>NC_084478.1:71659551-71965482 GCF_027409185.1 Cynocephalus volans
AGTCCAAAGTCAGTTTCATTGGGCCAGAATCAAGGTGTTGGCAGGGCTGCACTCCCTCCAGTAGTTCTAGAGGAGAATCCAGTCCTTTTCCAGCTCTGGTGGCTGCCAGCATTCCTTGGTTTGTTGCTGCATCACTCCAACTCTGCTTCCCTCTTCACATCACTTTCTTTTCTGTGTGTGTGTGGTTTCCTTCTCTGTCTCTATCCTATCTCCCTCTGTCTCTCTCTTATAAGGACATTTGTGATTACATTTGTGTCCCACCAGATACCCTGAGATAATCTCCCCATCTCAAGAGCCTTAACTTAATCACACCTGCAGACACCCTTTTTCATTATAAGGTAACATTTACAGGTTCTGGGGATTAGGGTCTCATCTTTGGGTGGACATTATTCAGCCTACTACTGAGATGTTCTAGTTTCCCTTCTAGGGAATAGAAGGGAACTCATTAAGTGGTGTCCTACTGAGCAAAGTCCTGTAGTATTTGAGTCTGCCCAGTATTCCTATTTTGGGGAGGTTTTTTTATCCCCATTTCACAGATTGGAGAACTGTGGCTCAGAAAAACATGTGGCAGTTCATCACATGGGTAATAATTGGTGGAGCTAGATTGGAATCTAAGTCAGTTGGGTTCCACAGTCTGCTGCAACTTCTCTTGGGCCTTTAGACCAGTAGGTTGCAGTGTCTTGCCTCATCTCCAGGGATACACTGGTGTCAGAGAGCTTCACCCAGCCTTTTTGTGGAGAGACTCTCCCACAGTCTCAGCAGTGGTCTTGCAAGGTTCAGGGCCTGGGCTTAACCTCAGGCCAGGGCATTGATGTAGCTTAAGCTTATATGTGCCTGAGCTATCCCCCAATCCCCCTCCCTAAACATTTTCTCCTCAAAGGGAGGGAGAGAAGAGCCAGGGCCCAATCTCTTAAGGCTGCTGGTGCCAAAGCCAGGGGATGACTACTGATCCAGCTTCTAGATCCAGGCCAAGATGCCAGTCTGACTGCCCTAGGACCCAAACCCTGCATGCGCAAGGGGTCTACCCAGGTGTCCTTCATTTTTAGGGCCCAACCAGGATTTTCCCAGGACAGGCTGCCAGGTATGCCTGCATGCTGTGGCTCACAGAGCCTCCCTTGGTGCCTCTACACTAGACATTGCTAGTGCCCAAACCCTAGCTCCTTTCTGCCTTTGTAAAATGGTAAGGACAACTAAACGAAGTCACCCTTTGCATCTGGCACCTGGTATTGGGCAGGCATTTGGCTATGTGAGTTCATCTTTCTTTCTGGTGCTTTCCTGCTTACCTGCCTAGTCCTACCCAGGACTTTAGCTCTTCTGAACTCGTTGCTGGGCTCCGGACATCCCTGGTGCTTTGTGGCAGAAGTGACTTTTTTTCTCATCCAATTAAGCATTTCTGGAGGTCTTGGTGTTTTAATCCTTTGCTCAGGTGGCACCTCCTCTCAGGTGCCAGCCTTAGTGGTTGGGTCAGGTTCCTTCCTCTGTTTCACAGTACCCCACGTTCACCTCTCAGCCCTAATTACAATGTGTGTGGTTGTCCTCTGTTTCCCTTGCCCTCCCCTAGCAGTTTGTGAGCTTATCCGGGGTAGACACCAAGTCTGATTCGTTTCTCTGTCCTCATTGCTCAGCCCAGGATCTGACTCAGTAGCTGCTTGGTATACATCTTTGTTGGGTGAATAGGTAGGATCCCCTCCTCCTCCTCCTCTTTGATCTCTCTTTATTTTCTCTATTTCCCCTCCCTCTACACCTGGGGGGCAGGAAGTTGCTGTGTTCTCCCCCCCCCCTTTTTTTTTTTTTTTAAAGAACTCTTTCTTCTGTCAGATCCGAGGTTATAGTTACAGTTGCTGCTTTCCTGCTGGAGACCACTGGATGGGGCAGGCCCCATGGTTCTAGGAGATGGCTAGCCCCATGGGGAAGGGATGGACTTGGGGGAAACTGTCTGGAGTGTGCTATTCCACAGCCTCTGGGACAGGAGGGGCACGTGGACCACTGGAATGTTGTGCACAAACAGAAGTCTTTGTGCTGCCCATGGAAGCCTATTAAGGACTTTCATGTGCCTTTGTCATCTCTGGAAATCCAGCCACACCTTCTTGGGATATGGGCCCTGATGGTAGGACTGGCCAGGTATTCCCTTGTCACCCCCTCTTTATCCCCTCCTGTTCAACTACTCACCTAGGGCTTTCTGAGGGCCTCTCAGTTGTACATCATCTCTCTGTGCTGGTCTTTCCACTTCTGCGATTGGTGACCACCTTACCAGTATATGGTGCATCACTTACAAACCCTCTCAGGTCCTTAAACTCTGAGCTGGCTGGTGATTTGGACCCTTGACTTTGGTGTTATAATATCCTCTGAGCCTCTTGACAGATCCATCAAGTAGATCACATATCCCCCGTTTGATAGGAAACTGAAGCTTGGTGAGTTGAGGTGGCTTACCTGAAATCAGGCAGCAAGTGAGTGACAGCTGGGGTTGGAACCCAGAGGCTCTCTGCCTCCAAACGTTGTGCTTACTACTTTGCCAGAGATTCCTCTCCCCTGCTTTTCCTGGGGGATGGGTTCCACCCCTTGCCTGAGCTGGGCGAAAATGGCCTTGCAGAGAGGTGGGCCCTTCTGTCTGGTCAGCATTAGCCTGGATTCTATAAATCCCTGGGCATGGAGGTGTCCCCAAGGAACAGGCTTGGGACTCTAGTTTCCAGCCCTGTTGCTGGGTCAGGTAGGCTGCTGCTTCTGGCCAGCAGAGGGCGTGAGGAGCCCAGGAAAGGTCTGCTGCTTCTGGTTTGTTTTGTTTTGAAATGGGAAATTTTTTAAGTGGTATGTGGTCAGTATTTTTTTTTAAATAAAAAAATACGCGTTTTTCAGGTTCACTTAACCTGAACCTTCAGGGCCAGATGTGCTTTGAAATTTAAAAGAATTTCAGAATTTAGAAAAGTCATCTGGTGTGTATACTTTGTATTATGTAACACCTCCAGTGGGATCTGGGGCAGCACCTCATAATCAAACACCTTTTTGCATTGAAATGTTTGACTATTCACCCCCAGGTGGGATAAATAGAGTCTGGTCAGTTCGGGTCAGGTTATGATGCGAATAAGTTAGATAAAGACTTGATTTTCAAAGCTTTTTGGATTTTGGAATTTTAGATGAGGGATTGCATACCTTTATAAAGAGGGAAGGTGAAGTAAAATCACCTGTAATATCCGTACTTAGGGATACTATTTAGTTGTCTAGCCTTCCCAATTTTGTGTGCTTATGTGTTTGTATTCACTTACATATATCGTGTATAAACGTATATGTATGTGGATCGTATATGTAACATATATATGTAAATGTATGTATATGTAAATGTGTTCAATCACAAATGAGATCATACTTTGCACCCTTTTTGCCTTATACAGTATATCTTGGAATTGTCTAGCTATACATAGGGTTCAGGATCTAGGTTCTTGCCAGTCATTCCCTCTTTAACATCTCCCCTAGGTGAAACTCCTTGAAATAGAGCCAGATTATCCACCCAGGCACTTACTGGGTCTGGGCCTCTGGCTGCCTGAGGGAATATGGCTGCCTGGGCTAGGCCCTGAACAGTCAACAGGGGTTAGAAGGCAGGTGGGGCCTCTGCTCTCGGGGCACTTGGGACCCCTCTGGGAGCAAGTCTTATGCTCACCCAGTGAATGATTCCCTAGAAGAAAGGGTCTCCTCCTTTTCCATGGGCATGAGTGGTCAAGCAATCATCTGGGCCTTTCAGGATCTTGAGGGCAGGGCCCCAGGGAGGGAGGGGGTACAGACCTTCCCCGTTGCTGACTCCCACCTCTTTCCTCCAGCAGGAGCACTGGTTTGAAAAGGCCCTACGAGACAAGAAAGGCTTCATCATCAAGCAAATGAAGGAGGATGGCGCCTGTCTTTTCCGGGCTGTAGGTGAGTCTCTGCCTCAGCTCTTTAGGGCTTAGGGCTGCCCCTGAGTTGTGTCCCAGTTATCAGGAGTAGCCTCTGAGACAGGGTTGAGGCAGAGTTAGCTGATGTTTTAGGGACTCCAGGACCCAGACTTAAGTTAGCATCTGGCCTCTACCTCCGGGTCGTGAGACAGTGTGGTGGTGCAAGAGTAATAATAATAGCAATAATAGTGATAAAGAAAATAACATCACTTAGGGACAGATTTTTCTGTCAGGCACTACAGGAAACGCTTTTAATTCTCTCTCAAGCTAGATGAGTGTAGGGACTATTGTTGCTTCCATTTGTCAAATGACAAAAGTGGCTCAGAGATGAGGAGTGACTTGTCCAGGGTCAAATAGATAGGATGTGGTAGAGTTGAGATTCGGAGTCTGGGTTAGATTAGTTGGAGGCCCATGCTCTTAACCACAGCACACTGCTGTGACCCTGGGATATAGGACACCTGGGTTTGCACCCAGATCCTGTCTCTGGTGCGTTTTGGGTCTCTCTTTCCCCCATCTGTGTGTGTGTGGGGGGGGGGAGTATCAAACTAGATCTTTATACATTTCTTCTATCATAGAAATTTTTTTTAACTTACACAAAAGTAGAGAGAATAGTGAACTGTTATGTATCCATCAACCAGTTTTAAAATAGTCATCAACACATGGCCAGCCTTGTTTTATCACTATCCTGCCCACTCTTTCTCATTCCCCTGAAACGAGTATTTTTAAAGCAAAACCCTGACATTCGATCATTTTATTTGTAAATATTTCTCTGTGTTTCTCTGACAGATCCAGATTCTTTTTTTTTTTTTTTTGTCCTTTTCGTGACCGGCACTCAACTAGTGAGTGCACCGGCCAGTCCTATATAGGATCCGAACCCGCGGCGGGAGCGTCGCAGCGCTCCCAGCGCCGCACTCTACCAAGTGCGCCACGGGCTCGGCCCTCTTTTTTTTTTTTTTTTTTTTTTTTTAACGTAATCAAAATGCCATTATTGTGCCCAGCAAAATTGATAATTCTTTAGTACCATTTGTTATCCGGTCTGAGCTAGTTCTTTGAGACCCTCCTGGCCCTGAATCTGTGACCCAGCATGTAGATGTGAGGTCCTATGCTAGTATGAACGGAAAGCTAGGAGTGTGACCTGATCCTTCCTTTGGGGCTCTGATACCTACAGAGGAAATGTGCCCTCAGATAGGAGCTTTGAGCTGGGAGTTAGAAGATACATATTCTAGTTCTGGCCCTGACTCATAACTGCTGTGTGACCCTCAGCCTCCATTTTCCCATCTGCAAAATGGTGATGATTCTCAAGGGCTCCTTTCATTCTTTCTGGGTCTGTTATTCTCTCAGCCTGTGGGTACCTCCCATGTCTACTGGTGGGCTGGACTGGTTCAGGCTCCACTCCTGGCTGTGCCACCGATTCTTGCTGTGACCTTGGGCAAACAGATCTTCTCTGAGCCTGTTTCCTCATCTGTAAAATGGGGCTAAAAGACCCCAGTGTTGTAACGGTTTAATGAGGTTACTTTGGTAAATCCCTTTAGCGCCTGACACATAGTAGACCATCGTGGAACAATAGCATTGGTAAAGCCGGATGCTGTTCTCAGTGGTGCCTCAGAGCCACAAATGTTTTTTGAATGGGTGAAAGAAAGTTAGATGGGGTAAGTGGTTACCTCCTCCTTCTACCAAGCAGAAGAGGTTTAGGCAATGAGCCCTGTTGGGCTGGAAAAAAATCTCAGTCCTACCCCTCTGGCTCAAGTTGTGTTCTCCCTGGGGTGTTCCCTAGAGAAAGAGCTGGATTTGGGGGTATTTTGAACAGAAGGAAGGTAAAGAAAGAATAGATGGGGGCCTGTTAGGTGCGAAGCCCTGTGTCAAGACATCAGGCTGGATGTGGAGCAAGAAGGGCTGCTGGTGGAGTTAGGGTTAGAGATTGCAGCTGGGCATCTGGGTCTCGGGTGGTCATTGTGGTAGACCTTGGGGCTAGTGAGGTCCTGTCGTGTGCAGTAACCTGTATCAAGAGCAGTATTTATGTGTATGTGCGTCTATCTAGCTGTTCTCCCCAAATACCCCCTAACCCATCCACCCACTGGGCCCTTCCAGTAAGGGGCCTGAGCTTACAGGAAGAGCTGACCACGGCAGGTTGAAGGCCTTTCCTTATCAGTGCTATGGCTACACATTTCCCCTAACTGGGCTGCTCTCAGCTTTTCTGTGTAAAACCTCAGAAGTTCCATGGCCTCTCCCCAGAAGTACATGGCCCCAGTCTCTAGGCCTCATCTAGAGGTTTCCTTGGTGTAGAGTGCACAGTACATGTGCCTGGGAGGAGGACTTTGTCCCTAGGCTTTCTGCCACCCCCGTTTCCAACCTAGCCTGGACAGGGACAGATGGCAGTCACTTAGACTCTAGTGCAAAGGCCTGCAGGCTCTTCCTTCCTACCATGCATTGAATAGTGGGAGGAGCACATAGCTGAGAGTTGGAGTTGGGGACGGGGTGCAAACATAGAGGGCACTCTGTTGTTTCAGTGACCCCTGCTGTGTGGTAGGCATTTGGCTAGGTACTTCCGGCTGATCTGCAAAATTTGGATCATTATCCCATGAGACAGGTGAGAAGGTGAGGTTCAGAAAAGGGAAATGACGGGGTCGGCCCATGGCTCACTCGGGAGAGTGCGGTGCTGATAACACCAAGGCCACGGGTTCGGATCCCTAGGATCCCTATATAGGGATGGCCGGTTGGCTCACTTGGGAGAGTGTGGTGCTGACAGCACCAAGCCAAGGGTTAAGATCCCTTTACCGGTCATCTTTAAAAAAAAAAAAAAAAAGTAAAGGGAAATGACATGCCCAGGTTCATTAGTGGTAGAGCTGGCATGAGAACCCAGAGGTGTCCAAAGATACATTCTTCCTATAATCCTAGGAGCCCTAGCTTCTTAGCTTGGCTGCCAAATGGCTGGGTGACCTCTGCTGTGTTCCTTGATCTCTCTGGGCCTAGCTCACCTCCTCCAACCAGGAGCACATGGCCTTGTACTGTTGGGAATCCTGAGGCAGGTGGCTTTCTGCCTTCTGATTTGCCTTTGAGGTCTGGGTGTCCCCTGTGCAAACCAGTATCCATTGCTTTTTCCCAGTTCTCTCCCACTACCTCCATTGGAGATTTATGAACACCAGTGAAGGCTTGGGTGGAATGGAGGTGGGAGCATGAGTCACAGAGGTATCCTGTGGCCCACCCTGCCCCTGCTGTGCTTAGATAACCTCCTCCTGGAAACATGAGTCTGCGTCTCTTCCTCCCTCCCTCTCTCCGTTTGGCTTTGACTCAGCAGAAACCTCTGCCCCTGGCCATGGCTCTGGTCCTGGCCTCTGTAGGCAAAACGGAGGCCATGTGGGTGTATCTGCATGGGCCACAGGGGAGCGGCTGGGCTGTGTGTGTTACAGCAATGGGGCCCAGAAACATTAGCCAAGCCCC
Source organism: Cynocephalus volans (assembly GCF_027409185.1). Lineage (NCBI taxonomy): Eukaryota > Metazoa > Chordata > Mammalia > Dermoptera > Cynocephalidae > Cynocephalus > Cynocephalus volans. Next base: position 71,666,910 of record NC_084478.1, read on the forward strand.
CTCCCCTGGGCCTTTGGTTTGGAACATGGACAGTGAACATTGGGAGGGATAGATCTTAGATCAATTTTGACTGTTTTATAAATGGGGAAGTTGAAGCCTCATGAGAAAGCTAAGACCCTGTCTATCTAGGTCACACAGCCAGTGTCAGAACATCAATGTCTGATGTTGAACCAGGCCACAGAAGGAGAAGATTCCCATGGGCCATTTCCTGTATGCCAGCTTCCTTCAGCCTTTCTCTGCCCTGCATCTTTCAGTTTTCCCATTTTTGCCGCAGGAATCCTTGAGCAGAGGAGCAGACGTCTCAGAGACCAGGCTTTCAAGGGGGCCAAGTTCTTTGTTTCTCCCACTGAGGGTGTGCCAGTTGGAGTAGTGGGGCCACGGACCAGGTCACACCACAGCTGCTTGACAGGCAGGCGAGGCCTTTTTCCTGGCTCATCTCCTCAGTGGGACTGGGGTTCCTGCTGGACCAGGAGAGGCGTGGGGAGCAGACCAGGTCCCTATCTCCCCCCTACCATGTGTACACACATTTGTGTGGTTTGTTTTTAGGTTCCCTGCAGACACCAATCTTCCTTTTCTGTCCTTAGCAGAACTTGCTGTGGCTCTTCTAGCAGGCAGGCAGGCAGGCAGCAACCTGGAGAATAGGTAGTTTTCAGGTGCCTCTAAAGCAAATGGTAGGACCCTGTACTTAAACTTCTTTAGAAAGATAATCCAGGCTCTCTTGTCTTGCTTCTCTCCATAACTCTGGGTGGATATTGGTTATATTTTAGGGAACACAAAGAGGAAGGACTTCCCCCAGGTGGTAGAGGAGAGAAGTTGAGGCAAGTCTGTTGGAGCTATTAGTTACCCCACTCACACCCCTGGCAAAGGCTAGGAAGGAGGTGGGTGGGGGTTTCCTCAGTTTATACAGCCTCACATCTTTTCCAGCCTTCAGCCTTTCCTGGTTGGTAGCAAAGGCATCTGCTCGTGGGATGTGATAGTTCTCTGTTGTGAGGTTTGTTGTGTAGGTATTTGGCCTCAGGGCACATTTGTGGCAGGCTTGCTGGCTGTATGTGTGTACATATGTGTGTTTCTATTCTGGCGTCTCTGTATGCTCAGAGAAAGGAAAGAAGTGGGGTGTTTTGGGGTAAGGTTCATGCTGACCTCTGTAGCCTTAGGGAGGGGTACAGCCCCTGATATTTGTAATCTCTGCCCACTCCTAAGACTTTCCTGGGTTCCAGCTGATTCCTGCTTATGCTGGTGGGGAAACTGAGGCAGATAGGATCAGGCCTGGCCCCAGGGAGTAAAGTGGCTAAGGTGATACCTGGATTGGGGTAGGGGTGGTGATGTCATCTGGGGCCAGCGGTTACCCCTTGAAAGCCTGGCCTCACCTTCTCCCCCCACATGTAAGATCTTGGGCCAGCTATGCCACATTTCTAAATCTGAGTATCCCTCCTAGGCATAAAGTAGGATTTTTTGGTGAGGATCGAATGAGTTAGAATGTGAAAAGTCTTTAGGGGAACTAATTGTAGTATTGTGCTAAGGATTTCTGAGCCCTTTTTGGATGAGAACAGAGGTGGGGTAGTGAGGGACCCCCTTTCAGCCGGACTCTGCAAGGGGAGAGCAGGTGCAGATTGCCCACAAGTGCAGCGTCAGCAAGAGGAGGAGTTTCAGTTTCTGTCAAAACAAGTTCTCTGAATTCCCCTACCTCTTCAGGTCAGTTGGGCTTCTCTTTCCCCCAACCTGGGGCCCTCCCCATAGGGAAGTCCAGCCTGACCCCCACCCCCATGTACCAACCTTCTGGGAGGAGGAAGGCTCTCTGTAGGACAGAGGTGGGGCTAGGAACGTTAGAAAAGCTAATCTTTGTTGAGTACTTATTTTGTTCTTAGCTCTGTGCTAGATGCTTTTCCTGCCTTATATCCCTGAAGAAATCCTTCTCCCTTGTTGTTGAAGTCCTATTGCTGTTTCCTTGGTTCAGAGATGCACATTTTTTTCCACATTAATGATTCCAAAATTAGGGTATATCTTATAATCAGTGTGATGGGTTCACCTCTAAAAGCTGTGATTAAATACATGTTGTACCATATCACTTATCAGTGGCATCGTAGGATTGAGAAGAGAAGGTGATATTTTACGTTTTACAGATAAGTGTCATAGCCTGCTCATACTTAAGGACCCTGTTTTGTGAAACCTGTATCAGCAATTTGATATTAATTTGGTTGCTGAAGTTTTGAACTAGGGCACAGAAGGTAGACTGGACCTTTGGATTCAGTAAAGATAGAGAGCCAGTTCTGCTTGCAAGAAGAGAGACAGTCTAGGCTCTGCATTTGGGACTTTCCTTTGGCTAAGGAAGTGCAACAGAAATGAGGAAGGGCTTAATAAGTGGTTCTGGCAACATTCTGGCTGACTTGGGTAGCTAGCAATATGAGCCAGTCATTGTCCTCCTGACAAATGGAGCTCCTGTTTCTTGACCACCTACTATGCCGCAGGTGCTTGGTAAACCTTCCCTTGTAGTATTGACAATACCCTGTAAGAGGAAGAGTTACTGTCCCCACTTTATGAATGAGGACATTTCAGCCCAGAGAGGTTAAAGGCCTTTGTCCAGTGCCCCACAGCTAGGAGGCAGCAGAGCCTTTCTGCCAGGCAGAGGGGTCATTGGCAGGGAAATGGGGGAGAACCTTATGCAGTTCTCTCCCAGCTCCCTTCCCTGTCCCACAGTCTCCCCATTTTCCTGCATCTAGCTCTGGCAGAGCCCCCAGGCCTGGAAATGACAATTGACCCTTCCATAGGCGGTAAGTTTTCTCCCTGAGCCTGGCAGGCCGAACCCTATTTAACCCCTTCACTCCTATCTTAGTTCTTGTTTACTGTGACAGCACTGCCTCCCGGCACCCCAAGCTCAGCCTACAGAAATAGCTCCTCAAGCAGCTCGGGCAGCCACAGTGGGCTTTGTGGTGCTGGCTTCTAAGAAAGGCAGCAGCAAGGGCCCCCAGCCTGTGCACAGGACATGTGACTTGCTGGAAGTGCCACTGGGGGGCGGGGGAGAGTGTGGCCACAGAACCCACATCCTTGTTTACATCGGTGAAGGGGCTACCCCTTCCCGCCTTCACAGCCCCCATTCCTTCTCACCCCTCAGGTCTCTCCACCTCCAAGAGGACTTGAGACAGGCCTGGGCCCCATGTTCTATCTCAGAGCAGCCTTTCTCTCCTTATCTCACAGAACCCTCCAGGGAGGGAAAGGGAAGCGAAGGCGTTCTTCCAACAGTTCTTCGGAGAGGTAGACTGACGGTCATGGAAGAACTCTGGAGTGTTCCCTGCGTGACCTGACCCTACCCAGTGCCCCAGGGAGATCCCTTCAGAGCAGTGGTCCTCTGGGGAAAGAAAGGGAAATTCCCTCTTCGTCTCAACTAGTGGAAATCAAGTTTGCCCGATCTTCAAGCCCACTTTAATTTCCCAGGAAGAAAAGCTCCCTGACTCCCCCAGCTTATCCATCCGCTCAGCACACTTTCCTGATTTCCTTTACTGTATCGGGCCCTGAGCTGGGGGTGGACTTAGGTGTGAACTGCCCTCTGCCTTCAGTGGGAGCCCAGTGTGATTAGGCAGAACTCTGTGCACACCTTTGATAAACCTGGTGGCGGAGGTTACCTGGAGGGTGGGGAACTGTATTAAAGAACACGTTGGTGTTTGAGAAGTAGGCAGCTGAAGAGGATGGAAAGAGCCTCCTAAAGAGAGGGAACGGCATGTGTGAAGATCCTCAAGTGAGAGGCACAGGAAGCCTGGTTCCTTCTCACCTTAGTTTGACCAAATCTCATGACACCTGGACCATTTGGGCTACAACCTGCCCTTCCTGAATTAAGCTGAAGTTAGGTGCATGTGTGTCTTATCTCTCTTACTAGACTGTGCTCCTCAAAGGCAGGGTCAGGATTTTACTTACCTCTGTCACCTTCATAGTACCCCTCCTCATTCAGGCCTCACTATGGAGAAGGGGACTCTGATTTACTGAGTGACTACTATGTCCGAAGCCCAGTGCTAGTCACTTTATACCCATTAGCTCATTGAATCCCCATAAGAGGTCTGCCAGGTTGTTATCCACCTTGTACCCATTTTACAGATGAGGCATATGAGGCTTGGAACACTTGGATTACTTGTCTCTGGTCACTTAGCTCACTAGTATCTTGCAGAACTGGGCTTAGAGTCCAGTTTTTTCTTTTCTTTTTTTTTTCTTTTAACCTATACAGGCCATGCTGACTCCTGGGAGTCAGGAAAACTGAATTCCAGAGTTGATTCTGTCACTGACTGACTCTTTGTGATCCTGGGCCAGCCACAAACTCCCTGAGCCTCAGTTTCCTCATGTGGAAAGTGAAGGGGGGTGTGGAATCAGTGGTGCTCAGTCACTTATGGGACTTAGAATGTTACTGATTTGTTTGAGTGTCCAAGTATTCCCTAGACGAAGTCATCTGCCTGAGAGGCCTGTGATTGTGTACTTTTCACCTGCACTGTCTTGTTCTTCATGACTGTTGCTGCCTGCTTCTTTTCCCATAACCCCATTTCAGCCCACAAGGGCAAGAACTCTCTAGGCCTTGGGGTAGAAAAGGGAGTTTCCCTGGTCCCCTTGCCCTCCCTCCCCCAAGGATGTTTCATGACTCAGAACTCTTCTCTGGTGGCAGCTCTGACTCCAGCCTCTCCTTTTGTCTGTCCTCTTAGCTGACCAGGTGTATGGAGACCAGGACATGCATGAGGTTGTGCGAAAGCACTGCATGGACTATCTGGTGAGACCTCAGGGAGGCCTTGGGGCAGGGGCAGGGTGGGAGGATCTCCTCCAAACAGACCTTGACCTTCCAACCTGTTCTGCAGATGAAGAATGCTGACTACTTCTCCAACTATGTCACAGAGGACTTCACCACCTACATCAACCGGAAGCGGAAAAACAACTGCCATGGCAACCACATTGAGATGCAGGCCATGGCGGAGATGTACAACCGTCCTGTGGAGGTGTACCAATACAGCACAGGTACTTCTGTGGTGGGTAGGTAAGGGACCAATGGCACCTTATCTGAGCCTGCCATACCTGGCACACTGTGGATGCTCCCTCCTTCTCTTTCTCTGTAGAACCCATCAACACATTCCATGGGATCCATCAAAACGAGGATGAACCCATCCGTGTCAGCTACCATCGGAATATCCACTATAATTCAGTGGTGAATCCTAACAAGGCCACCATTGGTGTGGGGCTGGGCCTGCCATCATTCAAACCAGGGGTAAGTGGACTCCTATGCGCAGGATGGCTACTATATATAGAGGTCAGAAATCTCTGTTGGAGTCTCAGTTCTGTCCTTAGCCCAGGAAACTATCCTGTCACCTCTCTGGTTGGTTCTCTCCTGAGGTCTCACCTCTGTAAAATTAGGGAGTTACCTGAAGTGATCTCTCGGGGTTCATTCTGTGGTCTTGGTTTGCCTGTCTGTGAGCTGGCTCACCTGTCTTTTGTGCCTGTTGAGGGCTCGCATTTTAGGATATTGAGTCCTATTTGGGAGCCAGGGCTTAGTCTGTGTGTCTTGTCATCCACGTGGATTTTCCTCCCAGACTCATAGCAGTTACAGACAGCTGTGCTCAGATACTTGGAGTGCAGACCTGGCCCCACTGCTTACTGGCTGTGGGATGTGGGGTAGATTGTACAAGTACTCTGGGCCGGCAGCTTGGCTGATAGAATCTCCCCACTGGGCTTGGGACCTTGAAGGTGTTCAGAATGTGGCAGTGCATTTTCTCAGCACACACTGATACATCTCATACTCTCTCTCTCATAAATAGTCATCTGTTGGGGATTTTGATATCATCTATTCAGGTTTCACTTCCTACAAACAGAAAGTACCCCTGCCTCATTTTAGGAAACATACCCTGACACCAACACACCCTTCATTCAACATAGGGTTTTTTGTTTTGTTTTGTTTTTAATAAGATTTTAACTTTAGAAATTTTAAATTTACAGAATTATTGTGAAGATATTACAAAGAGTTCCCATATATAACTGTGACTAACATATTACCATAGTACATTTGTCATAATTAATGAACCAATATTGGTATGTTATTAACTAAAGACGTACCTTATTCAGGTTACCTCAGTTTTTCCCTAATGACCTTTATTTGTTCCAGGATCCCATCTAAGGATATCATATTACATTTAGTTGTCTTGTCCCCTTTGGTTCCTCTTGGCTGTGACAGTTTCTCCGTGCTTTTGTTTTTGATCTTTTTACCAACTATATAGTTTCGCCTTTTCTAGAATGTCATATAATTGGAATCATACAGTATGTAGCTTTTTCAAACTGGCTTTTTTTACTTAACACCATGCACTTAAGATTCATCCACTACTTTTCCTGGTTTGATCGCTCAGTTTCTTTTTCTTTCTTTAAAAATTTGAGTGTTTTAAGTTTTTTTTTAATTAATATACTTAATTGATTAGAACAGTTTTATATTTACAGAACAGTTGAGAAGATAGTACAGAATTCCCATCTGTCCCCCTCCCCTCTGCTCACAGTTTGGCTATTATTAACATCTCTCATGACTATGGTCCATTTGTTACAATATGTGAACCAATATTGATACATCGTTGTTAACTAAAGTCGTCATGCCTCCTTAGGCTCCTTTGTTTGTGACAGTTTCTCACACTTGCCTTGTTTTGATGACCTTGACAGTTTTAAGGAGTACTGGTCAACTATATTGTAGGAAGCTTCTCTTTTGGAATTTGTGTGATGTTTTTCTCACAATTAGACTGGGTTTATGAGTTTTAGGGAGGAAGATCACAACAGTAAAGTGCCATGCTCATTACATCATATCAAGGAGATATACTGTGAATGTGATTTATGACTGTTGATATTGTCCTTGACCACCTGGCAGAGTAGTGTTTGCCAGGTTTATCCACTGTAAAGTTACTCTTTCCCATCTTTTCCATACTGTACTGTTTGGAAGGAAGTCACTAAGTGCAGGTGCAGCTGACCCCTAAGAAATGGGGGTCATATTCCACCTCCTTGAGGGCACAGTATCTGTGTAAATCATGTGGAATTCCTCTGCAAGGGAGATCTTTCTCTTGTCCCATATTTCTTTTTTTTTTTTTTTTTTTTTTAAAGATGACTGGTAAAGGGATCTTAACTCTTAACTTGGTGTTGTCAGCACCACGCTCTACCAAGTGAGCTAACGGGCCATCCCTATATAGGGATCCGAACCCGTGGCCTTGGTGTTATCAGCACCACACTCTCCCAAGTGAGCCACGGCCCGGCCCTTGTCCCACATTTCTTAATTTATTCAATCATTTATTTATATCAGTATAGACTTACGGTTATTTATTTTATACAACTTTTATTTATTTTGTTGCTCAAATTATTCCAATTATTTTTAAAAGTACTTCTTTACTTTCTGGTGCCACAAGGTGCCCCAGGTTCATCTTGTTTATTTCCTGTCCTACTCCTAGAATCAGCCATTTCTCCAAGAATCTTTGGAACCTTTTATTAGAGAATGTTATTAGAAACCAAGATCTAGGTGCTGAGTATGCTCTTCACTACTAGGTTGGCCTTCTCAGCTGACAGCAATGAGATCTGTATGTATACTAACATGTGTACATACATATCTTATAACTATTTCTATATATGTATCCATCTGTATCTGTATTAAACTAAACATGAGTTCTTACTGATGTCTCCAATTCTAACCCCTTACCATATGCATCATTCTAGCTGCTTCCCCTTGTCCATCTATAAATTCCCACTCCAACAGTGAGAAACCTGGCTCCCACCATCTGTAATCCATTTACTTACCTGCTCACTTCCATATACACATATAGTAGTATCAAACTTGTTAATCTGTACCCCCATGGAAAACAACTTTATCAACTATAGTACAATTCTATGTGCAGTTCCTTTTACCTTTAGTGTTAAGGACTCCATTTCATGAGTGATTTAGGTCACCTAGTTTTCCCCCACCCCCTTCAGTGAGGTTTACATTTACATTTGTAATACATTTAGATTTTTTTGTCACATTCTGCATTCCATTTTGGGATCCCTGACCTCCTAATTGAGCTTTTTGACAACTAGCAAATGTTAAGGTTTACTCTTTGTTTTGTAAAGTTCTGTGGGTTTTGACAAATGCATAGCATCATGTATCCACCATGACCATATCATTCAGAATTGTTTCACCGCCGTTAAAATTCCCTGTGCTCTGTATGTTCACCTCTTCCTTCCTCCCTCCTCTTACAGCCACTGATCTGTTTGTTGTCTCTGGTTTTTCTTTTTTTCAGACTAGCATATGATTGGAAGCATATAGTATGTAGCCTTTTCAAACTCTTTTTTCAGATAGTGGTATACATTAAAGTTCCTCCATGTTTTTTCATGGCTTGTTAGCTGGTTTCTTTCTTTCTTCCATTTATGGAGGTACCACAGTTTGTTTAAGCATTCACCTACTGAAATACATTCTTGGTTGCTTCCAGTTTCTGATGATTATGAATAAAGCTTCTATAAACTTGTGTGTGCACTTTTTTGTATGGACATAGTTTTTAGATCAGTTGTGTAAGTATCTAGGAGCAAGATTGCTGGATTGTTTTGTAAGACTATATTTTGATTTGTAAGAAACTGCCAAACTGTCTTCCAAAATGGCTTGTGCCGGGCCGAGCCTGTGGCGCACTCGGGAGAGTGCGGCGCTGGGAGCGCGGCGACGCTCCCGCCGCGGGTTCGGATCCTATATAGGAATGGCTGGTGCACTCACTGGCTGAGTACCGGTCACGAAAAAGGCAAAAAAAAAAAAAATGGCTTGTGCCATTTTGCATTCCCACCATAATGAATGAAAGTTTCTATTGCTCTGCATCCTTCCCAGTAATTGATACTGTCAGTGTTATGCATTTTAGCTCTTGTGTTAGGTGTGTAGTGTTGTTTTAATTTTTAATTGCCTAATGACACATGATGTTGAGCATCTTTTCATAGGCTTGCCATCTGTATGTCTTCTTTGGTGGATTGCATATTTAGATTTTTTTTTTTTTTTCTATTTTTTAATTGGCTTGTTCTAACTTAGAGTTTTACATACTTTTTTTTTTTACTATTATCCACAGTAGAAAATTACATTTTACATCATTACACTCATGCGTTTGTGTTTAGTGCATATATGTATGTTTAAATAATGGTAACTAAAGCTTCATAAAACAATATTTACACTTATTCCCTGGGATATACTCTAATAGTCTCTATTATTTCATTTTTTAAAATGTTGTATCTCACAGTCTGACAAACAGTACTCTCATACACTGTCCTACAGCTCATAGCACCTCACATCATGTTGATACTGCCCCCTCTTCCCCTCACACATTTATATGGCTTCCCCCAACCCTTTACATGCTTAGATGCTCCTTCCACCTTGTGCACACAGAGCTAACTTCTCAGGTGTTCTTTCCTCTTTGTCCCATCTGAACGTATGTGAGGAAGGCTTCAGTATTATGAAACTGATTAATTGCTGGATGGGGCTTCTTTAAATTAAGGCCTTGGCCGGAGGACACCTGGCTGCCCCAGACTCAGTGCCTCAGTTGAGCCGTCTTTGGGGCTGGAGTCAGGGCTTCCAAGTATAAGAGTTTGAGATGACAGGTCCTACAACCCAGCCTGCTTTCCCCCAGTCCCTGATAAATAGACGGTCTGGTGCTTTATGAGAGTACCTGCCTCCCTGCTTCCTCTTTCCTGGAGCCTCTGGTCCTACTTCCCTGAACCCCTCTTTGCTTTTGGCCAGGTTCAGAGTGTTACCCCACATCCCTGTTCTCTCCCTCTTTTCAGTTTGCAGAGCAGTCCCTGATGAAGAATGCCATAAAAACATCGGAGGAATCATGGATTGAACAGCAGATGCTGGAAGACAAGAAACGGGCCACAGACTGGGAGGCCACAAATGAGGCCATTGAGGAGCAGGTGGCTCGGGAATCTTATCTGCAATGGCTGCGGGATCAGGAGAAACAGGCCCGCCAGGTTCGCGGCCCTGGACAGGTGGGTCATGGGTTCTGTCACTGGCCTGGCCAAGAACCCATTAGTTCCCATGCTTTTCCCCCTAATAGGCAGGAAAAAAATTAAGTGGTTTTCATATCTGAGAGGGATATATCTCCCAGCCCCATCTGTAACTCATCTCGGCCTTAGTCTTGGCATTGTGCCTTGGAACTCTCAACACTTGCACAGAACAAGCTCTCAAGGTGTGAGGGAGGGCAGCCACTGCTGTTGATGACACGAAGGGAGCGACAGATAGCTTCAGAGAGACAAGCTTTTGTTGAATGCTCTTGTGTGCCAGGCTCTGTGCTGAGGCTATAAAATCATATCCGGCCTGCTCTGCCCACAATGATCCCATCTATTCAGAGAGACAGACTCATCGGTGAGGCCCTTCATCCTGACTGGGAGGCCAGTGGAGGTGGGGCCTCTGGTCATTCTTCACAGAGGAAGGTTGAATTATTAGGGTGCAGAGGGGGCAGGGGGCAAACAGGAATCTGAGGAATCACAGGGAGTTTGGAGTGATTGTAGAGTTTGTCAAGAGTTGAATAATTTGTTCAACAAATACTTATTGCCAACCTGTGCCAACCATTGTTCTCAGTGCATGGGGGGACATTGGTGAGCCTGGCAGGCCAAGGTCCTTGTCTTTGTGATGCTCACATTTTTTGCGGAGTGAAACAAAATAAACAAACATGATAAATAAATTAGTTGTGAGGTGCTATGGATGAAAATGTAAAGCCAGGGTAAAGAGGATGAGTAGGGCCGAGTGGGGATGGGAGTTCATAGTATTAAATAGCGTGGTCAGGGTAGACCTCCAAACAAGTGAGGTTTGAGCACAAGCTTACAGAAGGTGAGGCATGCACATGTGCAGGGGAAGGCAGAGGGCCAGCACCCCTGGGTGATTTGGGCACAGCCCAGAGGGAGGCCAGTATAGCTGAACAGAATGTAGGAGTTGGTGAAGTCAGAGGTGGGTAGGGGTTTGTGGGTTGTGGTGAGGACCTTGGCTTTTACTTTGAGGCAGAGGTCATGGGAGGGTTGTAAGAAAGGAGGGACAGGATCTGACTTAGGATTTAATAGGATCCCCCTGACTGCTGAGTGTAGAACAGTGTCTGGGGAGTAAGGGAGGAAGCAGAGGACCAGAAAGGAGACTACTGCAGAAGTCCAGGTGACTGGTGACAGTGGAGGTGGTGAAAAGGAGTTGGATTTGGGATCTATACTGAAGGCAGAGGTAATAGGATTCCCTGTCAGATTGACTTATAGGAGTGTGAGAGGGGGTTAAGGAGCTTGACCTTTGTCCTGTGAGGAGCCCTGTGGTCCACTGTGTGAGTGGGAATGACGGTGACCTTTGTAGAAGCTTTATCATCACCAGGATCCTGGGAAGAAAGCAAGCATTTGGGTGGGGCACAGGAGGGTTGTGACTGGTGTTGCTCCTTACCACTTTTTCCTTCTCCATCGCAGCCCCGGAAAGCCAGTGCCACATGCAGTTCGGCCACAGCAGCAGCCTCCAGTGGCCTGGAGGAGTGGAGCAGCCGGTCCCCACGGCAGCGGAGTTCAGCCTCATCCCCTGAGCACCCTGAGCTGCATGCTGAGCTGGGCATCAAGCCCCCTTCCCCAGGCACTGTCTTAGCTCTTGCCAAACCTCCTTCGCCCTGTGCTCCAGGTCAGTGACTTGCTCACAGGGGAGCGTTCTGGGGTTAGGAGGCACTGCCTGGGCCCTGAGCCCTGCCTCTGACTGTCCATCTGCCCCAGGTACAAGCAGTCAGTTCTCGTCAGGGGCTGACCGGGCTACTTCCCCACTCGTGTCCCTCTACCCTGCTCTGGAGTGCCGGGCCCTCATTCAGCAGATGTCCCCCTCTGCCTTTGGTAAGCCTCCTATGTTGGGGGGACAGGGGCCAGCTGGGAGATGGGGAGAGACTGGAAGAAGCAGCAAGTCCTAAGACGGGACTTCTGGAGCCTCTGGCTATCTCCCCAAGAAAAGAAGTGAGGCGCTAGAGGGAATTTTTCAGGGCCAAGGGATTTGTCCCAGAACGGGTCTCAGTGGGTTGCATAGACGTAGGGGAAGCCTCCTCCTTAGAGAAAGGAGTGAGAGGGGCCTGGATGGGATTTCTCCAGAGCGAGGGATCAGCAAAGGGTGAGAGGAAGGCAGGCTGAGAGCACTTTGTCTTCTTTTTCCTCTTCCTCTTGCCCAGCAGGTCTGAATGACTGGGATGACGATGAGATCCTAGCATCGGTGCTGGCAGTGTCCCAACAGGAATACCTAGACAGTATGAAGAAAAACAAAGTGCACAGAGACCCACCCCCAGACAAGAGTTGATGGAGACCCAGGGACTGGATGCCATCTCCTAACCCCTCCACTCCTGCCCTCTGGTGCCACCCCACCTTTGTCTTTCTTCCCTCTTGCCTTCTTCCCTTCTCCCCTCTTTTCCCTTCTCCCCACTTCCCTCTGGCTGGCCCACCCCTGCACTCCCTCTCATCGCTGCCACCACTACCTTTCTCTCCACCAGCTGATGTGCCCTGTTGCCCCCCGCTCAGCACCATCCCTGCATTCCACAGGGGACTCGGGCAAGGGTGCCGAAGGTAGACGAGAGGCACACAGAGACAAACCAACCGGCAGCCAGGCAGCCCCAGAGGAGAGAGACATTCAGACAGGAAAGTCTCCCTGCCCCCCATTCCTTCCAGATCAGGAAAACTTCACTGCCTCCCCCCCCACAATGATGCCAGGGAGGTGGGAGGAAGAAGTGGGAAATTTCCCTTCCCAGTACCCCAAGAATATCTGAGCTTTCAATTTTGATTTTTTTCTTTATTAAAATGTACTTTTATCTCATGAAATCAACCAATCAAAAATGACGTAGACGACAGCATTGACTCTGTGAAGGCGGCATCCCTCTGGTTTGGGGGCAGGCAGGCCATGGGGCATGGAGGGGGCACAAAGATGTGAGTTGCTGTCTTCTGGCCTCCATCCCCGTGGAGGTGGGCAGAGGGTGTGAGCTGGGGCAGGGGATGGGGGTGGCCGGTGTCAGATGGGCTTTGGACAATGAAACCCTGACCTTGCTGCATTCCTTTTGCTTCCACCACCACCACCAGTCTCTCTGGAATTTTGGGGGATCATGGCCGCCACCCAGGATTTGAGTGTAGGGAGTGGGAGCAGCCTCCGCAGATGGGGCACCCGTGCCCTGCAGGTGTTAACAAGTTCTACCATCTGTAATGTCCTTGGCACAATAAAACCAAATGTCAGTGTCTCTGAGCAGTTCTGTTCTGTGTGGGTCAGGGGTGGGCAGGCCTCTGTGCGGAAGAAGCAATAACACCGGCCTTGGCTTGACCTCTGAGGTCCAAATGCTCTCCAGTAGGGTCTGTCTGGGGGCCTGGAGTTCATATTTGATTTGCTGCATATTAAACTTCCTTCTGGACCAGTTACCACCAAAAAAGCTCCACTTTTCCCTGCTGTGCCTGCCCCTGCCTATTCCATTTCCTGGGAGTGTGATGGGAACAGAGGACTGTGAACTTGAGGGCAGAAACTGAACTTCCTGTCTGAATTCCAGCTTTTCTGCCTGCCTCTCTCACCATAAATGTTTGCTCTTTCCTTGTGATGATCTGGTGAGGAAATGCTTTGGAAAAGCACAACTAACAGCAGTGAGTTTGGTGGAAGAAACAGAGGGGACTCCCCTGCTGTGATTTAGAAGCTGAGGAATGGCTAATCCTTTTTTGTTCATGTCCCCCAGTCCAGTGACACCTCTGTCCCTGACCTTCCTAGGGGTAAAGCCAAGGCAGAGAAGGCTGACCGGCCTCCAGGTTTTCTCAAGTGTGTTTTTCATTGTTCCTCAATAGTGGGGTCCCTGTGGAAAGATGTGTGTCTGGCTCTGCAGGTGAGGGCGTGGCTGCTGAGTGGCTGTCTACTTGGCATCTTTGGAATCCAGTGGTCAGGCATGGCATGTTGGAGAATTGGTTTGAAACCCTCCTCCGTGTCTTCTGTGTGGCCTTGGTCAGGTCACAGCCTCTCTGGGTTTCAGGTGTCCCAGGTACAATAGGGGTGGTTAATGTCTACTACCTCATGCTCTCTCTGGTTGTGAGCATCGAGAGAGAATGTATATGGCCAACATAATGTATTACTGGGCAGAGTGCCTGGCACATTGTGAGAGCACAAATGTTAGCGGGTATTATTAATTATCCTGTTGTGGAAGTTTCTGCACCATTTGGCCCCTGCCTACCTCCTCTTGCTGCTCTGTTCGGTTTCCTTAGCCTCTGCCTGCAATTTGTCCTTCCCCTGTCCTGAGCCACCAACCTTATTTGTCTTTCAACACAGGTAGAAGGTCATCTTCTGAGAAGCCCTGAGTGACCTCATTCACATTCTAACTTCTGTCTACAAATATCCCCAATAATTGTACTATAAATAAACTTCCCGGGCAGGGGCTGTGACGCCTGACTTATCTGTGTGTTTAATATCTGCATCCCTGCCAAGACCTGGCGGTTTAATAGTTGACCCCTAATAATGTTGGATGAATAAGGGAGAATATACATGTTTTTGCTTTTTGGGTGGTGGTTGGTGTGTGTGACTGGAAAGTCCAAGTCTTCATGTGCATCTCAGAAGGTGTTTCCAGTTTTGTGTGTGACAAGAGCTTGTTTCCAGGTGTGTCAAATGGTGACTGAGTGTGGGACTCTGACAGTTGGTGTCTGTATCTGAGACAAGTGCATGTCTGCGTGGGTCTCTGTGACAGTGCATCTGTGGTTTCTATCTGATGGGGTGGATGACCGTTTGTATTCCTGTGACAGATTCTGGGTAGCTATTTCTGGACAGTTTTAGTGACAAGGCTGCATGTCTGATGGTGTATGTGTGTCTGTGACCAGGTCTATTCATGTCTGTTTTTCTGACACTGTATGTCTCTACCATACCAGTACACATTTGCCTTTGAAGCAGTGAATGTGTGCCTTTGGAACATCTGTGTGTCTTCCTGTGACAGACTCTGGGCCTCTCATTTCTGGGGCAGTACAAGTCTTTCTGTGATAGTGCGTGTCTGATGGTGCCAGTGTATCTATGACAAGTGCTGTCAGTGTGTCTGACAGGATGTTTCTGTGTCATATGGTGATATAGGTCCATATGAGTCTCTGGAGTGTCTGTAATAGTGTATCTCTGGGTGTTGTTCTGGGACAACTATTTTTCTGACACTGTCAGTCTGTGTGTGATGGTGCATGTCTGCATGTGTACCAAGGACAAGCTTACATGAATTTGTGTGTATTTCTCATGATGTTTCTGTGTGTCCTTGGAGTGCATGTCTGTCTGCCTGGGGCGTGGGGCCTTCTCTGGCTATTTTTCACAAGTTTTTGTCTGAAGGTGTTTTACCACTTCTTTAGCAGCCTCTACCACGCTCACTCTTACCTGAGCAGCCCCACTATGGCTCCCCTTATCCCCTTCCCCCCGAAGAACCACCCCTTGCAGTTCTAGATTCTAGACCTGCTGACTGGGCCCACGGCTTAGTCTAACCAGGTCTGTCTAGGTTAAGGGCTCCAAAAACACCCTGCAGGCCGCCTCCGAGTGTAGGAACGCTGCCTTTGATCAATATGTCCCCCGTGGTGGTGGTCAGAGGGTCACCCTTCCCTGGCGACTGGACAGGCTTTCCCAGGGCCCCAGCTTCAGTTTCGGGGTGAAGGCAGCTCGTCTCCTGGAGGATTCTGGTCCTGGGTGAGCAACACTCTTCACAAGGTCCTGGATTGCCACGGGCTCGGATTCTTAGAAACCCGGCCTGGCCTTATCTCCGCGTTAATCTCGAGGGGGCAGTAGAGGCAGAGGCAGAGGAGGTGGAGGTGGCGGCGGCGGCGGCGGTAGCCGCCGCCGTCGCCGCCGCCGCCGCCGCCGCCAACCAACTTCCTAGGGAAAGAGACTACGCAGTTTTTTTAAGTGTACATACAAACACACCCCACCACCACCACTAAAAACCCCGCACAACAACCAAAACAAACACGGTCGCCGCAAAGGGATTCCCAGAACCGGTTTCCTCTTGTGCGCCCCACCTCGCGCCCCTTCATTTGCATGCAGCCCCGCCTCCGTGGAAGAACCGGTCGTATATTTGCATAAGGGGCACTTGAAACGTTGAGGGTGGTATGCAAATAAGGACTGGCTCCGATTGGCTGGGATACAGCAGGTGCCGCATCCGGATTGATCAAAGCCAGGTGGGCGGGGCTATCGCCCAGGGCGACTCTCCCGGGAGGCGCGTGCCCCGGCTCAGTAGCGTTGGGGCTGGCGCGCGCGGCGAATCTTAAAGCTCCTTCGTCTGCGGGTGCTTCCGGGCCACCAGTTACTCTGCCTTTCACCCTGGCGCCCCCCAGCCCTGGCTCTCCAGCCGCGCTGCCCCGGGCATCTAAGCCCTGCGGGCTCAGCGGACTCAGCGGATTCAGCGGGCTCAATCTGCGCAGCACCTCCTCCATGTTGACCAAGCCTCTTCAGGGGCTCCCAGCGCCCCCGGTCACCCCCACGCCGCCCCCAGGTGAGCGCAGCCTCCCCTACCGCGACCAGGCGGGATGGACTGGAATGGTGGGTGGCGGCGCGAGGGAGGGAGTCGCGGCCGGGCTCACTAAGCCGCCACCCTGACTTCCTCGCCTCCGCCTGCGTAGGAGGCAAGGATCGAGAAGCATTCGAGGCCGAGTACCAACTCGGCCCCCTCCTGGGTAAAGGGGGCTTTGGCACTGTCTTCGCGGGACACCGCGTCACGGACCGACTGCAGGTATCCACCACGAGGGTCTTGGGAGGGTCAGGTGTGTGTGACGGGGTTGGGGGCGGGGGTCCTGGGTCTGAGATGCTGATTGACCGGGGAGTGAGCCTGTAGTATGTGTAGTAGGGTCATGAGGACCAGGATTCAGGTTGCTGGGGGTGTCCCTGTGTGTGTGTCGGCCCAGGTGGGTATGTGGGATTCAGGGGGTTTCAGGGCAGGGATTCTGGAGGTCCAGGGAGTTAGACTGGAGAGTGGGGGTTATGAGGACTCTAGATCCCCAGGATCCAGGGGATGTGTGTATGTGTGGGAAGGTGGGGACCTAGATGTGAGATTTGGGGGATTTGGGAGGTAGGTGGCTAGTGTGGAGTTGTGAAGACCAGGACCCCGGTACAGAGTTGGGGTATCCTGGAGCTGGATGGGAAGATGAAGGGCTTGGGGTGTCAGGTAATTTAGAGCTTAGGACTGGAATGAGGGTTCCTGATGCCTGGGAAGGGAGAGCCCAGGGCTAAGGTTGGTGGGAGAAATGAATTTGGTTCTGGGGACTTGGAGGGTAGGGAAGAAGCCCTGGCTCATTATGAGTTGTGGTGCGGTGTGGTCGGGGACCAGAAAGACTAGGGTGCTGGTCGATGGAGGGGCACTGGAGGTGGGCAAAGGGCCTAGACTGGGAATGGTCTAGGAGTCACCTGCTGGCCCCCTTACTTGGCCCTTTTCACCAGGTGGCCATCAAAGTGGTCCCCCGGAATCGTGTGTTGGGCTGGTCTCCCTTGGTGAGTATCTTTGGAATCCTTCCTGACCTGTCTACTCAACCACTGACGATGAACTCACTCTCTTGCTTTTTCTAGGGCATATATGTATGACTCTCTGGGCCCTGTAACGGTGAGAACACTCCTGCCAGCCCATGTTTACTCCCTTGGGGTGACCTACAGTTCTGATTCACCGCAATTCCCTTAGAACGTGAATTCTCCCCTCCAACTCTCCTTTCTTATCCTCCTTCCAAACAGTGCTTGCATACTGGTGTGGAGAGAGGGGCAGAGGTCACTGGTTGCTATGGTGATGGT
The DNA here is from genome assembly GCF_027409185.1 of Cynocephalus volans. Lineage (NCBI taxonomy): Eukaryota > Metazoa > Chordata > Mammalia > Dermoptera > Cynocephalidae > Cynocephalus > Cynocephalus volans. The sequence continues at coordinate 71,684,632 of NC_084478.1, forward strand.
GGCTGTTTCTCTCCTGCCTTTAGAGTGCTAACGGGCATCAGGGCGGGTCTGAGCAAGCTGTAGAGGCGGGAGCGCCCCCTGGCGGCTCTTGGGAGATTGCGCCTGCGCAGGCCGTGGGCCGCCAAGAGAGGGTGCGCCTGCGCGTTAGTAGAATTTGCATCACTGTGAGAAAACCTGTCGGCGGCTGTGCGAGTCAGCGGCCTAGCCAGGAGAGGGCCCTTTAGGCAGGAAGGCTGCTTGTGGCAGTCAGTGTGCCAGCACAAGGCTTACGGGGGACGGTGGGGTTTTTGTCGCCAGTAACGTTTTTGCCTTTTATTAAGCGATCCTAGTTGCTTGGTGACAGTGACAAAATATCACATGATAACACAGTTCTTACTTTGTGCCAGGTCCTTTGCAACTAATCACTTCATCTTCTTTTTTTTTTTTTTTAACATTTCAAGAGGGTAAATTTTATTAATCACTTTACAAATGAGCGTCTACTATATGCCAGGCACAATTCTAGGCACTTGGCAAAATATTCCATAATATTTACTGAGAGCTCATTTTGTGCTAGGTCCTTTTCTACTAATTGCTTTCACCTATTTAACAAATATTTATTGAGCCCTACCCTGTTACCAGGCACTGTTCTAGTGCTATAGATATGTCAGTGAACAAAACAGAAAAACCATTACACAATAATAGTATTTATTGAGTGCCAACTCCATATCAGGCCTTGTGCTATAAAGTGCTTTCATTTGTTTAACAAACATTTATTGAGCATCTACAGTGTGAAAAGTACTATTCTAATCTAGATTTAGACATAACGGTGAACAAAACAGATGAAATACAGTCGGCCCTCCATATCCATGGATTCTGCATCCATGGATTCAACTAACTGTGGATTGAAAATATTTTTTAAAAAATTGTGTCTGTACTGAACATGAATAGACCTTTTTTTCTTGTCCTGATTCCCTAAACAATATAGTATAACAAGTATTTACATAACATTTACATTGTATTAGGTATTATAAATAATCTTAACATGATTTAAAATATACAGGAGGATGTGCATAGGTTATATGACTATGCCATTTTACATCAAGGGTTTGAGCATCTGCAGATTTTGGTATCCACAGGAGGTCCTGGAACCCATCCCCCATGGATACCCAGGGACAACTGTGTTATATGATAGTGCTGCTTCTTTTGAAGGCCTCGTTAAGAACCATTTTCATTCATTCAAATATTTACTGAGCTCCTACTACATGCCAGATGTGTGTAGGCTCTTTATTCTATTCACCCTCCCAGTGGCTGTGTGAGTTTGAGCCCTTAAGACAAGGAAACTGAGGCCCAGGAAGGGAAGTGGGTTGCTCAAGGCCACAGAGTTGGGAGGCCAAGGGACTATGATTTGAGCTTAGGTGAGAAGTTGGCATCAGAGCCACTGGCCTGACGTCTGCCTTCTCTTTTTCTCTCCTTGCTTTCCACCCCACTTTCACCCCCAGTCAGATTCAGTCATGTGCCCACTCGAAGTGGCACTGCTATGGAAGGTGGGTGCCGGTGGTGGGCACCGTGGTGTAATCCGCCTGCTTGACTGGTTTGAGACACCAGAGGGCTTCATGCTGGTCCTTGAGAGGCCTTTGCCTGCCCAGGATCTCTTTGACTACATCACAGAGAAGGGCCCGCTGGGTGAAGGCCAAAGCCGCTGCTTATTTGCCCAGGTGGTGGCAGCTGTCCAGCACTGCCATGCCCGTGGAGTTGTCCATCGTGACATCAAGGATGAGAACATCCTGATAGACCTCTGCCGGGGCTGTGCCAAACTCATTGATTTTGGTTCAGGTGCCCTGCTTCATGATGAACCTTACACTGACTTTGATGGTAAGGCTTCCCTTTACCTTTTATCTTTATGGCCCTATGATCTTTGACCTCCAGTGATGGGGTGTCCTATAACCCTTGACTTATATTGCCCCTGTTTAAGGTTCTTGATTTCTAATAAACTGGGGATTCTCTGGCCTTGCCCTATGATAAAGTCCATCTTCTGATAGTGCCCTAACTTTGTTCTGGGTTCTTATTCTTTTAAGGTGATTCTCTTATTATCCTGAGTGTTCTTTTTCTGGTAAGGGAATCCTACTGTTACTTTTAAGTGCTTTCTTTCTGTTGAGGGGATTCTGCCATTATATTTAAAGAGCAACTGTTCTAGTGAAGGGACCCTGCTCTTATAGTGAGTGCTCTTAATTATGCTTCCTGGGGAGTGTGGGCTGGGAGAAGGGCATCATCAGAGAGTGGTCTAACCCCTGGCTTGCATGCAGGGACAAGGGTGTACAGCCCCCCGGAGTGGATCTCTCAGCACCAGTACCATGCTCTCCCAGCCACTGTCTGGTCACTGGGTATCCTCCTCTATGACATGGTGTGTGGGGACATTCCCTTCGAGAGGGACCAGGAGATTCTGGAGGCTGAGCTCCACTTTCCTGCCCATGTCTCCCCAGGTGAGGCCTTCACAGACCCCAGCCTGCAGACTCCATCCCTCCCAGAGACTGGTACCTCCTACTAACTGCTAATCTCCCTTGTGCTTCTTGACCCACAGACTGCTGTGCCCTAATCCGCCGGTGCCTGGCCTCCAAACCCTCTTCCCGACCCTCATTGGAGGAGATCCTGCTGGACCCCTGGATGCAAACACCAGCCGAGGATGAGCCCCCCAACCCCCCCAAAGGAGGCCCCACCCCCTTGGCCTGGTCCCTGCTCCCCTAGGCCTGGCCAGGCCCCCACTGGTCAGAATAGCCATCCCATGGCCATGCCACAAGGTTAGATGGACATCTGTTGACCTGGTTTTACAGGTTATTAAAAATCCAGTATTACTAAGGTCAGGGATTAGGGATGAGGGGTCAGAAGACATAAGCCAAGTCTGCCCAGTCCCCGTCCCAATCTTGTGAAGGAGCCTTCCTCCTAGAACCTGTGGTCCCTTATTCTGGAGGGGGGGCTTCCTTGTTTCTCATTTTGTTAATGGTGTTTGGTTAAAGTTACTTCTATTTTGAGCCCCAGGACCTTTATTCTGATCACTTGTAACCCCTACACTGGCACCTCCTACTACCACCACACACACTTAGTTCAAATACTCTTACTTGGGCAAGGGTGCTTTTCTTCCAGTACCCCAGCAGATCTTATTTTAGCGAAGGGACGCTTTCCCCTAGCCTAGAGTCCCATATTCGGTTAAGCTGCTTGCCTACCTCAGCCCAGGATTGCTTATTCTGAGGGAGGTAGTGCCCTATTGTTATCCCAGGGCTCTTTTTTTTTTTTTTTTTTTTTTTTGGTGAGGGGACCCTACTCTGTAATCCCAAGTGCCCTTATTCTGGTGAGAAGAACCTTACTTCCATGATTTGGGAAGGAATGGAAGATGGACACCACCGGCCACCACCAGAGACTTAGGATGGGATGGATGGTTTTTTGGGGAATGGGCTGGGGGAAATAAGTTTTGCTATTTGTTCTCCTTGGGCCCCCCCTCTCCAACTTTTGCAGATTCTTGCTGCCTCCTCCTGAGCCAAAATTGTCCAATTGCTAAAATAATTAGATGTGTATTGGGAGGAGGGGAACGCCAAGTGTGCCCTCCTTTCCTTTCTCCACCTGCTTGGATTATTTAAAAAGCCATGTGTGGAAACCCACCATTTAATAAAAGTAATGGAATCAGAAGCGACTAGCCATTTGTAGATGTGAGGCATTTGTGCCAAGAGGGAGATGGGCTGGATCTCTCCTTTGCCTGCAGGAAGCCTCAGTCTTATGGCGGCATCCTTAAGAGCTTTAATGGGTTCGTTTACGCTGGACCACACAAAAAACTGTTGATTCCTCCTCCCACCCCCCCATCCCCCCGCCCCCGCTCTTATGTAGAGCCTGGTATGTACAGAAGGGTTATGTTGGATATATCGTAGACATTGAAGATGTTTAGGACACATCCCCAATCAGAAATGGCCAACTCAAAGGCAGAAAAAAACTACCTTCCCCCAACATTAGGGGAGGGAAGAAATCCCTTTCCTGTTGAAGAAAAGCCCTTTCAGGGCACTGATGGGGGTGGGGCAGAGTTGAGTGTTGACTGGAATCTTCCTAGTTTTTTGTTGTTTTGCTTTTGGCGGCTGGCCGGTACAGGGATTGAACCCTGGGCCTTGGTGTTCTCATTTTGTAATTATGTCCAGGGTGTCTTGTCCCTTACCTTTTAACCTGTCCCTTGTCTTCCCCTTTGATGCTCATCCCTCTCATCTCTCCAACTCCTGACTTACCTTCCCTGCCCTATTCTGTCTTGGTTTCACTTGTTCCCTCTCATGCTCTGTTTTCAAATGCTAGCTAACCTGTGAGCCTCGCACCTGCCCCTTCTCATTTCTTTTCTATCCTCAATGGTGACTCACTTGGTCTCCCTTCTCTCAGTCTAACTTAACTTTGTCTTTTCACTTGTATATCCTTGGCGGCTTTAATCTGCTGGCTTACTTGCCTGACCCTCACCCGTCCCCACGTGGTGCTTCACCCAGTACCCCTCACCTGCCCCGCCCCTTCGAAGTCTCCCGTCCCGCCTAGACGCCCGTGGGCTCTCCAGGGGGCGAGGCCTCGCTGGCAGAGGACAAAGAAGAACTTAAGTCCAACCAAGAAAAACCTAGAAGTTTCTGATGCAGAAAGGGTGGTGCCATCTTAAGGAGGTGCCAATAAAGAGCTGAGATAGAAGAGGGGTAGACGAACCAATGAGACCGGGAGACAGAATGGGCGGGTGATATAGAAAGCGGGGTCAATGAGGCGGACGAACGGAAAGACGAAGGCGGGTCTAGTAACAGGAATGGCCCGATGAGGCTCTGCACAGACGGTGGGAGGCCGGGTTGGCCGCGTCCCCGGTCTCCCGGTCCGACAGAACTTGGAAATCCCGAAGACACTATCTTAGATTAAGCCTCTAGGTGTAGTCGAGAAAAGCCACAGCTCTGGTCAGCCCGACACGTGCCCCGCCCCCGCTCCGGAGTCCCGGAAGCGGAAGTGAGGCACACGGAAGTGGCCTGCTGTTGCCGAGGGGACGGGCCGGGCAGATGCCAACATGGCAGCGGTTGGAGCTGGAGGTTCCACCGCGGCGGCAGGGCAAGGGGCGGTCTCCGCGGGGGCGTTGGAGCCTGGGGCCGCGAGTGCGGGTGAGGCGGGCCGTGTCCGAGCAGTCGGCGGTGGCGCGGAGACCGGGATTGCTGGGGTTCGGGAAGGTTCCTCACTGAAGTGAGAGGGAGCATCCCGTGTGGACCGACTCTGTGTGTGTGTGTGTGTGTGTGTGTGTGTGTGTGTGTTTGTGTGTGTGTGTGTGTGTGTGTGTGTGTGTGTGTGTGTGTGTGTGGAGGGGAGAGGAGGACAAAACGGACCTCCTTCCCTCCGTTTCGTGTTAGTGTGTTGGGGGCGGGGAAGAGATCATTCTGAGGGTGTTTGGGGAGTATGGAGAGTAGAGACCATTCTGCGTGTGGAGTATTTCCTTTTGGGGAGGCTATGACCACCGAGACCATTCTGAGTGTGTGGGGAGCCATTCCTTATGTAAGGGAGAGACCATCCTGAGGGTGTGGGAGTTCTCTCTTATAGGGGGAGAGACTATTCTGAGGGTGGTGATTCCTTCCTTATTATAACAGGGACTATTTTGAGTTAGGGTGGGGTGGTCCTTCCTTATGTGACCAGAAAGGGTCCATTTTGAGGATGGAGATATCCATTATATGGGGAGAAGACCGTTCGGGGGCGGGGTCTCTTCCTAATGGAGGTACAGTTCATTGTATGTTGAGGTGGGAGGGTCTGTCCTTACATGGTGGAGAAAGAATGTTTCTGAGGGTGCCGGATCCTTCCTTATAGCAGAGAGTTCTTGTGAATGTGGGTGGAACAAGGAATAGTGGGGGGGAGGGTGGTGGTGGAGGACGGACCATGTGGAGTATAGGGAAATACTTCCTTATATGGTTGAGGGAACCAGACCATTCTTGATGGGGTAACCACTCATTATACGGGGTTTAGTCCCTGGGACAATGGGGGAATCATTTCTTCTATTTGTTAGACCATTCTGGGTCAGGAGGAATCAGTTGTCATAAGAAGGAGGGTTGGAGAGACCATTTTTGAGTGTGGGGAGGATCATTCCATATGGGATGTAGACCGTTGTGAGTATGAGGGAATCGAGTCATTAGATGGGAGAAAGATCATTCCTTAGGGGTTGGACATACCTTATACAATGGTCTCATTCCCTGTATTGGGGTATTAATCTTTACATGGGACAGTCCCTTGTTACATAGGAGCATCATTTCATATAATTCCTCAGTTTGCTCACCCGGAAAATGGAATCCTAGTTCCTTCAGAGATCAGAGTGATATGAGTCCATTGAGGTAATCCATATAAATCCCTTAGCCCAGTGATAGGCACGCAATAAGCGCTCAAAATGTAGTTGGTATTCTGTCTGGGGAAGAGTTGCTTCTGGAGCTGAGGTGAGTGTCCAGAGCCTGCCCTAGCCATTTCCTGACACCTCAGGAAGGATTCCAGGTATGGGCTGGACAGGGCAAGGCACACTTCTTTTCTGGCTCTTCCTGCCAGTATCTGAGGCAGTGGAAGCAGGTAGGGGCTGGACCCTCACTGGGTCAGGACAGGCAGGCAGAGGGAAGATGTGGCAGTGGCTAGGAGGATCCTGATTGAGAAAGGGGAAAGGGTGGGTGTTAGTGTGTCTATGCCCCAGCAGCTTCTGACCCACTCCTTCCGCCTTGCCCCTTCCATTCCCCACAGCTCACCGGCGCCTCAAGTACATATCCCTAGCTGTGTTGGTGGTCCAGAATGCCTCCCTCATCCTCAGCATCCGCTACGCCCGCACACTGCCTGGGGACCGCTTCTTTGCCACCACTGCTGTGGTCATGGCGGAAGTGCTCAAAGGTCTCACCTGCCTGCTGCTGCTGTTCGCACAGAAGAGGGGTATGAGCCAGGGAGGGAGGCTGCACAGGGAGTGTTGGCGGATGGGACTCCGCATGTGTGTGTACTCACATGGAGGATTTGCTGGGGGAATATTTCTGTGTCTATGAGCCTGCCTGGGGAGTATGTAAGTGCAGCTAAGCTTTTCTCTCCCTCCAGCTATGAGAAGCTGGATCTACACTTTTGTACCCCTGACACCCAAGGAGTTGGCCTGTGTGAACTATAAGAGTGGGATAGTCTATGCCCATAAGGTAGCAGGGGACTCTTACATGGTGATTTATTTATCTTTAACTATTTATTGTGGAGAATTTGAGACATACACAAAATCGGAGAGAATAATAAAAGAGTAAAATATCCATGTACCCATCCCCCAGATTCAGCGATTATCAACTCATGGCCACTCTGCCATTAAACATCATCGATGATTGTCTGCTCACTGCCAATCTGTGTCTGCCTGTGTACTTCCCCTCTTAATATTTTAAAGTAAATCCCCCTGTATTATCTTGAATAAATATTTTGTTACATTTTTAAAAATCAAGTATAATACCTAAGAATCATACGTCAAAAAATTAACGATTCAAAAAATTAAAACAAATATCTAGTTAGCATTCAAATTTATAATTTTATAATGATTTTTCTTTTTTTTATTTTTTGGCAACAGGTTGATATGGGGGGATCTGATGTAATGATTTCTTAAATGTCATAAAAAAAATTTTTTTAAGCTGTGTATGGTCAGTGTTTTGTAATTGGTTGATGTCTTCTAAATCTGTTTATCTCTAGGTTCCCCTTCAACTCTTTTTTTTTCTCTTTGCAATTAATTTGTTGAAGAAATTAAGGTCATTTGTGTTGTAGACTTTGGCCAGTCTAGGTGTTGCTGACTGCCTCTCTGTGGTGTCATTTAACATGTTCTTCTGTCCTCTGTATTTCCTAAAAGTTGGGAGTTGGGTTTATCTACTAATGTAAACATCTAACTGAATCCAGGCTTTCAACTTTGAAATATTGCCCAGTTTTTCTCTGTAAAGGCCTTGCATATGTAAAGGGTAGAGGTGAATTATGCAGCTTTGCCCTAGGTGTTTACATCGAAGAAAATGTTCTTACCCACTCATTAATTCCAGGTCCCTGGGAGGCAGCCGTTTAGGAACCCATGTGCTCTTTTCTTTATTGATTCTGTAGACATTTAGGAGTGAACCTGTGTGCTAGCAACGCAGACATACATCTTGCCCTCATAGGGCTGCTATTTGAGACAGGAAGTAGCAGGCAGCTGTAGACTTAATCACAGGCCTTCATCTCATGTATAACTTCAAACCCCTTCCCCTCTCCACTCCCCACCCCCCGTTTTTTTTCCCCTGAATTAGTTTGGTGGTAAAACCTGGCCTGACTGATGTGGGGCTCTTTGTATATTTGTGTTTTTTATTTTTCCCACTGCGTGTGAATATTCACACAGTTCACCTCAGAAATAGGAATATGCTTGATTATGGTGGGCAGCTCCATCTATGTGGGGTTTGTTATGTAATCTGTGGCATATAAACCATGTTACCTTTCTAACACCTGGAAAATTAGAGGTTAGAGACAGTAATTACTCCTGAGATTAGTGCCATGAAGGGCAAGGACAGAATTTTGTAAATAATCATCAGCAGTAATTCCTGGGATAACTTGTGTAGTAGTTGTGGGGATTTTCTCCTAGGAGCGACATTCAGCTAAGACTTAAAAGATGAATGGCAAAAAAGTGGGATGAGCTTTGCAAAGGCCTTATGGCATAGGGAATGATTCTCATGTATTCATTGGGGCAGATCTCAACTGGACTTCTGCTTCACATCCAAGCCTGCCTTCATCCATGTGGCAGGGGCAACTCCTTGCTATGTCTAGGGCTGACAGAAAGATGTGGTTGAGTGGAAGATGGCCCCTGCCCTTAGGCGGCTCACAGGCCAGTAAGGAGCTAGGATAAGTCTAAAAGTCTGAGCTAAAACTCCCCCTCTGTGTGGGAGACAGCCTTCCACCTACACTCCTAGGGCTTCTACTTCATAAGCACCTAGTTAATGATGATTATTTCATTGTACAAACATGCATTGAGTGCGTGCCTTGAATGGCACTCTGTGCCAGGGAGGTAAGCTCTAAGATGAGTGAAATGTGGTCTGTGATTAGCAGACACAGTGTTATGGATGATTCTTTTGCAGCCATTAAACTGAATATCAGAAAGGCCTACTGGAGACATGGTTGCACTGTAGGGAAAACTGAGAGCACAGACCTCCTTTCCGCCCCCAGGGAGACACAGGACCAGGCCTAGTCCCAGCCTTCAGGGGACTCCTGTCTTTGGTAGTCAGTGCTAAAAAGGGCTCTCCTCCTCCCACCTAGGTAACGTGAAGCACCTGGTTCTCTTCCTCCATGAGGCTGTCCTGGTGCAGTATGTAGACACGCTCAAGCTCGCAGTGCCCTCTCTCATTTATACCTTGCAGAATAACCTCCAGTATGTTGCCATCTCCAACCTGCCAGCTGCCACTTTTCAGGTGAGCACCAAGCCCATCGTGGCCCCAGGGGAACTGGCTGGTTAGGGGATATAGGATGGGGGGAGAGCTGAAGAGAGCAGGAGCTGTCACCTTTGGAATGTCCTTGGAACTTCCTCAACCTCGGTTTTCTCATCTGTGAAAACTGGGCATGGAGACAGTAATACCTGCCTGCTGGGATGCTGGGATGATTGAAAGAAATAAAACCGGTGAGGAGCCCTTGGTTGGAGATACATAAACTTTAGGTTATTCGTGGGCAGCCTTGTGAAATGGTTAAAGAGCCTGGATTCTGGGGCCAAGCTGCGTCGTTCAAATCTCAGCTCTGTTACTTTCCAGCTGTGTGATTTTGAGGCAAGTCACCTAACTTCTCTGTGCCTTAGTTTTCTCATTTTTAAATTGGGTATTACGATGGTGCCCATTTCATGTGATGGTTGGAAGGATTAAATGAACTAATTCAGGTAAAGTACCTAGACCCATACCAGAACATATGGCACATAGTAAGCTCGATATAAATATTTGCTGATGTTGTTGTGGTTGATTCATCTGTATGAATACCTGCCTCATCACAAAGCCTACCGATTATTCATTATCTACTGCAAGGCATTTTACATACAGTAGCAGTATTTTACAGATGATGATGGCAGGACTCAGAGCAAATGCCTTGTCCCTGGTCACACAGCCAGGAAGTGGGATTGGGATGTGGACTTGGATGTGGGCTGAGATGTCCTGGCACAGCCATCCTTCTGTGCACTTTCTGAGAGGGACCTCAGAACTAGTTAGCTGCAACTCAGCCAATGGCCAGTGGCTGGCCAGTTTTGTGTTGTTATTGTCATCTACCCAACCTGTCCCTCCATGGTGCCTGGGGGCCCACAGTGGGTGCTGTCCCCCACATGCACCTGTTGGGGGTTGGGGTCAGCCCTCAGTGCCTTCCACATGCCACTCACAGGTGACGTACCAGCTGAAGATCCTGACCACAGCACTGTTCTCCGTGCTCATGCTGAACCGCAGCCTTTCCCGGCTGCAGTGGGCCTCCCTGCTGCTCCTCTTCACTGGCGTCGCAATTGTCCAGGCCCAGCAAGCCGGTGGGGGAGGCCCGCGGCCCCTGGATCAGAACCCTGGAGCAGGCCTAGCAGCTGTTGTGGCCTCCTGTCTCTCCTCAGGCTTCGCAGGTGTCTACTTTGAGAAGATCCTCAAAGGCAGCTCGGGCTCCGTGTGGCTACGCAACCTGCAGCTGGGCCTCTTTGGCACAGCACTGGGCCTGGTGGGGCTCTGGTGGGCTGAGGGCTCTGCTGTGGCCCACCGTGGCTTTTTTTTTGGGTACACTCCTGCTGTCTGGGGTGTGGTGCTCAACCAGGCCTTTGGTGGGCTACTAGTGGCTGTCGTTGTCAAGTACGCTGACAACATCCTCAAGGGCTTCGCCACCTCCCTGTCCATTGTGCTGTCCACTGTTGCCTCCATTCGCCTCTTTGGCTTCCACGTGGACCCATTATTTGCCCTTGGCGCTGGGCTCGTCATTGCTGCCGTCTACCTCTACAGCCTTCCCCGAGGTGCAGCCAAAGCCATAGCTTCTTCCTCTGCCTCCGCCTCTGGGCCCTGCATTCACCAGCAGCCTGCAGGGCAGCCACCGCCACCTCAGCTGTCTTCCCATCACGGAGACCTGGTCACGGAGCCCTTTCTGCCAAAGTCAGTGCTGGTGAAGTGAGGGCTGGTGGCAGTGGGGGAGACGGGGAGGGGGACTGGGGTGGAGGGTGTTGGGCATCGGTGGAACCCAAGTTGCCACCGGGGCCTGGCTCCTCTGGGGTTGGAAGATGGTCTTTTCTCCTGGGTCATTGAGACTGCTGGAAGGGCATGGGAATCAGGCGAGGTGTCACGTGAACCCTTCCTGGGGGGGTGTTTAGAGCTGCCTGCTGTGCCCCAATCTAACCTCTTTGGGGTCAGGGTTGGGGGTATTGTTATTCAAGACCTTTTTTGTCTGCCCCCACCCCCACTCCTCTGCTGGAGTTGTCTTGTCTCTCCTGTCTGGGAGAGTCTCTTCCAGCAGTCCCTCCACCTTCATAAGGACAAACTGGACAAAAATCCTGCAGCTCTTCAGTTATGATGGATGCCTACTGTGGGGTTCAGTTGCCCATAGTTTGAGGCATTCTCTCCTCCTTCACCATACACTGGGTCATGCTAGCAGCTCAATCTTCTGTGTGGTGTTAGGGCAGCTTCCCTGACACCAATACTCTTGAAGATGGGCCTCTTGCAAGTGCCCAAGGAGAGAGGAAGTGGCGAGAGCTGAAATTTTTACATCAGCCCGTCTGGGGGAAGGGTGCAGTAGGGGCCATTTGTTTAGTGGTTTTGGGATTCATGGTGTAATCAGATCATTAATGATCCAGGGTGTGGGAAAAGTGGGGAGGGGAGATCTTTGAAGTGGCTGAATCTCATCGAATTAAGGCACTATCAGTTACCAGATGCAGGTTTATTTTCCGAGACATATAGAGAGGAAAAATAAAGCTGCCAATCACATTCTTGATACCCCATTGGCTGTATCAGGAACCCTTACTTTGTGTGTGTGGGGGGGTGTGTCTTAGAATTGGTGAAATGTGGAACCTGCCCCCTGCACTCCCCAAAGCTTATTAACCCCTTAACTGTATCCGTGTGTGTGCGCGCGCGCGCGTGCACGCGCCTGGGCTGTGCTATATGTAAATAGGGCCATTGGGTCTTTATTTTTGATTAATTTGTTCTGATTTTTTTGGTTTGTTTTCTAAGGAACTGTAAAGAACAAATGTCAGGATACTCAATGCCAAATAAAGATGTTGTATTTATTTAGTCCACGTGTAGCTTTCTGACCCCGGGCACCTGCTCTCTATGCATAGGCACCATTACTAACCCCAGGACTACCAGCCTCATTACTGCCGCCCCGCTTGCTCAGGAAACCCGCCTGCCAGCCCAGCTTTCTGTGTTTTTCTTTCCTCTCCATTCCCACCACAGGTTGCTCACCAAGGTGAAGGGTTCCTAGCTGCTGGGATTGAAGACGTTGCCCTGGCCTCGTTCTCCCTTCTTGCCCTGGCCCAGCTGGGATCAAATTAATCAGTATTAGGGGTAGGGTGAGGTAGACACTGAACTCCCCACCACCTCCACCCCCATGCAGGTCTGACACGAGTAAGCTCTCTCTGGTAAAGACCCACCTTAGCCCTCAGCCCCTGCCACCCCACGCTATTTCTTAGGTGAGTTTTTGCAAATAAAATATGTTTTGCATCTTGCTGGCTTGGGTTGGGAAGCATCGAAAGAGCGAGTGAAGGAAGCACGGAGCCCCCATGGACATGATACACAGAAAGGCGTTTATTAATAACCCTTGGGGTACTTGGGAGAGCGAAGGTTCAGTCTTGCTGCTTGGTTCGGGAGGCCTCGGCATTGGCCCGGAGCACAGCCCCTGGGGATGGGTATGGACGCTGCTGGAAGAGGGGCCCGGCTGCTGTTGTGTCAGCCCCCGTTTTGGCCTCGTTCCGCTTGGGGAGTCCTGTTGACCATGTGCCCCTGGGGGTGACAGAGAGTAGAGAGTCAGGGGATGGGAATGGGGAAATGAGACAGTGAAGAGGAGAGGGATGGCGTTCACCAGCAGAGTGAGTGTCATAAGGAAAAAGGAGGGCTCACGAGGGCTTGTCACTTACCGGGGCGCATCGGAGTATGAGCTGGGGTCCATGGGGTCTAACTCTTCATCCTTTCGGCTTGCCACTGTGGAAATAGGCGGCAGGGTGAGGTCTTCAATGGAGGCACAAGGAGCCCCTGACCACTGAGGCCCATCCCAGGAAGAAATGGAGCCTGCGTAGCAATGGACTGCAGCACCCTTCTCCCAACCCAGGCACATGCCCCAGGGAGGGCTTCCTTACACTGTATGCCCTGGCACTTGCCTGGCTTACCCTTCTTGCTCTTGGGGTAGGGAACCAGCTCCTCCCGGCGATGGTGGCGTCGTTCTTTGCCCTCTTCTCGGTCTGCCTTGTCATACCCACGGTCCCGATCCCGTTCCCTGTCCCGCTCTCTCTCTCTCTCCACCTTGTCATAGACACGCTCTCGATCTCTGTCAGACTTGTCATGGCCCCGGTCAGACTTGTCATGGCCCCGGTCCAACTTCTCCTCAGCATCTGGGGACACCAAAGTCTGGAAGTGACCTTCTCCTCCCACCCCAGGACCCAGCAGCCTCTGCCTTCAACAACCTTCCTTGCCTAGGGCTGGGCCTGCCTGGTCTCACCTGCCCCTCCTCGATCCACTGTAACTTACTTGGCTCCTCTCTGAGAACTGCTAGAATCCCTTGAGGCACCCGTGGATCTGCCAACTCACCTACATTACTGGTCCTGAGCTTCTTGGCAGATTTGGTAACGACGGAGTTGGGGTCATGTGGGGAGAGCCAGGACACGACGTCTGTGTCCACATTCCAGTAGTAAGGGAGACCGCTGTGGGGCAGTGGGAGGAAAGGAGTGTCAGCACATATGTCCTCTCCTTCTGTCCGCAACTCTTGTCTCCCCAGTCTCTGCCTATACTTGCCCCATGTCAGTACCCCACAGGGAGGACCCCCAGATCTCTTCTCCTGTGTCCCCATACCCCATGGTCAGGAACAATACAGGAAGGGCAAAGTCAGAAGTCAGCTCCACCCCCAGGTCCCCAGGCTCACCAGGAAGGGTCAAACACCTTGTACCAGCTTGGTGGAAGGCCCTCCAACCGGGTGGCCTCATAGTCCACGGGATCATCATCATAGTCCTCGGCAATGATCTCTTCCTCCGGTTCTGGCAAAACAAGGGGAAGCAGGACAGCAGTTAAGGACCAGGGGAGTTCTCATCCTACAGCCAGGGCCTGGAGAGACACGCACTCACATTCACACAACCCACTATGGAAGACACATGTGTTTGCCAGGAAGCATATGAAGTCTCTTTTCTGTCCAAATGTGCCTATCTCCATTAGGGATTTACCAAGAAATGTTCCTAAATCTGTTACATCTGTTCTGTTTCTGGGTTCAGATGATGAGTTATACTGTTGTCCAAACCTATCTAGTTTGAGTTGATAGCGATTCATCAAAAAATTTATCCAACAACAATCACAACAATTCCTTGATCTTGTTAAGACAAGTGAACTGATATGATATTGATGGGGGGGAGAGGGACGGAGAAAAAAGGAGGAATTGGTAAAGGGACACGAAAACCAACTATATTGTATATTGATAAATTAAAATAATAAAAAAAAAGGGCCAGCCCGTGGCTCACTCGGGAGAATGCGGTGCAGATAACACCAAGGTCATGGGTTCGAATCCCTATATAGGGATGGCCGGTTCTCTCACTGGCTAAGCGTGGTGCTGACAACACCAAACCAAGGGTTAAGATCTCCTTACCGGTCATCTTTTTTTTTTTTTTTTTTTTCTTTTTTTTCTTTTTTTTTTCTTACCGGTCATCTTTTAAAAAATAATAATAATAATAAAAATTTTTAATATTACCCTTAACTAATTCAATAATTTGAATAAACACTTCAAAAATTAAAAAAAAAAATTATCCATATCTATTCAATTCCTATGTTCAGATAGTATGTGACACTGTTATCCAAATTTATTTAGGGCTGGCTGGTTAGCTCAGTTGGTTAGAGCACAGCCTTATAACACTCAGGTCACGGGTTCAGATCCCCATAGAGGCCAGCCAGTGAAAAGAAAGACAAATTTATTTAGATAAAGTGAGTTTGACTAGCACGGGGTTTATCTGAAAATATATCCAATCCATTCAGCTTCCAAGCTCAATGATTACAGGGTTTCTGAGTCCTGTATATTGAGTAGGAAGAGTTTGGACAGCAAGGGATTTATCCAAACATTGCTCTGAATCCATCCAGTTCCTGAGGCCTGACACATAGTAAGCCTGCAACAGATGTCAATATCAGTAGAATAAAAAAAGTTGTCTTATCAGCTCGGTGCCTGGCCCTCAGTAAGCCTATAACAGATTTCAGCTGTGGATACCATTAACAACGAAACCTATGTGCAGCAACAGCATACTACCTGTCACACAGTAGGCCCAAAATAGATGTCAGCTGTAATTACCAGTATTGTTAATAAGATATGTTCTAGGCCGGCCCGTGGCTCACTCGGGAGAGTGCGGTGCTGATAACACCAAGGCCCCGGGTTCGGATCCCATATACGGATGGCCGGTTCGCTCACTGGCTGAGTGTGGTGCTGACAACACCGAGTCAAGGGTTAAGATCCCCTTACCGGTCATCTTTTAAAAAAAAAATAAATAAATAAGATATGTTCTATCAGCAGAAGACCTAGTACTCCCTAGGCTTAAAAGAAATATAAATAATCATTATCAGTATTATTAACGACAAGTTCTATGCCTGACATGCAGTAGGCTTGTAATAGATGTCAATTATCAATGAGGAGAAAATAAGATGCATTTTGCAGTGCCTGGTACAACACAGCCCAAGATAGAGGCCAGCTTTTAGTATAATTGACAATAAGGTGTAACTAACACCAGAAGCACAATAGGCTTAAATGATAGATCCTCACCATCATCTTATACTGTCAACCATAATGTGTATGCCAGGCTCTTAGGCCGAAAATACATGTCAGTTATTGATATGGTGAACAATAAGGTATATGTCACTACTACATTGCCAGTCACGACAATACCTCTTAAATACATGCAATTCATCAGTATAGTAAACAGCAAAGTATCAACATCCTGCAACTGTACTTGGCACACAGGAAACTGCAGCACATGTTAGCCATCCTTCCAATTAGATATATGTAATCACCGCCATGGATTGAACTTGGCATACAATAGGCCCCAAATAGGCATCAGCTATCAGTATTGTTAAGGATGAAATATCGATCCTCCCCGCCCCCACCCCAGTGCTTGGCACGCGGTAGGAATGGGTGTCAGGAATCCACATTGTTAAAAATGAAATGTCACTCTACTGCTTAGTGCACATGCTAGGTATCAAGTATCCGTATCAACAACGAAGTGTCTGTCAAGCCTGGCACATGACAGGCTCATCTGGTCTTAGCTCTCTCACCGGGCTCCAGATGTTTGAGGATGCCTCTCTTGGCCAAGCGGGTCTGCAGCGCAACGGGCAGCGGCATAGCGGGTAACAGACTGACCTGGGGATGTACGGACAGACTAAAAACCAGCTCAGATGAGGATTCGAATCTGGATCCTGTAACCTAGTGCCTCCCCCCAGCATATACTCAGGACCCCCACGTACCCAACTGCACCAGTAGCTGGGCGGACGGAACCTACGCGCTAAAAGGTGGAAGAAATAGGTGGCAATATCATGAAAACTCTCACCAACGCTCCTCTCGAGAATGTTCCGGGACCTAGTTCCTCTCCCAGGCCCAGGCTCCGCCCACCAGGGGGCCAAGCGCGGCTCCCCCGCACCGTAGCAATGGGCTCACCCAACGTCCCCTAAAGACTGCCGGGTGGGAGGAACCAAGGGGCTGGGATGGGGGAGCAGAGTGCAGCACTTCCTCCCGCTCCAAAAAAATGCGCCCACCCCTGGCGTTACCAATACAGTCGTGCAAGTAGTGGAAGGCTGTCGGACCGGCCGCTCTCTCGTCGCCGCTATGACCACCAGGATGACACGACTCTTTCCTCAAAGCACACAACGAGATCCTCCCTCCCTGAGCCTTGCAATAACTGAGCGACGCTCAAGCTGCAGCGAACAGATGACGCAAGCCTGGGTGGCCAATGAGAGTGCGCCCATGGCCTGACGTATAGCGAAGCGACCCAATCGTGGTCCTGGAATAGGTGGAAAGCTCGGGCGCTTGTGTGCGTTTAAGCTGGGGGCGTGGCCCGGCTGGGGTCGGAAGTGACTCCACGGCCAGACGCCGGCGCCATGGAGGAGTACGCTCGGGAACCTTGGTACGGCGATGGGCACAGGCATCGGGACTGTTGCTGCGGCGCCAAGGCCGGGCCTGGGAGGCGGGCGGGGGAGGCACCGGCCACAAAGTGCCACGTCTCAGACATGGGATACTCTTAGAAACGTATCTCCTTCCGCTCCCCCAACTTGGTTCCTCCCACTCGGGCTCCGTTAACAGGGGGCACACTGTGTGCCTGGAGAAGGTGCGGTGCAGGACGACCCACGCCACATTTCCCCTGATTTCGTATCTCCTAGTCCCTGTTTGTTAACTAAAAGAAACACGCTGGTCGAATCCATTCCAGCCTGGGGGTAGTGAGGTGTTCAGCATAAATCCCCAGAGTTGCCACGCGTGGTTTTTCCCAGGTCGCTTTTGTTTGGGGGGCGGGGCGTGGACGAGCTTATAGAGGGCAAGGAGAGGGTGATGGATCCTCCAAAGGGGGGAAGGGGCGGGGCTTGGTGGGACATGCTCATTGTCGGAGGAGGGGGCACAACCCCGAACTGCTTTAATGACAATACTAGCAAGTTCACACTTCTACGGCGCTTATCGACACGTACAAACTCTTTCATGTGTCAATTAATTTAATCTTTGATAGGAGTAAAGTAGTTGGCTGATTTCCTGGTTGGCTGCAAAGGAGAGGGGTGAACAGGGAAAAGACTAATATTTTCCCCTTTTGCCCCATTTCTCACTTTAATGAGGGAAAAAAGGACTAGCTCGTTATTATCAGAAGTGTGTTTTCCCACTCGTGAACTTCCTATTCAGGCGACTTGGCTTCTCCCAGTCGGAAAGGGTCCATGTGGCCCTGGAAAGGGCTCACATTAACCCAATCCTTCCCTTCCCTTTGCAGCCCATGGCGAATTGTGGATGATTGCGGTGGAGCCTTCACTATGGGTGTCATCGGTGGCGGAGTCTTCCAGGCCATCAAGGGCTTCCGCAATGCCCCTGTTGTGAGTCCAGGCCTTCCCAGGGTGGTGTGGGGGTCAGCTACCTTGCCTGCACGGGATACTGCTCTGAAAACTGCTTGGAGCTGCCGCTCACATGTACTTAATCATTCTGGTGCCTGCTCACCAAGCTTGTGCCGAGCCTGGCTCCTGGATCTGGAGTTTTAGGGGAACTATAAACATGGCCTCTGCATCGCCCCCCACGCCCCCTCAACTCGAGCTCCTCTGCAGAAATGTTGTGCTGTCAAAACAATCATCACCAAATTCTACATATGTGTGCAGAGCCAGACAGATTTTACCTAGAGATAGATTCTGAGTCAGAAACCTAGATAGAGGGAAGTGACAAGAGTTTAATTGGCAGAGGGAGGACAGCTTTAAAGTTGAGGAAAACCCTTTTAATTTAACATAATCAATTCTGTCTCCTACCACTCACCCCACCCCCCAAGATCATCTCATCAAATGTCATAGCTTTATTTATTTATTTATTTTAATTAAAAGATGACCGGTAAGGGGATCTTAACCCTTGACTTGGTGTTGTCATCACCACGCTCACCTAGTGAGCTAACCGGCCATCCCTATATGGGATCCGAACCCGTGGCCTTGGTATTATCAGCACCACACTCTCCCGAGTGAGCCACGGGCCAGCCCATGTCATAGCTTTAAATGGCATCCATTTGCCAAGGTCTCTGCAATTTATATGCAATTGGCCTCCACATCTGTGGGTTCAAACAACCACAGATCGAAAATATTTGGGGAAAAATAAAAAATATTACAAACAATACAGTACAACAACTATTTGCATAGCATTTACATTGTATTAGGTATTATGAGTAATCTTGAGATGATTTAAAGTACATTGGAGAATGTGCATAGATTATATGCCAATGCTACACTGTTTTATATCAGGGACTTGAGCATCCACAGATAAGTGGTGGTGTTCCTGGAACCAATGGCCTTTGGATACCAAGGGACAACTGTATCTAGACCTATTACTCCCCTTAACTCCTGGAATTCTCCCATCCAAGCATTAACCAAGCCTGACCCTGCTTAGCTTGAGTTCAGACGAGGTTTGGTACATTCAGGGTGGAATGGCTGTAGAGAATTCCTGGAATTCTCTTTCCTGGATTTTTGCCCAAGTTTCTCATACTCAAGGTCTCAGCACAAATGCCCCTTAAAGAGGCCTTTTCTGACCCCTCAGCCACAATCATATCTCTTAATCCTGTTTCCTCTAGAGTGCATATTGCTGTCTGAAGCTATCTTCTTTATCTGTACCCTTGCTTAGGGTCTGTCTCTCCCACTATAATGTGAGCTTCGAGAGGACAGGGACCAGATCTACCTTGTTCACTGCTGTATCCCTGCATACAACATGGTGCCTGGCACATTGCAGGAGCTCGTTAATCATTTATTCAATGAATGCACGAACAAATGAATGAATTAGAACTTCTCAACCCAGCTCTGAGAACACTCATGTGGGGGTGCTCCCCAACCCCGTAGTTCTTGGCTGCTTTTCCACATCTCTACCTCTTATACCCCTAACAGGTCTCCCATCTCCTTCCCTCTCTTAAAAACTAGAAACCCTGTTTGCCGATGGACTCAACCCTGCCCTGACTCCCTTCCTTACTTTCCCCAGGGAATTCGGCACCGGTTGAGAGGTAGTGTCAATGCCATGAGGATCCGAGCCCCCCAAATTGGAGGTGAGGGGTCAGAGGGGACATAGGAGGTGTGATGGCAAAGTTGGGGATGGTTGATACTTTGGGTCTAGACTGCAAGTTGGGGGTCCAGATTCCTGCCCCAATTCTGTCTGGGTGGTATTTCCCAACAATTGAATATGGAGGAGCAAGAATATAGGTTCTGGAATTTTTTTTTTTTTTTTTTTTTTTTAAAGATGACCGGTAAGGGGATCTTAACCCTTGACTTGGTGTTATCAGCACCACACTCTCCTGAGTGAGCTAGCTTCGGGCCGGCCCGGGTTCTGGAGTTTAAATCCAGGCCCTGGCTCTTCCCTGCTTTGTGAACTTGGGTAGTGGCTTAACCTCTCTGAACCTCATCTGTGACATGGGGATGATGATAACAATAACCACCTTATCAGTAGTTTTGTAATTTATGTATTAGTAGTACTTACCAAGTGCTGGTTGCTATGCTAAGCACTTCAGTAATATTAACTAATTTAAAATTGCAGAAGTCAAATACAACAGTACCTCGAACAGGTCCTGGCATACAGTAAGCCCTCAGTAAACATTTTAACTATCATATTATTAGCCAGCTTTCCTAACCTGTTTCCTTCTCTCTGAAATCAAAATCAGAATTCCAACTCTATATGGTGATTACAAAGATCATAGTTGCTCTGTTTAAAGCCATATAAAGATAAATCTGCATGTAAACATTTGTCAACTCCCTATAAAGGTGAAGGGAGTGTCCATGGCAATTATAGGCAGCTTGAAGCTACCACAAGATGGTGAAAGACAGGGAATATTCCCTGGGAGTTTGCTATCTGTCTGTGTCTGGGTTTCTCCCCATTCTTGACCAGGGCATTCAGGTTTTGGAAGTCCTCAACCCCTGAGATGTGAATTATTGGGAATTCCAAGGAATACTAATTAGGCCTCGGTCCCCCGACAGGTAGCTTCGCAGTGTGGGGGGGCCTGTTCTCCACCATCGACTGCGGTCTGGTGCAGCTGCGGGGCAAGGAAGATCCCTGGAACTCCATCACTAGTGGAGCACTGACCGGGGCCGTGCTGGCTGCCCGCAGTGAGTGTCCCCAGCCCCTGCCACGTCCCTAGCCCCTGTTCCAGCCCCTGTCCCTGCCCCTTCCACCCTGTTCTGCCTGCCATCACCTCTGTCTCTCTGCCCCTTAACTCCCCCAGGTGGCCCATTGGCCATGGTGGGCTCGGCGATGATGGGGGGCATCCTCTTGGCCCTCATCGAGGGTGTCGGCATCCTCCTCACTCGCTACACTGCCCAGCAGTTCCGCAATGGTGAGTGCCTGGTGGACGATGGTCAGGGAGAGGTGGGATATGCCCCGCCTGGCCTCCTCTTCTCATCCTTACCTGATTTTCCCCTCTCCAGTGCCCCCGTTCCTGGAGGACCCCAGCCAGCTGCCCCCTAAGGAGGGTACCCCGGCCCCAGACTATCCCAGCTATCAGCAATACCACTGAGGAAGCGACCGCCTAACACCACCACCGTGGGAGCTGCTCCTCGGTTCCCTCCCCAATGATCTACCTCGAAGGGAGGGCTGGCTCCCAGTTAGCCCTGGGACCCTCTAGAGAGGGCCTCTATATTGCTCCTTTGTCCCAGGGTGGGGGTGGGGCACCCCAGCTGCCCTGATAGATGGGTCCCCTTTTTCTCAGGGCACCCCAGCCCCAGACTCACATGTAACAAGCTCTCACCCAGCTCCTTCGTGTGGCACCCTGATGAATATTTAAAGCCAGTTTTAAGATGCCTGTGTTTGTACTCTTTGAGCCACTCGTGAGAGCCCCTCCTCAGGACAAGGGGTAGAGCCCTCTCGGGGGACTTGGAAGACCTAGGACTGAGAGTCCCAAAGCCAGTGGGCTCTAGTGAATGTTTGTGGAATGAGTGAGCAGGAAGGGGCATGAACAAAGATGCGAATTAGGTAGACGAATGCAGGTGTGTGGGGCCAAGCAATGACTCATGAGCAGAGCAGCAGGCTTGGGAAGGAAGTGAGTGAATGCAGGATTGCAGGCAGTGGGGTGGTTCTGCACTTTGCACCCCTGAACACCATACACACACGGCACAGTGATACCCCTGGCCCCCCACAGCCTCCATCGCCAAGGCTGGGGAATCTGACCTTACGAGGAGTCCCTTCTTTCTTTCCAATTGTGAAGAGAATCCCCTTCCATGTGGTTTCACCATGGACCTGGGATGTAAGTAGGGGCAGGAAGACCCAACTTGCTCTAAGAAGGTGCCCTGTGTCCATTTCCTGTTCTATCACAGAGACAGTTTTGCTCTCCCATACTCAGTGTTGTCAGTTATAAAGGGCAACCATAGAATAACTAGAAACGAGTTTTCATTTTGGGGTGGGGGAGTAAAGGGAAAGAGATTTTTCAGGGACATCGACAAAAACACTTACTTCTGTGCAGACCTCTACATGGGTGGGGCAAACATTGTTTCCACAGGGCTGCAAAAGTTTGCTGAGGAGTCAAAGGTTTCTTCTCCACAAACTGCTTCAGTGCAGGTGGCCTCATGGGAGACATAAAAACATTTTCCTGCAAGCCGATGCAAAGAAGTGGAAACGCCCTCTCTTCCATACCAAACCTGTTCATGGGGGTGCAAAAGTCGAGACCGGTGGCCTCCCAAGGCCCCAACCAGGACCTGGCGATCCTCAGAGGTGACAGAGCTACGACACCTCCTGCTTGAATTACTCAGTGCCAGGCGGTGTGGGCCACCAGACCGAGGGCCCACAGGGAGGGCAGACGGTAGCAGGTGCTGTGCACACACCTCTCAGCGCCCCAGCAGGGCATGGGCCTCGAACTCGCGGGGGTTGGGGCGCCAGTCAGATCCAGGTATCGCTGGCCATGACCTTTCACGTATCTCCTCCGGGCCACTACCTCCTTCGGTCCCGCCTCTTCTGCACAACGAGGCCCCGCCCCCTCGGGGGTCCTCCAGCAGGCCCAGGCCCCATCCTCCCTGTATTTCCAGGTCTCGCTCTTCTATCAAGCACTGCTCCACTAGCCTGCCAGGCCTTTACCTCCCACGAACCCGTAGGCTCCATCCTTCCCAAGCATGCTGGGCCCGCCCTTTCCTGTCTCTGTTGCTGCCCTCTAAGACTGCTGCGGGCACTGCCGCCTCTACACTGATGCGCCTCCGCCTCCGATAAATTCAACCTAACTTGAAAATAAACCGCACGTCGACAATGCATTTGCTACACCTACCCTCCCAAATATCATAGCTTAGCCTAGCCTACCTTCGACGTGCTTAGAACACTCACATTAGCCCACAGTTGGGTGGAATCATCTAACTCAAAGCACTATAACATCGTACAAAATGTTGAACACCTCATGTAATTGGTTGAATACTGTACTGCAAGTGAAAAAACGGTTGTGTGGGTACTCGGAGTGCAGTTTCTACCGAATGAATGACTATCGCTTTTGCACCATCCTAAAGTGGACAAATCGTAAGTCGAAGCATTGTGAATCGGGACCGTCTGTACACGGACTCGGCTTCCTCTGAGGCCGAGGCCCTCCTGTATGTCCCTGGCCCCTCCGAGTGTGCTCCGCTCCTGCATGCCCCTTACTGTCCACAGGCTCCCGCCGTCCGCAGTCTCTGGACCCCACCTCTTCCCATCTTCAGGCCCTGGCCCTGCAGGTACCTCTGAACACCACGGCGCCCCGCCCTCCTCTCCCACCCCTGGCACCTCGGTCGCAGTCTTTGGGCCGGAGGGCGGCAGCACCCGCGGGGTCTTGGAGCGGTTCTCTTGCGCGCCCTCGGCCCGGATAGCCAGACTGCTCGTGGCGACGTTCAGGCCTGGCTCCTCCGGCCGCTGGCTGGGGTGGAACCTAGTCACGGGGCGGGGAGGAGCGGGGTGGCCGGGTCCTCGGGTCCCGCTCTTGGCCTGACCTAGGCCCCGCGCGGGCCTCCTCTGGTTCCTGAAAGGGGAATTCGGGGTCGGACCCCGGGTTGTTTCGACGGGGGAGGCTACAGAGACCAAGAGAAGGCGGGAGATGGAGAGAAGGCAAGAAGACGACAGAAACGGAGATGGAGAGAGAAAAACAGAAAAGGACAGACATGCACATAGGGAGATACAGAGACCATGATGGAAAGATGGAAAGAGGTGGGGGCAGAGAGAGATATGCAAGAGATCAATGAAAAGAGACAGAAACAAGAAGAAAGGGCAGAGACTGTA
Organism: Cynocephalus volans; assembly: GCF_027409185.1. NCBI lineage: Eukaryota > Metazoa > Chordata > Mammalia > Dermoptera > Cynocephalidae > Cynocephalus > Cynocephalus volans. Next base: position 71,708,701 of record NC_084478.1, read on the forward strand.
AGAAATAAGCAGAACCCGCGTGAGGGTCAGAAATGCAGGTAGGGAGATAGGGAGACAGCGTCTCGACATAGGCAGAGGCAGGAGAGGATGGTTCTGGCTGGCTTCAGGGGCTAGGCCTCCTGCCCACTCACCCTCTAACCGAAGGGCCGCACAGAGACAGATGCCTGGTCTGCATCCTCTTTCTGTCTCTCTCTGCGGGTCTATCTCTCTAACGCCTCTAATTTAATGCCATCTGCTTCCAGCAAGGATTTCAGCGGCTCTCCCTCAAGTTCTTCCTTCCTGTCTTCTTCCCCAGTTCCTCCCTGCCTTAGCCCCATGTCTGCCTCTGTCTTAATCTGTCTCTCAGCATCCTCCCCCATTTTTCTGCTCTGGTCTCCCTGACTGGTGGCTCTCACACTCCCTGAGGCCCCTGGGTTGGCCATCCACCTATCTGCATGGGGAGAAGAGAAAATATTTGGTGAGCAAAGGGGCTTAAGGAGGTGGACAGAATAAGGGAAGAGCAAGGGGGTCCAGCTCTGCCAGTGGGGTGGGGATCATCCCAGCCACTTCCTCAAGAAGACACCCTAAAAGGCTAAGGAGAGAGAGGGACAGGCATGGGGAAATCAAAGACAGGCAAAGAGAGAGACAGTGAGAGAATAGAAAAGACAGAGAGAAAGACAGCCCAAGAAAGAGAAGCCAGGGTTTACAGAGAGATCAGAGGAGAGACAGAGATGAGTAAAAAAGTTAGTAAAAAAGAGCCGGCCCGTGGCTCACTCAGGAGAGTGTGGTGCTGATAACACCAAGGCCACGGGTTCGGATCCTATATAGGGATGGCCGGTTAGCTCACTGGGTGAGGGTGGTGCTGACAACACCAAGCCAAGGATTGAGATTCCCGACCAGTCATTTAAAAAAAAAAAAAAAGACAGGAAAAAGATAAACAGAATGAAAGTGAGAAGGAGATAGAGACAGACTGAGAAAAACAGAGATAGCAGGAGAAACAGAAAAATGGGCAGAGAGAGTCCGAATGAGATAGAGAATGTAAAAAAGACAAAAGTTAGACAGTCAAAGCAGAGAGAAGGGGGCGAGAGAGTTGAGGTTGCTGATCTGAGTGTTCGTATGTCCTCTGTTCTCTTACTGGCAGTTGGAGAACAGGGCCAGACAGGTGGGGCAGCTCTGACCCTCCCCAACCCCTTACCACTTGGAGACAGACCTTTAGAGATCAATGCTCTGATATTGGGAACTGGGAACCATCTCAGCGGGCCCATTTAGGACCAACCTCTGGAGGTGACAAATGGGGTTCATCCCTGGGAAATCTGCAGTGTCATCATATTACCTGCAAGCAGGTGGAAGAGGAGGGATGTGCCAATAATCACTTCTGAGGTGACAGGGAAACCTTTCTTTGGTTATCCTCATTTGCATAGGAGGAAACTGAAGCACAAAGAGGTGAAGCAACTTGCCCATGGCTATACTGCCTGAAAGTGGCAAAGCTGGAATTTAAGTCCTTGTTTATAGTGCATAGAGTTTCAGAGATGTCATTTACGAGATAATTTCCAGGACAATATATTCTGAATTGTAATTACTGTGGTCATTCGAAGGTTTTCACAAGCTATAGCAACATTTTTGCGCGGAGATCAAGTTGGCAAAAATCCTGGGCATTCACACAGGGCTCTGTGTTGGTATAGGAACTCAAGACAGACATTCTTGTCAGTTTCTCAGTTGAACATCTCATCTGATCAGATTGTGTGAACGAGCTTTATGATGCAGAATGGAAACTCTTCCTCCATAGCTAAAGGAATCTTAGATTCCTTTAATTATAAAGACAATCATTATTAAGGCTAGGCTCTGGAATTTTATTAGATGAGTGTATTAGTCTGTTTTTGTTGCTTACAGCAAAATACTTGGAACTGGGTGATTTGTAAAGAAAATGAAATTTACTGCTTACAGCATCTGAGGCTGAGAAGTCCAAAGTCCATCTGGTGGTGGCAACAGTGACCCAGGGGGTCTCACATTGCAAGATGGTGGAGGCAGAGAGAGCAAGAGAGACAGAGACAGACTCTCCTCTTCTTTTAAGGCCCTCAGAACCATGCCCATGACCACCATTTTTAATCCATTCACTACTGCACGGTCCTACAATCCAACCACCTCTTCAAGGCTCCACCTTTCAATTACCATAATAGGATTTCCCTCCCTCTTAACAGTCACAGTGGGGGTTAAGTTTCTGATAAATAAAACTTGGGGGGGCCGGCCCATGGCTCACTCGGGAGAGTGCGGTGCTAATAACACCAAGGCCCCAGGTTCGGATCCCATATACGGATGGCCCTGACAACACCAAGTCAAGGGTTAAGATCCCCTTACCGGTCATCTTTTTAAAAAAATTTTTTTTTAAAAATTTAAAAATAAATAAATAAAAAAAATAAAACTTGGGGGACACAATTCAAGCCTCAGTGAGTTAGTTTTGGAGGACATAATTCAATCTACTACATTCTGCCCCTGGCCTCCCAAAACTCGTGTCCTTTTCACATACAAATACATTTATTTCACCCCCAAAGTCTTAACTTGTTTCAATTAAAAAGTCCAAAGTTCAAAGTCCCATCTGTGAAATTCAAAACAAGTTATCTACTTCCAAGATACAATGGTGGGACAAAAATAAGATACATATTCCCATTCCAAAAGGAAGCAGTTGGCCAAAAGAAAGGGGTAACAGGTCCCAAACAAGTTCAAAACCCAGCAGGACAGGCGTTAAATCTCAAAGCTAGCAAATCATGTACCTAGACTCCATGTTACACCTCCTCTGCATGCTTGTGTGGGGGTTGTATCCCCAAGTCCTCAGGCAGCACTGCTCCTATGGCTTTCCTGGTCGCAGGCCACATTTCAGCTCTCCCAGGCTGGGGTTCCACTCTGGTAGCTCCACAGGTCTGGGGTCTCCATAGCGGTCCTGCTCTTACAGCTCCACTAGACATGATACTGATGGGGTTTCTCTGTTGCAACTCTGACCCCACGTTTCTGCTCGGCATTGCTCCAGTGAAGATTGTCTGTGGTGACTCCGCCCCTGCGACAGATCTCTTCCTGGGCCCAGACTTTTCCATACACCCTCTGAAATCAGGGTGGAGGCTCCCAAGCCTCCACACCTCCACAGCTCCAGCATTCCGTGAGCCTAAAGTCTTAACACCATGTGGACGCCGCCAAGGCTTCCGGCTTGTATTTTCCAAAGCTGCAGGTCCAGCCACACCTGGAACCAATTTACCCACAGCTGGAGCAGCCAAAGCAGCTGGGGTGCTGTTGCTGGAAGCAGCTTCCCGAAGTGGTCCTGGGCAGTGAGCCCATGGAGGGCTCCTCAAGCCTGTTCCCCAAGACCATTCTGTCTCCCTAGGCCTTTGGGCCAGAAATGGAAGAGTTGGCCCCAGAGGCTTCTGCAATGCCTTTAGGGTCTTTTTCTCCTTCACTTGATAATCCCATACTTTTGTGCTAATCTTAGCACCACTGAATTTCTCTTCTGAAAATGCTCTCTGCTTCTCTACCACATGGCCAGGCTGAAAATTTTCCAAATCTTTATACTCTGCTTCCCTTTTAAATTCTGGCTTAGGGCCGGCCCCGTGGCTCACTTGGGAGAGTGTGGTGCTGAGAACACCAAGGCCACAGGTTCAGATCACTGTATAGGAATGGCCGGTTGGCTCACTTGGGAGAGCGTGGTGCTGACAACACCAAGTCAAGGATTAAGATCCCCTTACCGGTCATCTTTAAAAAAAATTTTTAATTAATTAATTAATCAATCAATTAATTAATTAATTAATTAATTAAATTCTAGCTTTATGTTGTGCCTTTGCCTCCATAACTCAGCATAGGCTGTTACAAGCAGCCATGCTGCTTCCATAATGCTTTGCTGCTTAGGAATTTCTTCTGCTAAATACTTCGGTTCACAACTCCTAAGTTCCAACTTCCACAAAGTCCTAGGGCATAGACACGATGCAGCAAAATTCCTTGTCAGTTCACAGCAAGGGTGGTCTTTGCCCGTTTCCAATAAACTCCTTCTTATTTCTATCTGAGACTTCCTTAGAATGGTCTTTACTGTCCATATTTCTATCAGCATTCTGCTCACCACCACGTAACGAGTCTCTAAGACATCCCAAACTTTCCCATGTCTTTTTGTCTTCTTCGGAGTCCTCCAAACTCCTCCAAATTTTGCCTAACACCCAGTTCCAAAGCTGCTTCCATATTTTCAAGTATTTGTTATAAGCAACACCCCACTTCTCTGGTACCAATTTTCTGTATTAGTCTGTTTTTGTTGCTTATAACAAAATACTTGGAACTGGGTGCTTTATAAAGAAAATGAAATTTATTACTTACAGCGTCTGAGGCTGGGAAGTCCAAAGTCCATCTGGTGGTGGCAACAGTGACCCAGGGGTCTCACATGGCAAGATGGTGGAGGCAGAGAGAGCAAGAGAGAGAGACAGACTCTCCTCTTTTTTTAAAGCCCTCAGAACCACCCCCCTGACTACCATTTTTAATCCATTCACTATGTCATGGTCCTACAATCCAATCACCTCTTCAGGGCCCCACCTTTCAATCACCATAATAGGATTTCCCACCCTCTTAACAGTCACAGTGGGGGCTAAGTTTCTAATACATAAAACTTGGGGGACACAATTCAAGCCTCAGTGAGTTTTGGGGGCATATAATTCAATCTACTACAGTGAGCATTAGAAAGAAAAAATTAGGCCTATGGAGCTAAATTTTTATCACAAAATACAAAGGATAAGGCCAAAGAGGATTTATTGTTTTTTTTTTTTTTTTTTGTCGTTTTTTCGTGACCGGCACTCAGCCAGTGAGTGCACCGGTCAGTCCTATATAGGATCCGAACCCGCGGCGGGAGCGTCGCCGCGCTGCCAGCGCAGCACTCTACCAAGTGCGCCACGGGCTCGGCCCCCAAAGAGGATTTAAAAACAAAAACAAAAACTTCAGTGAAATAATGAACATGTGGTTTTCTTCTACCAAATGAAATCTCAATTCCTTTAGGATCTGCCCCCACCTAACCCCATCTCCTCAATAATTTCAGTTCAACAGGCTTTCTGCACGTCCCTCGTTTTCCCCAGGCTGGAGTCTAACTTCTGTGCTTAGAGAGGGTATTGGGAGAGTGGGCTGTCCTTGGAGGTCATTTGTTCACACAGGCATCTTCTCAGATGTGCCAGGTCCTGTGTGGTCCTCAGGTGCATGAGGACTCTATTTTATCCCTCAGACAGGCTATAGGGTACCTCCGATCTAGCTCTCTTTCTCTCGGTTAAATCTGTATCTCCTAGAGCTATAGGAAATATTTGCTTGCTCACCTCAGCCATAAAGGAGCTTGATGGTTTTGTGAGGCCCATCTGCCTAGACCAACATACAGACACATCTACCCAAAAAGACACAGTCAGCTTCAAAACACATATAATTGACAAAGAATGAATAGACACAATATATAAAGAGCTCCTAAAAAACAATAAGACAAGATACTCAATCAAAAAGCAGGCGGAGGATATGGCAAAACATTTTACATTTCAAATATTTGCTGACCATTAAAAATGAGCAACAAATATTTGAAAATATGCTCACAGTAAATCAGAGAAATGTGTATTAAAACACAAAATTCTATTTCATATCAATCAGATAGATGAAAATATAAAAATCTGAAAATACAAAGTGTTGGTAAGGATTTTTAGAAACAAAATGTCTCATTCGCAGCTGATGGGAGCATAATGGGTATGACAATTATCTTGGAAAATTGTTTGGCAGTATCTACTAGAGCTGTACGTATGCATGCCCATCACCCTGTGATGCTACTTCTAGGTATATACCAAACAGAAATGTATGTGAATATAAACCAAAGACCTAAAAGAATGTTTATAGCAGCTTTATTCATAATAGCCCAAAACTAAAAACTACTCACAAAACAAGGAATAGATGAATAAATTGGAGCGTATTCACACAATGGAGTACTATAGAGCAATGTGTTGCGGGGCGGGTCTCCACAGATTGCTTGTGATCCTGCATGGCTCAGGCCTTTCTGAGCAAAGGACATGTCTGAACGGCAGCCTCGGAAATTAGAGGTAGTATATCCCTCCAGAGAGATTCAGAGAGAGTTCAGGATAATACACCTAGAAATGCCCCAACCAGGAGATTGCTGACAGAGTAATCTCTGTTTATGAAGGGGGGAGGGAGCAGGCAGATCTGTCAGCAGCTTCATGACAGCTTAGCATCTCCTAATTTCAGGTTCCTCTCCCTCTCTGTCTGCTACACACACAGGAAACATTTGGCCCTGTGTGAACTGGGGCACGAGGAACTGGTGCAAGGTATTGCTCTGGCTGCTGATTTCTGCTGTGAGTACTAAATGGTCTATTTTTCTGATCCATGGGACTTGTTGCATACGTGTGCATGCATGTGTGTGTGTGTAAAACTGTGGCAGGCTAACTTGCTAGCTTACAAGTAGGGTAAAATCTCAGACCCTTCACAGTTCTGACTTACAATGAAAATGAGCAAACTATAATCCATGTGCATAACGTGGATGAAGCTCACAAGCAATGTTGAGCAAAAGAAGCTGCTGGCCACAAAGGGATACATGCCATATGATTTCCTTCATACATGCAAAGTTTGCAAACCAGGCTGCATTAGAAACCCTGCCGTTACAAGTCAGGATGGTGGTCACCCTTGGAGCAGTGACTGGGAGAGGCACGAGGGAGGCCCCTGAGTTACTTCTTGACCATGTTATTTTTCTTTTGTTTTTGTTTTGTTTTTTCTCTTTTTCCTATGTTCTTTTTCTTGATCTGGTTGCTGGTTACGTGTGTGTTCAGTCTGCAAACATTCATCATGTTGTGCACTTTTCTGTATGTACATTATACCTCACTAAAGAATTAAATGTGAACTAGAGCTACCTATATCAATGTGGGTCATTCTCAAACCTACCATGTGCAGAGAGAAGAAGGAAAGTTGAAGACTTATGTAAAGAATGACTGTTTTAAGCCATTTTTTAAAAAGAAAACAAAACATGCAAAAACACTGTTGGTGGGAGTGTAAACTGGTATAGCCATATGGGAAACAGTGTGGAGGTTCCTTAAAAAATTGAAAATAGATATGATCTAGCATATGATCCAGCAATCCCACTATTGGGTACATACCCAAAGGAAATGAAGTCAGTGTGTTGAAGAGACACCTGCTCTCCCATGTTTATTGCAGCACAATTTTCAACAGATGAGATATGAAGTCAGCCTAAGTGTCCAATAATGGATGTATGGATAAAAAATGTGGTATATATACACAATGGAATACTATTAGCCGTAAAAAAAAAAAAAAGAAATCCTGACATTTGCAGCAACATGGATGGACTTGTTGGTCATTATGTTAAGTGAAGTAAGTCAGGCACAGAAAGATAAATACCACATGATCTCACTCATATGTGGAATCTGAAAAAAAAGAAAAGTTGACATTAAGAGGCAGAGAGTAGAACAAAGGTTACCAGAGACTGGGGAAAGTAGCGGGAAGGGAAAACAGGGAGAAGTTGGCCAATGGGTAAAAATTCAATTCGTTAGGAGGAAAAAGTTCTGATATTCTATGGCACAGGAGGGTGACTGTGATTAACAGTTGAGTTTTGCATTAATACATAATAGCTAGAGGAGAGGCTTTTGAATATTTTCACCACAAAAAAATGATAAATGCATGAGGTGATGTTATATTAACTTAACTGTCCTGACGTGAACATTATACAACATATATATGTACCAAAACATCAGATTGTACCCCACAAACATGTACAGTTACAATGTGTCAATTCAAATAAATTTTAAAAACATGCAAACGATATACAGTATCCAGTTTATGGATACTAATTATGTAGTAATTAGTATGGATCCCTAATTATGTAGTAAAAGAATAAAATCATGCAAGGGAACAATCAGCAGTAATTGGGGATTGTAGCTCCCTCAGAAGAGGGAGGGAGGAGAATGGAATTGTGTAGGGGAACCTAGTAGGTTTCATCTGGAGCTGGAAACAAAACAAAATATTTTGTTTCTCAAAGAAAGAAAACTTGTGGGCCGGCCCGTGGCTCACTTGGGAGAGCGTGGTGCTGACAACACCAAGTCAAGGGTTAAGATCCCCTTACCGGTCATCTTTAAAAAAAAAACACAAAAAAACATTATACAATGTAATCATTTTTTGTGGCCCTTTATCAATTTCTCATTAATCCCCCATTCTTGAATTTTCTAAGTAAATGATGTCAATGCCCTCCAGCCAAAGACCACTAGAAACACACCAGTAGGTTAACAATTGAATTTATTAGCTTATTGCGAGGAGGGAGAATCCACATATATAAAACCATGGGGCATTTCATTAAGAGGGTGTTAGACAGACATTACAGGATTGGGCTTTGCGTTTGATGATTTCAGGGAGGGTTAAAGATGAGGACTGCTCTGGATTGAATGCTGTCAGGAAGTAGAAGTAATTCTGTGATGGAGTATCTTAGTTTATATCTAGAAGGCAAAAGGAATGAGGCAGAATAAAGATGTAAGTAGTAAAGTCACTCATATCAGCCAGGATAGAGGAATCTTTGGTCATTTGTGGTTTGGACAATGTTCATGTATTTGTCTGTGCCCAGACTTGATTACAGAGTGGTCTTATTTTTGTCTTGAGCCATCATGGTCACAAAACAGCTTTTCTTGGGGTTTTACAGTTTCAGGTCTTATGTGTAAGTCTTTAATACATTTTGAGTTGATTTTTGTATATGGTGTAAGATAAGGGTCTAATTTCATTCTTTTTCACGTGGATATCTAGTTTTCCTAGCACCATTTATTGAGGAAACTATCCTTTTTCCATTGTGCATGCTTGGCACCCTAGTTGAAGATCAGTTGACCATATGTCTTAGTCCATTTTGTGCTACTGTAACAGAACACCACAGACAGGGTAATTTATAATGAACAGAAATTTACTGGCTCACAGTTAGGAAGGCTGGGAAGTCCAAGATCAAGGGGTCGGCATTTGGCGACGGCCTTCTCGCTGTGTCACGCCATGACAGAAAGGCACAGAGAGGGCAAGAGAGAGAGTAAAAGGGGGCAGAACTCCTCCTTTTATAATGATTCCACTCCCACTTTTGGGAGGACACATTCCAACCACAGCATTCTGCCCCATCCTCTAACATTCATGTCCTTCTCACATGCAAAATACATTCACTACATCCCAATAACCTCAAAGTCTTAACTCTTTCCAGCATCAACTCGAAAGGCAAAAGTCCAGAGTCTTAACTAAATCAGATATGGCCAGCCAACCACCAAAAATAAATAAATAAATAAATTAATTAATTAATTAATTAAAATAAATCAGATATGGGTGAAACCCAAGGAATAATTCATCCTGAGGCAAATTCCCCTCCAGCTGTGAGCCTGTGAAATTAACAAGTTATGTGCTTTCAAAATACAATAGTGAGACAAGCATAGGATAGACATTTCCATTCCAAAAGGAAGCAACAGGGAAGAAGAAAGGAATAACAGGTCCCAAGTAAGTCCCACAGCCAATAGGGCAAACAATACTAAATCTTAAAACTCCAAAATAATCTTTGACTCCATGTGCCACATTCTGGACACACTGGGGTGGGGATTGGGCACCCTTGGCCTCAGGTGGCCCTGCCTCCTTGGCTTTGCTGGAGGTGCAGCAGCTCTCATGGGTTGGAGTCTCGTGCCCAGGCTGGTGTTGCGTGCTGCTAGCTCTGCAGTTCTGGGGTCTCAGAAGTGACCCCAACCCCACAGCTCCAGTAGGCCTACTGGGGACTTTCTGTGGTGGCACTGACCCTACATCTTTATTCTTTATTCTCAAGATTGCTTTGGCTATTCTGAGTCTTTTGTGGCTATATATGAATTTTAGGATTGTTTTTTCTATTTCTGTAAAAAATGCCATTGGAATTTTGATGTGTATAGCATTGAGACAGTAGATCCCTTTGGGTGGTATGGATATTTGAACAATATTAAATCTTCCAGTCCATGAACATGGGATGTCTTTTATTTACCTGTCTTTTAAAATTTCTTTTATTAATGTTTTGTAGATGTTGGTGTACAAGTCTTTCATTTCCTTGGTTAAGTTTATTCCTAAGTATTTTATGCTTTTTGATGCTATTGTAAATGGGATTGTTTTCTTAATTTTCTCTTCAGATAGTTTGTTGTTGAAATGCAACTGATTTTTGTATGTTAATTTTGTAGGATCTTAAAGAGATATCTCCACTCCCATGTTCATTGCAGCATTGTTTACAATAGCCAAGATACGAAAACAACCTGAATGTCCACCAACAGATGAATAAATAAAGAGAATGTGGTATATACATACAGTGGAATATTACTCAGCCTTTACAAAGAAGGAAATCCTACCATTTGCAACAACATGGATGATCCTGGAGGACATTATGCTAAGTGAAATAAACCAGTCACAAAAGGATAAATACTGCATGATTCCATTTACATCAAGTGTCTAAAATAGTCAGACTCATAGAAGCAGAGAATAGAATGGTGGTTGCAGGGGCTAGGGGGAGAGGGAAAGGAGGAGTTTTTGCTCAGTGGGTATAAGGTTTCAGTTATACAAGATGAAAAAGTTCTAGAGATGTGCTGTACAACATTGTGCCTATAGTTTACAATATGGCACTGTGGCCTTCAAAAATTTGTTAAGAGGGTAGATCTGTTGTTAAGGGTTCATACTACACACAAAACAAAAACACAAAGAGCCATGAAACTTTTGACAGTGATGGATATGTTATCACCTTGATTGTGGTGATGGGTATATGCATATGGTGCACTCACAAATTGTACACATTAAACATGTGCAGTGTTTATTGTATGTCAGTTGTACTTCAATAAAGCTATTTTTAAAAAGGCATTTTAAAAACTCACAGAAGAATCCAGCTTTAACTACAAGTAAATGCTATCTTCTTTTTCCCTGCCATCTCCCTTGACTCCCTTAATAAGTGCTATCTTAAGAACTTAAAAAAAGATTCTGGACAGCATACATCAGCCATGTGCAACACAGGCAATTACCAGAAACAAGCTGGTAATTAGTCCTCATCATAGAACCTGAGGACAGGGCCTATGTAAGCAAACCATGTAATGGAAATATGTCCCAAAGCCCAGCTGGTCTCTTACAGAAAGCCAGGTGGCTTTTTCTTTTAACATCGTCTGAAACTGTTCTGCTTGACCTGGTATTTATATACGTGCAGAAAGGAGGGTCTGCTAAAGTACAAACTCCCCCTTGGCTAGCCAAAGGAAATCAGGGTTATATTGTTCATGACAACTCTGGCTAATGAATTTAAATTTAAATTCATTAAATTTGTTGGTCCGGATTGTTGGGCTTCTAAAGTAGAAGTTGTATCATTTGTGACATCTGCTAAGGTCAGAGACAAGCTATGGACCGTGTTTTCCAATTGTATGACCGCCACTGTGAGAATTATAGCTCACATGAAGAAAGATGCAGCTGTCTCTACTGAGAGCTCTTCTGAGTACCCCTTGCTTGTCTCATTTTTGGAGAGTTCTGGATATCCTCGTGGAAACATGGCCACCAGCAGTTTTTAGTATCTGAATGTCTCCAACAATTACCCTGAATACACAGGCTAAGTTAGTGTGCAGCAGGTCAATGTAAGCCAATGTCTACGTAACTAGCAATAAATATCCTAGTGGCGCACAGACTGTGTTAGGAGTATGTGTATCATTTATCATAGCAGGACAAAGCTAATTTGTATCCTTTATGAAGAGCAGGTATCTTGAGTGGAGTTGAACAGCAGCAGCAGAACAGGCTGGAGCATCTCCAAAGAGAACAAAGTGCCCCAGTATTAATTCCCATTCCTGATAGGCTAGTCTTACTAATAGGGTTGTGGTGACCTCAGCAAAAGCATTTTGTGAAGTCAAGGTCCAATTTTTACAAGATCAAGGTTTGGGATTAATTTTTTGAGGGAAGTGTAAGTACCAGAAGGGACCTATAGAAAGAAAGCTGCCTTCTGAGGTTTGCTTTTTTTTTTAAGTTATTAAATTTTTGCCAGAGTTTCAGGTGTGTGTGTGCGGTGTGCGCGTGGGGTGGGGGTGGTGGGGTCGACAGAGAGAGAGAGAGAGATCCCGCAATCAAATTCAAAGCAATAGCCACGGTCAGAGGAAACACAGAGGAGAGTTTTGTTCTTTCTTAGATGACAGAGGGAGATCTTAGGAGGTCAAAAGTGACAGGGTGAAAACAAGGGAGATCATATTGAGAGAAATTTTAGTCAATTACTAGAGGGTGTCAGAGTACAATAATCGCCAAAATTAATAGTGGAATAGAAAGAAAAAAAGGGTGGGCCGGCCTGTTAGCTCAGTTGGTCAGAGTATGGTGTGATAACCCCAAGCTCTGGTTTCGATCCCTGTACCGGCCAGCCACCAAAAGAAAAAAAAAAAAAGAAAAGAAAAAAGGGGTGTTGAAGAATTGAAAATTAATCCTGTTTTGTTGTCTTGGGCAGAAGCTGTCCATCTCTGCAGTCAACAGCTTCTGCAGAATTCCTAAGAATCTTCAGTTTGAGGCCTATTTGTAGGGTCTTTTCCATTGCAGCCCAAGGGCAGTTTTCCCTTTGATCATGCAGGGTATGTTTAGATGGGCATTTTGAAAATGCAGCTTGAAACCTGTTAGGGAGATTTCTGGAGGCATCATATGAATGAGCATCTAGTTGTATTAAGTCCCATTGACCTGTAATCAGGTAGAATCTAGGATTCAAAGGGAAATCCTAGACCCTATGGGGTGGTCTGTTTTAACTCAGAAGTAACTAACTAGAGGTGGTCCCCAGGATTACATCTTACTGCCATCAAGGCTAATGGCAACTCTTTAGTCTCTCGGAAGTTTTTTTTTTTTGCTTGCTTGCTTTTTGGTGGCTAGCATGTACAGGGAACTGAACCCTTGACCTTGGTGTTACTAGGCCACGCTCTAACCAACTGAGCTAATGGGCTGGTCTAGATGTTTGTTACTTTTACTTTTAGAATGCTGTTGGTCTGTCAACTTTTCCTGAAGAGTATGGATGATAATGGCTATAGATTTTCTGAGTAAAAGTTAAAACTTTACAGAGTTCTCTTTTTTTCAGGTGATTACCAATTATTTACTGAAAATTTTATTTTATTGCGGCAAAACACTTAGCATGAGATGTACCCTCTTAACAAAATTTTAAGTGTACAATACATTACTATTGACTCTAGGTTCAATGTCGCACAGCACACCTCTAGAGTTTATTCATCTTGCTTAACTAAACTTCATGCCTGTTAATTAGTAACTTCTCATTTCCCCCTCCCCTCGCCCCTGGCAACCACCATAACACTCTTTGATTCTATGAATTTGAATACTTTAGATACCTCAGATGCATGGAATCATGCGGTATTTGCCTTTCTGTGCCCGGCTTGCATCGCTTAGCATTAATGTCCTCTACCAGTAAAATCATGTCCCTTTTACTGGACAGATAAGTTGGGATTCCCTAAGTTGGGAATACAAGCAATTTTTCCCTGCGAAGAAAAGGTCAGTTCACCTTGAAGATAAATAACAACCAGAACGTAACCAGAGCCCATTCAGAGGTGTTCAAGAGGGCCTTGGGTCTTTGATTCCTATTCATGTCCTACCTTTCCAGTCTTTGCCATGATTGTGTCATGGGCAAGTAGGACATGCAAGACCATTAAACTTACCCCATCAATGTTGGCTCAGTATTGAGGCCAATTTCTCTCTGCTATTGTGGTTAATATCATGAATCAATTCTGTTAAACTCCACTTTTCTTTTAGCTATCTCAAATAATAGCAAGGCATATTAAAATTCCTTAATTTGTTGTCTATTTTTATAAGGATTCCTGTAATGGTCAGGGAATCTGTTTGTTTATAAAGCATTTCAGGGCCGGCCCGTGGCTCACTCGGGAGAGTGTGGTGCTGATAACACCAAGGCCACGGGTTCGGATCCCATATAGGGATGGCCGGTTAGCTCACTGGGTGAGCGTGGTGCTGACAACACCAAGTCAAGGGTTAAGATCCCCTAACCGGTCATCTTTAAAAAAAAAAAAAAAAAAAAGCATTTCAAAGCATGGATTGACCCAAAATCATATACTCTCATATCAGTATCAATATATGCATCTTCTGTCTTCTGTCAGCTAGCAGATCCGGACAAGGGTGATTAATTTATAGCCATCTAAACTGATTTGATTTCTGGGAAAAGCTTACATTTTAAGAGTAAATTAGAATTTATCATAGTATAACCTCCTTGATAATTTTAGTTTTTTTCTTTTTCATATTTAAAAAAATTATTCATTAAAAATTGTCATAAAATATACATAACATAAAATTTACCATTTTAACCGTAACTGAAACTCTGTATCCATTAAACAGTAACTCCCCATTCTCTCTTCCCCAACCCCTGGCAACCACCATCTACTTTATTCTACATCATTCTACTCTGTGAATTTGACTACTCTAAGTACCTCATATAGGTGGAACCATATAGCATTTGTCCTTTTGTGACAGGCTTATTTCACTTAGCATAATGTCCTCAAGGTTCATCCATGTTGAAGCATGTGCCAGAATGTCCTTCCTTTTTAAAGCTAAATAATATTCCATTATGTATATTTACCACATTTTGCTTATCCACTCATCCATCAGTGGACATGCGTTGCTTCTACCTTTTATTTTTATTTTTATTTTTATTTTTTATTTTTTATTTATTTATTTTTTTAAAGATGACCGGTAAGGGGATCTTAACCCTTGACTTGGTGTTGTCAGCACCACTCAGCCAGTGAGCCAACCGACCATCCCTATCCAGGATCCGAACCCGTGGCCTTAGTGTTATCAGCACCGCACTCTCCCGAGTGAGCCACAGGCCGGCCCGCTTCTACCTTTTGGCTATTGTGAATACTGCTGCTATGAACATTGGTGTACAAATATCTCTTTGCATTCTCACTTTCAATTCTTTTGGGTGTATACTAAGAAGTGGGATTGCTAGATCATATTACTTCTTTTTGAGGATGAACCATCTACAAACACAGTTAAATCAAGGATAGCGGAGGGAGTCTCTAGCAGATGTGTTCAGGGTGTGGATGGTTTCCTAACAGAGGTGAGCATTCACGGGGCTGTCCTTGTTCAGGTAAAGGAAGGAGGGGGTTGGGTTCAGAGTGTTGCACCAGCGGAGGTGACAGGTGACGTGTGAAGGGAAAGCAAGGCTGGCTCACAGGAGGTTAAGCCTTGGCTACTGGATCTAACAAAAGACCCAAAGAAGCAACATGCCTGTGATGATTCTCATGCAATTAAATCTGTAGTCCTAATACTTGCTTAGACTTATTATAAACAAAAATGGAATGGGGTTTCTAGAATCCTGGAAATGAATCTTTTTATGGAAATTCTTGTTTGTGCTTGATTGTGCCATGATTCTGCTTCTTTTAAACACAAAAAGTATATAATCATTAAAATATATTTGTAGGGCCGGCCTGTGGCTCACTTGGGAGAGTGTGGTGCTGACAATACCAAGTCAAGCATTAAGGATCCCCTTACTGGTCATCTTTTATTTAAAAAAAAAAAAAAAATTGTGAGAGCATATTTTACTTTTGTGTAGTTAACCTAGGGAGGTAAGTTCTTTTTGATTTGTCAGTTTTTAAAAAATCTAACTTTAGTAAACAAAAGAGCTCCCATAACAATTTTGAATTAATGAAAATTGGAGAATTCTAGAGAAACCTAATTACTCCTGTTGCCTTTCCCTTTATAGGGTGAAGGAGAAATCTTTGGAGTAGCTAATAACTATTTTATTTTATTTATTTTTACTTTTTTTTTTTTTTTTTTTTAGGATCCGAACCTGTGGCCTTGGTAACTGTTATCAGCACCGCACTCTCCCGAGTGAGCCACGGGCTGGCCCGCTAATAACTATTTTAATAAACCCAAAAATAGTTTAGGCATAAAAGACATCTTATCGGGCCGGCCCGTGGCTCACTCGGGAGAGTGCGGTGCTGATAACACCAAGGCCCCGGGTTCGGATCTTATATAGGGATGGCCGGTTCGCTCACTGGCTGAGCGTGGTGCTGACAACACCAAGTCAAGGGTTGAGATCCCCTTACCGGTCATCTTTAAAAAATAAAAATAAAAATAAAAATAAATAAATAAAATAAAATAAAAGACATCTTTTTTTTTTTTTTTTAAAGATGGCCGGTAAGGGGATCTTTACCCTTGACTTGGTGTTGTCAGCACCACACTCAGCCAGTGAGCGAACCGGCCATCCGTATATGGGATCCGAACCCGGGGCCTTGGTGTTATCAGCACTGCACTCTCCCGAGTGAGCCACGGGCCGGCCCAAAATAAAAGAAATCTTATCAGTTTTATTATTCTGAATTTGGGAAAGGCAAAATCACAAATAGTGGTTAGAGAATACAAAATATGTCATAAGTATCTAAACAATAGATATTTACAGTTAACATCAAAGAATCACACAGCAGTAAACAACGTTTATTAGGAACCTAACTTTTTCCAAAAGTAAGGACTCTTTTCAGAAGTGATTTAAGTATATGTCATAAAGCCCTGAGAGTTAACAGATTATTTGTCATGACAAAAGGAAACCTCTACTAATCTGAGAAGGGAATTATTTAGTTTTTTTATAAGAAATGGATCCAAATTCTAATTTTACTCATTTTGTACATTATTTGTGTGATAATTTCCAGTAGAGGATTTATTAATATAACTTTATATGTATGTACTTAGTAATTCATGGTAATGTAAGTAAACAGATAGGCAATAAATTTAAAGTTTTTGACTATAGTTTCAAAATACAATTAACTTAGTATGATAAATAAAAGAATGAATTATTAATTATAATATCACCATCTTGATAAGGTATAATAACTTTAATAAAAAACAAAACTCATTTCTGTTTTCATGTATACATACTTGTATTTGTCTGTAATTATTTTTACCTAGTATAATTAATCATCATATCAATTTTTATCTTAAACCAAAGTAAGCAATTGTTCTTTTCTCCAGGCACAAAGGAAAGCTAAAGTGCAGGAAAGCAAGAATTATTTATTTACTTCACAAACGTTCATTTTATATCATTTTCACAATTTTGAATGGCCAAAATCAACATATATATCGTCCAAATGCATTTGTATATTTTGTTAATTTATAAGCATTCTGAGAAATAAGTATAAATTAAAATTATGTTCAGTGACTGGTGTTTTCTATTTGTTTCTTAGAAACTCTCTAGGCAACAAAGATTATTTATTACTTACCCACTTATCTAAAGTTTCGAAGTTAGTTAAGAATCTGGATCTGGAAATTACAGTTTTATTATTTTTTTTTTTTTTGTCGTTTTTTCGTGACCAGCACTCAGCCAGTGAGTGCACGGGTCAGTCCTATATAGGATCCGAACCCACGGCGGGAGCGTCGCCGTTCTCCCAGCGCAGCACGCTACCGAGTGCGCCACGGGCTCGGCCCTGGAAATTACAGTTTTAACTAACACATTAAATCCTTATGATTTGTAGCAATTTAAGAATTTTATAGTATTAAACTCTTTAAAAAGATATCCATTATTGCCATTTCAATTAGCTGAATATATATTTTCAATATGTATTTATGTATTTATATATTATATAAATATTACATAAAACTGTATTATATTATATACAAATATTTTATATCATAAAAATATATAAAATTTATGTTCAAATATATATTTGTTTAATATATAAATATATAAAAATATGCATAATATATATTTATGTATATTCTATATCCTACATACATATATATAATTTATATATATATATTTTAAAAACAAGTTATGGAAACAGTGATAATTTACTTAACTCAAAAGAACAACACAGGAATTTTAGGAAGTTTAAATCATGGACATTTGACCTTGATCTTGAACATATCACAATACCATACTGACATTATTTTTTTTTATGAAAAACTTAATTTTAAAGATTCTGCTTTATGCCAAAAGGTCTTTTTTTATCTTAGACTTAAGGACTTTCCCTTTTATCTCATAATGCTAGTAATGAAGGATATCATGTCAATACCATTCTGAGTGTCCACAATTTTTTAAATAAAAAATAAACTGGTAATTTTTTTCTTCCTTTTAGACATTTTTGATGTTTATCTGAACTAGATATTTCTAGAGTGTGAGCATAATGACTGAAATCGTTATTTTATTTTATTTTTTAAAGATGACTGGTAAGGGGATCTCAGCCCTTGACTTGGTGTTATCACCACCGCACTCTCCCGAGTGAGCCACTGGCCTGAAGTAGGTTTTTTAAAAAAAAAATCAGATAATATTTAAAGTTTCCCAAGAGAGGGAAGAGAGGGAGAGAATTAGAATAAAAAAAGGAGGGGCCGGCCTGCGGCTCACTTGGGAGAGTGTGGTGCTGATAACACCAAGGCCACGGGTTGAGATCCCCTTACCGGTCATCTTTATTTAAAAAAAAAAAAAGAGGGAGGAGGAGCCGGCTACAGGCACACATGAAATTATCACTGTTAAAGACCAAGTATGTTTCCTCTGGAAGGAGAGGGGAGGAATTCTGGTTACAGGAAAACCCAGTTTAGCATAAATATACATAAAAGAATCATTACAGCTGGTTTAAACAATAATTCAAGCCCTTGACAATGTTATCAAGGAATACTTTAAAAAAGTCAGCACCTCTTATCCCTGTACAGGCCAGCCACAAAAAAAAAAAAAAAAAAAAAGTCAGCACTTCTTAATCCCCAAATACAGAAATGAAAAGGACAGTGTAGTGGATTGAATTATGTCCCCCCAAAACTCACTTGAGCTTGAATTGTGTCCTCCAAGTTTTATGTATTAGAAACTTAGCCCCCACTGTGACTGTTAAAAGGTTGGGAAATCCTATTACGGTAATTGAAAGGTGGAGCCTTGAAAAGGTGACTGGATTGTAGAACCATGCAGTAGGTGAATGGATTAAAAGTGGAGGTCAGGGGCATGGTTCCGAGGGCTTTAAAAGAGGAGGAGATTCTCTTTTGCTCTCTTTGCTCTCTCTGCTTCCACCATCTTGCAATGTGAAACCCAAGTCATTGTCGCCACTAATAGATGGGCTTTGGACTTCCCAACCGCAGAAACTGTAAACAATACATTTAGTTTTCTTTATAAATCACCCAGTCTCAGGTATTCTGTTATAGCAACACAAAAAGGACTAATACAGTGTCTCCTGTGTTAAACAAAACTATTTCTCTCTTTTAGATAGATAAGACAATCTCTTCATGTGGATTTCTTCCCATTTTGTTCTATGGCACCTCTCAAATGAACGATCTTGTTCATATCAAAAAGATCTCAAAGTGGTTATGTCATGCTAAAATTTCGCTGGTGAAATTGGGGCAGTTAGAGAGATAAACATATGTGTTGACATTATGGTGAGAAAAAATGAGGGAGTCAGATGCTTGGCCTGGAAGATGCACAGTTTTAGACTAAGAAGGTCCCACGCGAATTGCAAGATGCTGCAAGGGCATGCTTGTGTAACTTCACGTCTCCGTGTTTTGGCCAAAGGCCAATCATCACCAATCATAGGCCAGGGGGAAAAAATCCGTCCTGATTCTGGGCAGACGAAACCAAAAATAAAAACAATTCTCAGGGACTGAGGAAGAAGACCACAGAAGGTTTTGTCATGGTGATCCAAGACAATGTTTGTCCAAAGGCCGCTGGTCTGAGGAGATTTTCTGAACTCCTCAGCCCCCATGGTCAGCTTGAGATAAAGGAATTTATCAGGCCTGTATTCACTGTCTCCCTGTAGACTTATCCTTTTGTTGAAAAATAACACTCAACTACACAATTAACTGTAACCCTCATACTATACAAGCAGAGAGACCAGAGAAGTAGGTGATAGAAGGCTAGAAAACAATTTTACCAAGTTACAATACATATCTATCAGATAACCAAAGTCCTAGTGATCCTTATTCCTAGGAAAACGAACAAAACAAAATAAATCACAACCGAAGGGCTTCATCTCAATGTCTATGTTCAGTTGAATGTAAACTTCCTCTCAGGCACGGACAGGGAGGTGACTGAATTGGCTGGAGACACTAGGTTTCAGATATATGCAGTCAATGGTAATGAGGGCTTCATCTGAACCTCAGTGAAACCCCCATTTATGTTAATGCCTATGCATCAAAGACTGCCAGGAATACAGCTATAGTCAAACAAAGTCGTGTTCACTGGCTTGCTGCAATGGGAGACCACACACCATGGGAACTATGGAGTGTCTGAAAAAAGGGTGGTAGAAATAAGTTATTATTGGATTTGAGCTTATGTTAAGTGGTTTTTATAGTTTTCAATATACAAATCTTGCACTTATTTTGTTAAACTTCTTTCTAAATACTTTATTCTTTTTTATGCTATTGTAAATGGAATTGTTTTCTTATTTTCATTTTTGGATTGTTCATTGCTAGTGTATAGCAACGCACTTGAGTTTTGTATATTGACCCTGTATCCTGAAACTTTGCTGGTCTCACTTATTAGCTCTAATGGTTTTGTTGTGGATTCCTTAAGATTATCCACGTACAAGATCATGTCATCTGCAGAAAGAGAGTTTTACTTCTTCCTTTCCAATACCGATGTCTTTTTTTGTTGCCTAGAACCTTCAGTGCAATGTTGAATAGAAGTGGTGAGAGAGGACATCTTTGTCTTGTTCGTGATCATAGGCGGGGAAGCTTTCAGTCTTTCACCATTAAGTATGATGTCAACTGAGGGGTTTTCATAGATGTCCTTTTTCAGGTTGAGGAATTTCTCTTCTTCTTCTTTTTTTTTTTCCTTGTCGTTTTCGTGACCGGCACTCAGCCAGTGAGTGCACCGGTCATTCCTATATAGGATCCGAACCTGCGGCGGGAGCATCGCTGCGCTCCTAGCGCCGCACTCTACCGAGTGCGCCACGGGCTTGGCCCAGGAATTTCTCTTCTATTCTTGGTTTGTTGATATGTTGATTCTTGATAAAAACACATGAAGGCATGTTGAATTTTTGTCAAATACTTTTTCTGCATCTTTTGAGATTATCATGTGGTTCTCGTCCTTTATTCTATTGATAAGGTCTATTACATTAATTGATTTCAGATGGTGAAGAAATCAAAGACTTTGTCCTCCGTGAAACTTACATTGTAGTTGGGGAGACAGTCTATAAACCAATAGAGATAATAGGAGGGGAAGAGATAGGTGCTGCACTGGAAAATAAAGCAGACTATAGACACAGAGGATTTTAGGTAGAGAGATCAAGGAAGGCCTCCCTGAAGCGGTGATGTCTAAACAGAGATCAGAATGAAATGAGGGAACAAGCCACATGCAAAGCAAACAGCAAGTGCAAAGACCCTGAAGTTGTGAACATTCTTGGTGTGTCTGAAGAACAGGAAGGAGACTAGCATAGCTGCAGCATGGCTGCAGCATAGTGAGTGAGGGGCCAGTGGTAGGAGGTGAGGTCACAGGGGTGAGGGGCTAGATCATGCAGGGCCTGTGGGCTGTGGGTGGGACTTTAGCATTTACTCGGATGAGAGCCAGGGCTAAGTTCTGAGTAGATAAGGGACATTAGTTGAGTGAGAATTTAACAGGGTCCCTCTGCCTGCTGAGTGTAAGACAGCCTGTAGGAGTGAGGGTGGTAGCAAGGGCCCTGGAAGGAGGCCACGGCAAGGGTCCAGATGACTGCTGAAGATGCTGGCAGTGCAGGTGCTAAGAAGGGGGTGGATTCTGGATCTGTTCTGAAGGTGGAGCCAACAGGATTTCCTCAGAGATTAGAGGTGGGGGTAAGAAAAGCCCCCCGCTGACCCTGGAATGGGAGGCCCCGCGGCGGTTTCCGGGGGTGGGGTGGGGGTGGGGGATGCTTCGGCAGCGGAGATCCTTGACTTTTTCCTGGGGGCATCCTTCAAGGATGAGGTTTTGAAGATTATGCTGGTGCAAAAGCAGACCCGTGCTGGCCACCTGACCAGGTTCAAGGCATTTTTCGCCATCTGGGACTACAATGGCCATGTTGTCTGGGTGTTAAGTGCTCCAAGGAGGTAGCCACCGCCCTTCGAGGGGCCATCATCCTGGCCAAGCTCTCTATTGTATCTGTGCGGATAGGTTACTGGGAGAACAAGATTGGCAAGCCCCACACTGTCCTTTGCAAGGTGACAGGCCACTGCGGCTCTGTGCTGGTGTGTGCCTCATCCCTGCCCCCAGAGGCACTGCATCCTCTCAGCCCCTGTGCCCAAGAACTATCTAATACCAGAACATTTTCATCACCTCGAAAAGAAATCTTGTAACCATTAGCAGTCATTCCTCATTCCATTCCCCTCTCCCCACAGCCCCTGGCAACCAGTAATCAACTTTCTATGTCTATGGATTTGCCTATTCTGGACAATTCATATAAACTGAACCATGCAATATGTGACTTTTTGTGTCTGGCTTCTTTCACTTTGCATAATGTTTCTAAGATTCATCTATGTTGTAGCATATATAAGAACTTTATTCCTTTTTATGGCTGAATAATATTCCATTGTATGGATACACCTCATTTTGTTTACCCCTTTATTTATTTATTTATTTATTTATTTATTTAAAAAGATGACCGGTAAGTGGATCTT
Organism: Cynocephalus volans; assembly: GCF_027409185.1. Lineage (NCBI taxonomy): Eukaryota > Metazoa > Chordata > Mammalia > Dermoptera > Cynocephalidae > Cynocephalus > Cynocephalus volans. Next base: position 71,731,243 of record NC_084478.1, read on the forward strand.
AACCCTTGACTTGGTGTTATCAATACCACACTCTCCCGAGTGAGCCACGGGTCGGCCCTTACCCATTCATTTATTGATGGACATTCGGGTTGTTTACACTTTTTGGCTATTATGAATAATGCTGCTTTGACCATTTGTGCACGAATTTTTGCATGGACTCTTTTATGTATATTTAAAAACAAATTTTATTGATTTTCTTCAGAATATTCAACTGGGATTTAAATTGAGATTATATTGAAAGTATATATTAATTTGGAGAGTATTGAAATCTTTATAATATGAAATTATCTAATCTAAGAGCATGAAATGTGTCTTCATTTATTCAGATCATCTTTTATACCTTTTAATGAAGTTTTAACCTTTTCTCCATAGAGATCTTATTTATACCATTTATATTGGTTTTCTATCACTGTATAATATTACCACAGCTTAAAACAACATACTTACAACATTGTTTTACAGTTTCTGTGGGTCAGGAGTCAGGGCATGGTTTAGCTGGGTTTTCTGCTTAGGGTCTCACAAGCTGAAATCAAGGTGTCCACTAGGGCTGACATCTCATGTGAGGCTTGACTGGGGAAGGATCTGCTTCCAAGCTCCCTTTGGTTGTTAGTGGAATTTAGTTCCTTGTGGTTATGTGACTAAGGGCTTCAGTTTCTTGCTGGATGTCAGCTGGAGGCCACCCTCAGCTCCTAGAGGCTAGCCTCTAGACCTTGCCACTTAAAGTTCCCCAAACTGGCGACTCGCTTCATTAAAGCCAGCAAGGGAGTGAGAATCTCCTTACAAGATGGTCATTTCAGCCTGGTTTTAATATAATTATGTACATGTAATCACTTACAGCCAGTCATCTTTGGTTATGCACACACTCAAGCATGCGAATACCAGGAGTCGAGGGTCATGGGAAGCACCGTAAGTGTATGTCCATTATACCGTTTCTGGGTGTATAATCTTCAGGTCCATAACAGAATGTGTATGTATAAGGATTTCATTGTCAAGTTGTTTGTAATACTGAAGAGATGGAGGCAGTTAGTCAATGGATTAGATACACCCATGGCAACATAGATGAATCTTTCTTTTCTTAACTTTTAATTTATGTCATGTTACTATATTTTGTTTTAATTCCAAAATGAAAACTTTTATTGCTTTTATCTGATTATAATAGTAATACACACTTGTAACATTTTTCAGATGACAGAGTAAAATGTAAAGGAGAAAGTCTAAACCATTAGTTATCTTCTCACCCGGAAATAACCACTGTTAACATTTCCTTCCTAACGTTTTTTCCCCTATGGATACACATAGATTTAACCAAAATCTCATTTCCTTTGCTGTATCATTTTAAGTGGCTTGAAATCCTTTCTGGAACAATATATGGGTAAAATCTATATGTATGTATGTATGTATGTACCTATGGAAAAACAAGTAGATACAGACAGTAAAATAAGACAGAGACAGGAGGGAGGTTGAAAAGATGAGGGGAGAGAAAGAGAGAGACAAAGACAGACAGATGGGGAGAGGAAGACAGAGAGCTATGGGCATGTAAGGACAGAAAGGGAAATACAGGGAGCCATGGAGAGATGAAGGTACCAGCAAAGAGACAAGGAGAGGATGGAAAGGAGCATTTTATTGAGCTCCTACTGAATGTCATCCTTATTAAACCTTCAACGCCACTCAGGGGGCAATTACTAGTAACCCCTTTATCAGGCGAGTGGCTGAGCCTTAGAGTGCTGAACTGAGCTGTGCATGGTCACATCACCTGGATTGAACCCATCTCCTGTAAAGGGCGCCTGGCCCATAGCAGGCAATCCGTAACTGTTCATCCAACGAACAAAGTCAAATCCGCCTCCTCCCCTAGGAGAGAGAGGTGGGGATCGGACCCCCATTCTACTCCACTGAGTCAATTTTTCCTGCCCGCGTACTAAGGCTACAGCATGGTCTGTTGCCCTGGCAACCGCCCTCCAACTGCCATGGCAACCGCCAGCGCAGGCTCGAGCTCTCTACCTTGCCCCTTGGGCATCTCCATGGCTACTGGCGGGATGGAGGAGCTGCCAGAGCCCCGAGGCTGCGCCTGCGTGGAGTGGGGGGAGGGATGTGGGGGGACGGGGCCGGTCCCGGGGCGTGCGCAGCCGCAAAGCACCGCAGCCTTGCCGCTTCGCCTCGGCGCTGCGCACTTGCCAGCCAGTCAGCCCGTCCGGAGCCCGGCTCGGTGGGGCAGCATGGCGGGGTCGCCGCTGCTCCGCGGGCCGCGGGCCGGGGGCGTCGGCCTTATGGTGCTGCTGCTGTTCGGCCTTCTTCGGCCGCCCACCGCTCTGTGCGCGCGGCCGGTAAAGGTGAGACCTGAGTCCGGCACGGGGTGGGGATGGGGGTGGGGGTGGAGGATGCTGCGGGCGAGGGTTGGTGCCGCGCTGCCTCCCCTTCGCTGGAGCCAGCTCCACGGGATGTGCGGAGAGCTCGGCAAGGTTGACACGAGCTCCAGCCGCCAGTCCGTGCCCAGGCCATGCCGGCGCACCCGAAACCAGGCTCGGCCTCTGCGTGTGCAGGTGGCGTAGTCCAGGAGCCGCGCCCTGCCCACACCTCGGCAGCCGGGCCTCGCCCCGCCCGCCGCCTGTGGCGCTGTCCACGGCACTAGGGATCATTAAGGAAGGGTGTGCGCGCATCGATGTGTGTATTCGTGGTGTGATGACAGCAGTGTGGGGTTGTCGTGTTCTTGTGTGTGTCCTTTGGTTTGGCCGCTTCCGAGCGTCCTACAAAGGTGCCCCTGTGTGTTCGAGTGCGTAGTGTGTGTAATACTGGGGGTGCTCCTGTGTGTGGCTTTTTTTGTAGGACCGGCTGTTTTCTCAGAGGTACCGTGTGTACGCGTGATGGCGTGGCTCATGGGCGTGTGTTTATGTGTGTCTGTGTGATTTCGTTTTGGTTTGGGAGGGAGTGGTCTTTGCATCTCCTTACGCACTTTTCATGTTGGTACTGTTGGACCCAGTGCCTGGGATTTTGTATATGTGTTCACGAGGCTGTTTCTCTCTGCTTCTTTATGGAGCTGTGTCATCATGGGGAGAGGAGCCATGATGTCTCTGCTGCATTGTGCCTTTAAGAGTGGTGCGTGTCCTTGCACCTGGGTGGCTTGACAACTGCTTGAGCAGCTGTGGATGTGAACGGGTGCAGTTCCTTGCGTGTGGATGTGTCAGTGTTGCCTTGTATATGTGACATCTCAGGCCTGTTAGTCTGTGTCAGTGTGTGTGAGGCTGTGATTATGGGTGGTGTGTAATTCCCCCCGAGCTGCGGCGTGGTGGGTGCCAAGCGAGAGCACTTGGAGCAGCATCCTCCTCTACCTCTTCAGGGATGCGGGATTTTAAAAACTATTAAACATTATATATGTAACAATATTTAACATATGTATAACGTAAAGAATAATGATAAAATAACCCCTCTGTGTACCCACCACTCAGCCTAAGAAATAGAGCATGACCAACAGTTAGAAGCCCCTGTGCGCTCCTCCCCATGGTAGCCCCTCTCCTCCGTAATCATTATCCTGTATTTCCTTTTCTTTTTCTTTTTTTGGCTGCTGGCCAGTACAGAGATCGAACCCTGGACCTTGGTGTTGTCAGTGCCATACTCTAGCCAACTGAGCTAACATGCCAACCATTATCCTGTCTTTTCTGTCCGTCTATCCCTTACTTTTGTTTTTAGCTTATCACATATGTGTATATCTCTAAACAGTCTATTGTTTAGTTTGTTCTGCTTTCAGTCATCATAAAAAGAATCATACTGGGCGTCTGGCTCCTGGTAGTCACAAGGAGTCACTAGGAAGTCCTCGTGGTTTCTGGTAGTCTCAGGCAGTCTGCAGAAGAATTCTAGAACTTACCTGTTTTGGGCTGTACTTCGGCGGTGAGATTCATCCACATTGAAGTGTGTGGCTATAATTCAGTTATTTTTATTGCTTTAAAATATTATATCCTACGAATATATCATGAGTATGTGAGTATATCAGGATTTATATATGCATTCTTAGTATGTCGGTGGACATTTGGTTGTTTCCAGGCTTTTCTTTTCTCCGCCCCCCCCCTTTTATTCTGTTATGAACAGTGCTGCTGTAATCTTTCATGAACTTGTGTCCAGTAGTATACGTGCAAAAGCTATTCTAGGGTGCAACACCCCAGGAGTGGGTCGTAGGATATGTGCATCTTTTTATTTTTTATTTATTTTTTATTTTTTATTTTTTGATTTAACATATATCTAAATTCGTTTGTCTTCCCTATTATATTTTATTCATTAGATTTGAAGGAAACTAATAAACATAACACTTTGTCTATTTATATTGGAATATAATCTATGCTTATTGATAGATCATAAAAATATAGCATTGATTTATTTTCTTTTTCTGTTTTTTTTTTTTAATTTCAAGAAATCTATTGTACAGCATGGTGACTATGATTAATAACAATGTGTTATATACTTGTAAATTGCTAACAGAATAGATTTTAAGTGTTTTCACCACAAATAAATGATGAGTACATGAAGTAATGCACCTATTAATTAACTTGATTTAGCCATTCCACAGTGTATACATATTTCAAAACATCATGGTGTACACCATAAATATATAAAATTTTTTTTTAAATTTTATTATGTCGATATACATTGTGGCTGATTATTGTTGCCCATCACCAAAACCTCCCTCCCTCCCCCCTCCCCCCAACAATGTCCTTTCTGTTTGCTTGTCGTATCAACTTCAAGTAATTGTGGTTGTTAAATCTTCTCCCCCCCCGTTTTTTGTGTGTGTGTGTGTGTGTGTGAATTATATATTAATTTTTAGCTCCCACCAATAAGTGAGAACACGTGGTATTTCTCTTTCTGTGCCTGACTTGTTTCACTTAATATAATTCTCTCAAGGTCCATCCATGTTGTTGCAAATGGCAGTATTTCATTCGTTTTCATAGCTGAGTAGTGCATCTTTTTAGACATTGCCAGACTGCTCTTCAAAATTATTTTGCCAATTTAGTGCCCAACAGCAAAGTATGAGAGTTTCCATTTTCTACATTCAACACTTGATATTGGAATTTTTGGTTTTTGTCAGTCTTTTGGACGTATTATGCATAGTATCTCACTGGAATTTTAATTTGCATTTCCCTGATTACTAATGAGGTTAACTATTTTTATATGTTACTAGCCATATTTCCATTTTTGTGAAATATGTGATTGTATATTTTGTCCATTTTTGTCTTTGTTTTTCTCATACTACTTTTTAGAAATTCTTTCTATGTTATGTATCCTAATCTTTTATTGACTATTTGTCAACAAAAGATGTGTTGCAGACATCTTTCCTTTTAAATATATTTCTAGATGTCCTATAGGTTCTTTTTCAAGTCTTCATGGTCATTTTTATGGCCTTTTGTTCCTTGCTCATATATTTGATACCCTCTTTTATTTCTTTAAATTTATTGAAATTGTTTCAAGACTGCCTGAACTGAAAATTTGTCATTGGGTAATTTATTCTACAGATAAACTTGCATGCATGCCAAATGATATGTAAACAAGGTTATTCCTATAGGTTCCTATTGTCCTCAATATTGATAAAGAATCTACAGGTGTCATATCTATCATCGCCACTCCTTTAAAGAAACCCGGCTGAGGGCCGCGGGGCAAATTCTGAGAGTCATTAAAGCATCCCTGGAGGGCCAGCCCGTGGCTCACTTGGGAGAGCGTGGTGCTGACAACACCAAGTCAAGGGTTAAGATCCCCTTACCGGTCATCTTTAAAAAATAAATAAATAAATAAAGCATCCCTGGGCTGGGGTGGGGGTGTGCCTGCAAGGGCTTGGTGGTTTTAAGTGTGTCTAGAGATATTTGGGTTTCCAGTGGCCTTAGGGGTGTTGGTATATTTAGGGGGGGCACGGTGCCTTTGGTGGTACCTGGGGGTGCTGTAGGTCCACGGAGCCTCCCCTCCCCCTCGGGTTGGGGAGTCCCTGGCTGGGTGTTTACGACATTTTTTCCGCGACCTGACCTCATCTTCCCGCAGGAGCCCCGCAGCCTGAGCGCAGCGTCGCCGCCCATGCCTGAGGCTGGCGCTCCCCGCCGCTTCCGGCGGGCGGTGCCCCGAGGAGAGGCGGCGGGCGCGGTGCAGGAGCTGGCGCGGGCGCTGGCGCACCTGCTGGAAGCTGAACGGCAGGAGCGGGCGCGGGCTGAGGCGCAGGAGGCCGAAGATCAGCAGGCGCGCGTCTTGGCGCAGCTGCTGCGTGTCTGGGGCTCCCCCCGCGCCTCCGACTCGGTGCTGGGCCTGGACGACGACCCCGACGCGCCCGCCGCGCAGCTCGCCCGCGCCCTGCTTCGTGCCCGCCTGGACCCTGCAGCCCTCGCAGCCCAGCTTGTCCCCGCGCCGGCCCCCGCCGCTGCGCTCCGACCCCGGCCCCCAGTCTACGACGACGGCCCCACAGGCCCGGATGCTGAGGACTCAGGCGACGAGACGCCCGACGTGGACCCCGAGCTGCTGAGGCAAGAGGCGCGGGGGGGGGAGCCTGCCTCCCGGGAGGACGAGGGAGAGGGACGGGGCGGGGGCTGCTTCATCTTAGTTCTGGGGAGGGCAGGGGTCCTGGGGCCCTAGGAGGGAGTGCGATCTTCCATCCAGGGTGTGGGGGCAAAGATTCCTGTCTGGGGGGACAGTAGGGGACGTGAACTCCCGGTCCTGGGGAGGGGGGCTCCGATGCCTGGTTTCTGGGGGGAGAGGGAGGCAAGGGAGTCATATTTCTGGGATTGGAGGCGGGGACTTCTGTCTCCTGAAAGCAGGGGCTGAGGACGCCTGGGTGGGGAGGGGGCTGAAGATGGTCCGGTGTCCGGATAGGGTTGCGGGGCCAGGGCGGTGACACGTGGATGCAGACTCTCTGCATTCTGCTCGGCGCTGCAGGTACTTGCTGGGGAGAATCCTCTCGGGAAGCGCTGACTCCGAGGCTGTGGCCACCCCGCGCCGCCTCCGCCGCGCCACTGACCAGGATCTGGCCGCTGAGGTGCCCCCTGAGGGCGTGCTGGGGGCGCTGCTCCGCGTGAAACGCCTGGAGACCCCTGCGCCCCAGGCGCCGGCGCGCCGCCTCCTGCCGCCCTGAGCACTGCCCAGATCCCGCGCGACCTGAGATCCAGGAGCGCCTCGCCACCCGGACTGCTCCCCTCCAGCACGTCGAGAGCAGCTTACCCTGGCAGCCGCTGTGGCTGTCCTCCAACCCCAAGATCTCCACCAACCCCCCACTACCCCGCCCCCACAATAAACGCGACCTGAAGCAACTCTGTGCTTGTCTGGGAGTGGCGGTTTCTAGGGGCTGGTGGGCTGAGCGGTGGTGGTCACCCTTAGAAGAGGGTAGAGGGACCCCTGTCTCTCACTTCAGAGACACCACCTGCTCAGTCTATGCCTCTCCTCACTGGGGGAGGCATCCACATGGACAATGGCAGTGCCCACTTGGATCCTGTGCACCCCTTCTAGGCCTCACTTGGGCATGCTCAGCCCAGGAGGCTTTGAGGCCATTTCAGGGACTGCACCAGCATCTTCCAGGGGCTCCATCTTCCTGGGTGCTGTTTGTGAGGCTTGTGAGTAGAGCTCAGTAGAGTCGGCTCGGATGTCCAGGGGCACACATGAGGGGGGGGGCGGTGAGGGACCTGGCAGGGGTCTCTCCAGAGTCACATTCTGAAACAGAACTGAGGCGTCTGAGATATAAGAGCCTGGGCATCCAGATGATTAAGTGTATCCGTCAAGGTAGGAGGAGAGGATGTATTTTTATGCTTGCTAGCTTGTTTTGTAATGTTTAAATATTAGTTATAGTATAGAGGCCTATCTGTACTCTTGCCCCAGGTCCTGAAGATACTGGGAGTTGCTGTGGTGGTAGCTGGCTTGTAACCCTGGCCTTTGCACTGACTATTCTCTCTGGCCCCAGATATCTGCCAGCCAGTTTTTTCCCAAATGTCACCTACTCAATAAGGCTTTCCTCGACCACCTGTCATTCTCTTTCATCACCTGCCTTTAATACCTAGCCTTTATTACTATCTAGCCTTATGTCATATCTACCAGGGCAGGAGTTTTTAAGTGTTTTGTTTGCCTCTACATCCCTTGAACCCAAAGCATGGCCTGGCGCACAGTGGGCTCCCCCCAATTCGTTGAATGAAAAAATTCTCGGGCCGAGCCCGTGGCGCACTCGGTAGAGTGCTGCGCTGGGAGCGCGGCGACGCTCCCGCCGCGGGTTCGGATCCTATATAGGAATGACCGACTCACTGGCTGAGTGCCGGTCACGAAAAAATGACAAAAAAAAAAAAAAAAAAAAAATTCTCATAATTCAAGTAATCTACCCAGTCTCAGTCCCACCCACATAACACTTGACAGAGAGGCAGCTTTGAAACCTGACAACATCAATTTATTTAATTTGTGCAAGATCTCTCAATGTGACATTAATAACCAACACCAGACACCCCCATGTTACCAAAATGCCCCTCACCAAATGAAAACAAGAGAGGCGTTCAGCTATCCCCAGTACACCAACAGTGTCCCACACAGCCAGTTGCTCCTAGTGTCTCATGTCAAGGGAACCATCACCCTGGCCTGGGGGAGGGTACACTTTTCTTGACTAAGACCTTCATGCCACAGAGCAGCCACAGTGGCACATAGCCTTATGGTGCCGGCCCTTAACCCCACGTGGCTTGGCCTTGGCCTCCTTTGCCATGGCCTCCCGGACCTTCTGGATTTCATGGATGAGCAGAGAAAAGGCCTCCTCCACACCTTGCCGGGTCTTGGCTGAGGTCTCCACGAAGGGGGCCCCCCAGCTCTGTGCGAGGGCTTCAGCAGCGGCATGAGCATCTCCAGCAGTGGTCACAAGGTCACACTTGTTACCCACAAGGACGAGGGGCTGGGTGAAATGAGGGCCCCAGGTGGCCCGCATCTGCTCCAGGTGGACCAGAGATGAGGGGTCATCAAGAGCAAAAACACCCAGCACACCATCACCAATAGCCAAGCACTGGTCACGCAGGGCTCTGTGAGTGGCCTGCCCTGCTGTGTCCAGCACATTCAGAACGCAGCCCCCACGGCCGAGGGCCATCTCCTTCCAGTAGGAATCCTGGATGGTGGGGTCGTGGTCCTCCACGAAACGCTGGAAGTTCAGCTGGATGGTCAATGCGCTCTTGCCTACTCCACTAGCACCGACCATCACCGCCTTGTACTCAGGCAGCTGCTTGCCAGCACCCCCAGAGCGTGCTCGAGCCCCAGGGCTCTTCTCCTGAGAGTTAAGGCTCCCCGAGCTCAGGCCCAGGTTGGGGACGCTAGGCTTTGTTGGCAGTGCCATGTCCCAGCAGGTAGCTCAGGGAAGAGATGTGGACAGCAGGCCCTGCAAGTAGGGAGAGAAGAAAAACAAGGAGAGGTTAAGGGAGGCCATCTGGGGGCAAAGGGACAGCTGCGAGTCATTGGATCAACATTTATCCAGTGCCTAGCGTGTGCTGATCACCTCCTAATATGCTATACACATTATTTATGTTGTTTTCTCCCTTTCTCTCTCTATTCCTTCTATGACATAAACTCTGTGAAGGCAGGACTTTTCAAACAGCTTTACTGATATAATTTACATCCCATAAAGTCCACCCAGTTAAAGTATACAATTCAACGGATTTTAGTATATTCACGGAATTGTGCAGCCATCACCATAATTGAATTTTAGAACATTTTCATCCCCCCCCCCCCCCGAAAGAGTCCCGGCGCCCATTAGCAGTCCCTCCCCATTGTGACGGGAGGGCAGGATTTTGTATGTTTTGGTCGCCATTGAACCCCAGCCCGCCACAGCGCCTGTTAGACAGTATGTACTCAGAATATTCCCACCCCGAGGGGGTTTATATTCTATTTCCTTCGGTTATTTTTTCTTTTTGAAAATTTTTTATTGGGGGGGGGGGTTATGTTCTAAAAGGTGGAGGCAGGTAATACAGTAAACCACACAAATATTCGTAAGTAAATCATGTAGTGGGTTAGCCATTATCATTAGAGTTTAGTATTTATTAGTTATTCAACATATTTGTTGAGACAAAGGTGGACAAAAGCTAGGCAACAAACCTTCCTCCCCCCCACCCCCGCTCCCGCCCCCGGTCCTCGGGCGACAGACAACAAACAAGATAAATAAGTAAAATATACTTCAGTAGTAGGTGATAAGCATGCAGGTGCTGAGTTGATGTTAGGCTTTTAAAATTATAATTTAACCTTCACTCATTAATGCAAGAATCTTCATGCATGCCAGCCATTGTAATACAATGAACAGTGAACAAAACAGACTCAAATCCCTGCCCTGGAGAGGATTAGATTCAGGCAATGAGAAAGAGACAATAAACAAGGTAAGTAAGGAAGTTGCAAGTTAGCAGAGGATGGGCACACAGCAGGTGCTCAATGAGTGTTAGCTATTAATAGTAAATCGCCATTAACTCCTTGAATACATCCCCAGGTCCTCTGGCTCAGGGAGTGCCCTCCCTAAATGCACTACAATGGTTGTTTACAACTGCCTCGCAGGAAACCCGGGAGCAGTGGCGGTTTGGGGCCAGATGGTGGGTTTGAGGGGTCCATGGAATGTTCTGTTGAGTTTGGGATCTGGAGATCTGGGTGGGGGTGGGGCAGGGACCCAGATGGGAATCCAGCTGTGGCATCCTCATCCAAGAGGGATCCTTGAAAGTGGATGTGCTCGCCCAGAAAGAGAGCAGGGTGAGGACAGAAAGAGGGAGAAGAGCTAGCTGTGAGGACACACTGGGAGGCCGAGGACAGCAGCGAGGAGGCGGCTGCAGCGACGAGGCGGCTGCAGCGAGGAGGCGGCTGCAGCGAAGAGGCTGCTGCAGCGAGGAGGCGGCGCGGTGCAGTGCAGAGGAGAGGTCGGGTTCTGGTGGATTCTGGCGGTGCAACTGCGCGCCTTCCCTAGACATTGAAAGGCAGGGGAGGGGTCGAGGATGAGTCCCACGTTTGGGGCCTGAGCAGCTGGGAATCTGGGGTCACATTCTCCGAGGTAGGCAGTGTGCGAAGGGCTCTTCCCTCTTGGCCAAGGTGACCAGGACTGTGATAGTGACAGTAAGAGCAGCAGCTTTGGTCTCCTGAAGGCTTAGGACGTGCCCGGGACCCAGGGTGTCGTCCCCCGGCCTGCTTCACCCACGAGCAGCAGCGAGGCTCAAAGAAGTGGGCGGCGGGACTGGCCCGAAGTCACCTAACCTGTCTCCTTAAGTCCCGCAGAGCCACTCGCGGTGGCGAGTGCTACTGGTGTGACTCCGAGGCCTCGAGACCCTGTGGCCGCCCCCTTTGAGCTGCTGACCCGGGCGGCAGAGCCGAGGTGCTGGGAGCGTGAGGCGGGAGCGCGGGGCGGCTCGCCCCAAGCGCAAGGCCTCGCAGTCCCTCTCGGGGCTGCCTGCACGACCTCGCCGGGGCGCAGTGACCCCGCCACTGTGACCCCGCGCCCTCCCTTCCGCGCACGCCGAGGCCCGGAGCGCCCGGCCGACTCTCGGCGAGCACTCCCGAGCGCTGGGGAGGCCGCCTGCTCTCCGCGCTCCCCAGAAGGGGAAGCGGGCAGCGCGGGCCCTGCGGCACGGCGCGGACGGACCCCCAGGCCGGGCTGGGGCCTCACCTGCGTCCCGGGAGAGGCGGGTGCGCTGTCGCGGCGGCGGCTCTGACAGGACTGACAGGGGGCAAGCCGCTCCCCCACCGGCCGCGGCTGGGGTGGGGGAGTGGCCAAGCGCACCGCCCTCCTCGGCGCCCCTGTCCCCCGCCCGCCCCGGGCACGCGCCCCTCAACCTCTGCAGCACGTGCACCCGCCCGCGTCCCCGCGATGTGCTTTCGCGTTTGGGGGGGTCAGATTTTGACCTGGACAGCCAGACTTCCCGACCGTTTTGTGGGGGCCTCCTGGAGGCCATGGAGCCCGTGCCGCCTCCAGCCGGCTTTCCGGTAGCCCACAGAGGGTCGTGGCTGTTCCTGGAGGGAAAGAGCTGGCCCGGAAGGGTTATGGGGCAGGGCAAAAAGAACGTGATAGGAGGTGCATGTGTGGCCAAGGACACACTTCCCAGCCTCTCTTGCAGCTAGGGCAGCCATATGTCACAGTCCTGACCAATAAAGTGTACACAGGGGTTGTGAGTGGGCATCCGGAGGGTCTGGACAAAGGCCCCAGCCCTCTTGCCCTTCCCTGGTCCTCTTCTTGACTGGGTGGGACCCTAGTGGTCAGCTTGGGATCATAAGGTGGCCATCAAGAAAAGTCCTGGAAACCACAGCCCTGACACCCTAGAGCTGCCAAAGCAATTCTCATTATGTGGGAGAAATAAAACTCCAAAACTGTCCTCTAATTTCCTACCTCTGGCCAATGGTAGGCACTCCTTCCCTGGGGAAGCTACTGATGGCCACCACATCCAACTTAAACCTGGGCCTCACCTGCCCCAGGCAGGCCAATGAGACCCATGGAGAAACCGGGCCTGGTGAGGACACTTCCTCATAGTTTTCTTGTCTTCTTGGCCTAGGGTGTGGCTGGCACTGGCTGCAAGGCCCCCATTTCTAAGGCAAGCACTCATTTTCTCATGGATTCTACCATTTAATCTCCAGTGGAGCCAGTTAAGCTGCCTGCTCTATTGTCAGTTGGTTTTTGTGGGCAATGGATGGGCCGGGGGTTGACCCAATGAAGACCCACTCCCTCTTTCCTTCATTATTCATTGGCCCTGTGGCCAGGGAGGTAGGGTTTCCCACCTACCCAAAGTTAAAAGGCTTTCTCCAAGTTTTGTAACAGCTTGTACTTTATTACATATGCAACCCTGCCATACCTGCCAGTTGATCCCCCTCCCTCCAATGTTATCCTTGAGATATCAGCCCCCTCTTGGGGCCACTGAGCTCCCCCCCTTTCCTTCTGGGGTGGGGTGGTGGCATCCCTGAAGCAGGCAGTGGGCAGGGAGAGATTCACAATTGTTCATCGTAGTCCTCTTAAAAGTATTTACAGTTAAATAAGCACCCTTGGGAAGTGGCAAAGGATATTCAGGATGGGATGCAGTGACAGGCTACACCTCACCCACGGTACAGGTTGGAATGAACTAAGGCTGCTCTATCTTGGGCCTCAGAAGGTAGAGAAGGTGGAGTTCATTCTGGGATTTAGTGCAGGTGGGGCCTGTCCTCCCCAAACTTGTCCTGGTGGGCGCTGTTCTTCACATCTACAAGAGCCTGAGGAGGAAGCAAGAACAGGGTAGGTGAGAGACAGTGAGGACCCCTCTCCCTCAGCCAGGAGGCTGCCCCCACTCCAGCCCTCAACCACTGTGTCCTGGACTATCCCACAGCCCCACACCACACAAAATATTCACATGAGGCAGCTGTGCAGGGGGGTCTGTGTTCCCCTTACCCGATCACAGAAGGGGGGTGGGGGAGGTGAGTGTGCACATGTCAAGGGTCTTCCCAGGGCCTACCTGGTGGTGGACATAAGCCTGACAGAGGTAACACCAGGCAGACAGGTCAACATAGCTGAGGACCAGCGGGTGTCCAGAGGCTTCATGGTGTTGGATCATATGGGCGTTGATGTAACGACTGCAGTAGACCTGAGGTTGGGGAGTGTCAGATGGGGCTCAGCACCCACATATGGTTTGCTCCTGGGCCAACCTTCACCCCATCCCCTTCCTCTGCTCCGTACCTCATAGCAAGACAGACACACCCAATTCTCCTGGTATGTTCCACAGTCCCGACAAGGTTGGGTAACATTCAGGCCTGCTGCAGGTATGGGGCATACTGCCACCAAATGGGGACACCAGGACAGTGGTGTCACAGCATAAAACGTGACCTGGGGTGGGTTGGTAAAACTGAGTAAACTGGGGGCCCCATTTCCCCATGATATGTCCCTACATCACATGTTCTTATCTGGAGACACAAATGAACAAGAGAAGGAAGCCACAGTCCCAGCCTCTCCCTAAGCTCACCTGGTCAGTGTCAGCAAGGTCCACAAATCCCTGCATCAACATCGAATCATCTATGTCCTGACCTCCAGCTGCCTCTCCTGGTAGGCTCTCCTCTTCTGGGGTCTGAAATTCCAGGGCCTCCTGGATATACAGAAGCAAAAGATATATCAGAGACACCCGATTCTTGCCCCTTCCTTCCCCTACATGGTTGTGGGGAGCCTTACCTGAGCTTTGTTGCCAAGTTCCAAGGTCCTGAGACTCCTAATCAGCATACTGGGGCATGACTGGGGTGTGGCTCCCTGCATGAGTGAGACTGGGGGGGTCTGGTTGTCTGTGCATGAGGCTAGAGGAGTTTGGATCAGCTCAGCAGCCCCCACAGCCTTCTCTGAGGTGTTCTGGTCCAGCGTGACTCCCCCAGCAGCTGCCTCTGAGGTGGTCTGGCTCAGTGTGGCTCCCCTCAGAGTCTTCTCTGAGGTGGTCTTTTCCAGCATAGCTCCCCCCACAACGTCCTCTGAGATGGTCTGGTCCAGCGTGGCTTCCCCCATGGCTGCCTCCAAGGTGGTCTGGTCTGGCATGGTTCCCCCTGTGGCTGCCTCCAAGGACTGATCTTGAATGAGTGCCACCACAGCTGTCTCTGACATAGTCTGGCCTGGAGTGAACTCTTCCACAGATAACTCTGAGGTGGCCTTCCCCATGCCTGCTTCCAAAAGGCTCTCTTCTGTAGTGGTCATCCCCTTAGCAGACTCAGGATTGGCTGATTGGGGAGTATTATCGATGACCAACTTAGAACTGGAGGTTTCCTCCTTGTCTTCTACCTCTGGAACCATGGAGGGAGATCATTGAGTGTCGGTGCTATCCCCTTTCCTGCCTTAAATTCTTGTTCCCTCTGGCCCCCCTCCTTTCCTGAATCCCCCCATTGCTCCCAGTCCCGTATCTACTCACTCATGACCCGCAAGCTGCGCCAGTATCTGCGATGGACTTGGATGGTCTCAGTAATTGAGGCCAGGGCCCTCGACTGAGGGGGTCGCTGCAGGGCCAGCAGGGGTGGTGGGTCTCCAAGGAGGGAGCGGGTGCAGGCAGCCACGGACTCCGAGATGGATGTCAGGTTATAGCCACCCTTTGTTAAGGAAAAGGGGAGGTAAAGACATGGTGGGGGTTCATCAGGGAATCTGGAGGGCAAGATGTCCTGCGTCCCCAATTTTCCCCACTCCCCAGGGCCCTGCAAGTCTGGAGTGGGGGGTCCTGGAACAAGTGAGTAGAACCACAGTGGTAAGACAGGCAACACACATGGTGTCAGGTGGTTGTTGGGTGGAGGGGATAAATTGCTTGTGATGTAAAGTGCGAGATAACAATAACAATACTGATAATAGCATTAGGAATAGTCGACATATATTAAGTGTTTGTGCCAGACCCTATTTTAAGTATTTCATGCATATTAACTCAGTTAGTCCTTACAACCACAGGTGCTCCATGTGTACAGGAAGCTGTCTTCATACCACATAGAAATCTGTCTTCACACTGTCCAGGGACCCCTGCCCTCACACCATACAGAAACCACTGGCCTGACCTGCACAAGATGCCTGCTGTGAATGCATACAAAAGCCCCTGCCCTGACCTAGGACAGGAGCAAGTAGTCTTTCTCTCTACATGAACCCCTCTCCTGATCTTTTTCACACTCTACATGAACCCCAGTCTCTACTCTTTTTACAGATAAAGAAACTGAGGCTCAGAGTGGTTAGATGACTTGTCTGAGGTTACAATAGCTGAAGAGGCAGCACTGGGGTTTGAACCCAGGCTATGTGACAAAATAACCACCACCCTGCCCTGCCACTAGCAGTCCTGGGCACACTGCAAGTGAGACTTTTTGCAAGCCAGTTAATTTCTCTGTGACTTGCATTCCTCATCTGTAAAGTAGTGAAAACAACAGCACATATTGCTGAGAGGGTTAAATTAATATCTGAACAAGGCATAATAGTAAGAAGATACAGCATTTACACAGGGCTTACCATACGCTAGGCACTCTTTCATGATTAGCCAGCCCCATCTTACAGATAAGGAAACTGAGGCACAGGGGACAGGGGCACTGAGTCATTTACTCAGGTCAGTGAATTCACTTTGTCCCAGCAACTTGTTAGAGGCAGCTCAGGTAGTGGTAAAAAGTTCAGATCCTAGAGCCAGGCTGCATGGATTCAAGCTTTGGTTCTACTATTAGTGAATGTGCGACCTCAGGCTAGTCACTATACCTGTCTATGCCTCAGTTTCCTTGATCTTGAGAGAGGAAAACAATGAGGAGTGCAGATCCTACCTCATAAGGCTGCTTTGTCAAGTAAATGAATTAATAATACGTACAAAGTGCCGAGAAGAGTGCTTCACACATAGTGAGCACTCAATAAAAGCTGTTAATGTTGGTGCTATTGTTATTATTAATGCTTAGTATGTGCCAACAATCCTGGAGGGGAAACTCAAAGGGGGTTTTAGGAAAATGCCCCGAGTGACACAGTCAACTCTTCCAAACTACCTTCTCGCCAAGGGAAGTGTTGAGAGAGTCTTACCTCTAGGATCAGGATAATGTGGCCATTGGCAAGGCCCATCAGCAGGTGGGTAAGGTGGGCATAACCCTCAGGCGACACCTGGCAGCACCCGAGTGGGTCCCCCAGGGCGGCATCAAAGCCAGCTGAGACCAGCACCAGTTCTGGGTTAAACTGAGGCAAGGAGAGAAGAGATACGTGGGCATGAGGGTGGGGGCTTCAGCAGGCAGTAAGTGATGGAGACAAGGACAAATGAAGACATGGAGATGCAAGTCAGAGAGATGGAGACTGGGAGACACGAGACGAGAGACCTGAAAATAAGGATGGGGAAGACAGGGAAACGTAAGAAATAGACTCAGAGACACAGACACACCAGACACAGATGTAGAGATGGAGACAATACAAATGGACAGATGGGGACATGGGACATGAGACATGGATGGAGACTCAGATGTTAAGAGATGGTGACATGAGAAACAGACAGAGACAAGCCCTCACCCACATGTACCCCAAGGTCAAACATGGGAAATACATGCAGAAGATACAGGGTTCCATACACAGTGCCAAAGAGAGGCACACGTACTCTCCATCACAGAAGATGCGAACGCAAGCACTGCACACGGATTGGATGGCCACTGCAGCCGCACATACCTCCCAGTCAGACAGCCCTGCACACATGACTGCACATCCGCCAGAGTCATGCGCACACACAGTTTCTCAGAGGGCCAATAACCCACTGCCACTCCTGCAGTCACAATCACATGCGTGCCATCACCACACAGCCACAAAGGTCACACACACTGTTGCACCCACAGGAAGTGGTCAGTTGCACACACAAAGAAGGTGGTCCCAGACACCCGTGCAGAGACACTTGTGTAGATCTGAAAGTGCACACAGAGCGGCACTCACATGCCTGCCTCACAGAATCAGTCACACACATGCGATTGGTGCCCCCAGCTCACCACAGGTCAGAAAGGCACACATACACATAGCCAGGGAAGACACAGAGATGGCTGCCACACATAGCCTCCCATATCCAGAGGGTGCCACACAGGCTGTCACACAGATAGCAGCATACAATCATATACAATGTCACACCCATCACACAGAGGAAAGATGGCGACAAATAGCCACCTGTGCAGAGATTTGCACACATGTACTAACCCCCCCCTTGTACATGCAGTTCCACAGATGCGGCATCACCCATGGCCACCTTCACACCCACACAGGCAGTCATGATAGCACACACATGGGACGCGGATCCAGCCAGGACACACAGGCCATCGCTGCACAACCCAAAGGCCCTCACGCACAGAGCCACTAGAGAAAGTCATCACACACACAGTCAAGACAGTTGTTCACACACACAATGCCACACAGAGAAGGCAGTCATGTATAGCCACCTGTGCACAGTCAGACAAATATGCAAGGCCATCACAGTCACCTTCCCCCCACCCCACAGCTGTCAATACAGCCATTCACAGTGGCTGTCACCCGGCAGTCAGACACACACTGAGGAGGAAGGCCACACTGCCACCTGCACAGGCATGTCCCAGGCATCCTGAGCCATACCTCGTAGGCAATGGGAAGCACCAGACGATGCCAGGCAGTCAGGTAGTCAGCATCACCCACGTGGGGCCCATTCCAGGCCACGTTGACAGTGAAGCCTGTGCCTGCAGCCCGGCCCACCTGGCTGCTGGCGCCCTCATCCCCCACAGGGAAGAAGGTGCCACGATCATAGCGGTGCAGGGACACGTATAGCACACTGCAGGGAGGGCATGGGGAGGGGCCATGGCTGCTTAGGGGCCCCCATGTCTCTGAGGCATGGCTTGCCCGCCTCCCTGCCCACACCCTTGCCCCTGGCCCCAGCCCCTCACCTGGGGTCCTCCTCAAATATGTGCTGAGTTCCATTACCATGATGGACGTCCCAATCCACGATCAGGATCCTGGTGGGGGGAGGGATAGCTCCTCAACAACCAGGGACACTTGCCCCCAGGAGAGGGTTGGGGCTAGACTCCTGGGGTCCACAAGGGCATTTATTGCTAGGGGACAGGACCCTGCATTTCTTGAGAAAGAGATGGGTGTCAGGCTTCTGGGTTCTATCAGTGCAAGGCTGAAAGCCCGATCCTGGGTCCTGAGGGCTTTGCAGTGGGCCTGAGTAAAAGTTGGGGGCTGGACCCTGGGCTCTTGTGGGTAATAACTAGGGAATTGGACCATGGACCCCAGGGTGCTAAGTGCCAGGGGCTGGATCCTAGGTCTTTTGGGGTAAGCACTGGGGGCCTGGACCTGGGTTCTGTTGGTCAGGATAGCTGTTAGGCGCCAGAGAGGCTGGGATGGGCCCTTGGATACTGTTTTATAAGTGCCCAGGTGCCACCATCTGGGGGTCCTTTGTGGGTAAACACTGAGTTCCATCCTTGGTCCTTTTCTGGGTAAGTGCTAGGCAACTTGATTGTTTCTGGGTAAGTCCCAGGGGCTGTATCACAGGGCATGCTGAGCAAGCACGGGGGGTGGGGGGGTCAGGAACCAGGTCTCCAGAAGGATCAGTATTTGGGGATCCCCAGAGAGTCCTTACCGCAGGGCACGCCCACTGATGACTTGGGCATGGCGAGCAGCCACAGCCACAGAGTTGAAAAAGCAGAAACCACAAGCAAAGTCCCGCTCAGCGTGGTGTCCTGGGGGGCGCACCACCGCAGTACCATTCAAGACCTGGGGGAGGAGCAGGGACTAAGATTGGACCCCCTGCCCTCACATTTGCCCTCCCCTTTCTTGTCCTGTTCCCTCTCAACTGTCTCCTCCTTTCCTCCTGCCTGGCTTTCCCAGTGAGCAGGGCCTCCTCCCTGGGGCCCTTTTCCTCAAGCCCTGCCCAACTCCCTCCGAGCCTCCATGAGTGGCATGTGGCCCTGTCTTTCCACTACCCCAGGACCTCCTCTCCCCTGCCCGATGCCCCATGCCAGAGAGGAAGCACCTCTCCTGCCAGCACAGCCTCCACCAGGCGGCAGACAGCGCCTGCGGCGAGCTGTGCACAGGTGAAGGTGCTGGGGCAGATGTAGACGGAGTCAAAGTTGGCGCTCTCGAGGTGCAGCTCCCGGCTTTTCATCTTCTCTGTGGCCCGAAGGCGATGCACGTACTCAGCACTGGAGGTACAGAGAGGAGCACCCAGTGGACAGTGTCCCGCAGCAGTTCCACACACCCTTGCACGGGGAGGGGAACCCAGCTCCAGCCCCCAGACCCCATCCACAGCCCCTGGAGCCTGCCCACATGGGCCTGGGGGTCTGACCTATGGCAGGTGAGCAGCTCAGCTTCTGTGGCGGGCCGTGCGGGCAGGGTGAGGCAGCGCTTGGCAAGGCCCAGCTCCTCCAGACTGCACATGATGTGCAAGATGCGCTGGGGCGTCTCAGGGTGGTAGCTTGTGGTGGGGTGAAAGCCAGGGGTAGGGGCTTAGTGCCTGGTGGGAAGGGGTCCACACACCCACTTCTCCCAGCCCTCTAACAGCATACCTGTCCCATAAGCTGTAGTGACTCATCATACGTTGGTCATAGACCAGCCCTGTGCGAGCTTGCAGCACTGGCCATGTCAGGATTGGAAGCGCAGGGGGCTCCCAGGGTCCTTCCTCATTCTCCTCCACGTTGTCCTCCTCCAGGGTCTCAGCTACAAGGGGGAGGACCCATTCACCCTACTCTCCCAATCTGGATTCCCGTAATTCTCTGGAACTCAGGTGACCCAAACATAAAAAGAGGTGGGAGGACTGAAACCAGGGCTCAGTGAGAGAGAGGGCCTAGCCCTCCCCCACCAAGTTGCCTTAGGAAAGTCAGAGGGGAGTCTGGAAGAGTTTCCCCCATGGCCCAACCCCCATCAAGCTCACTCGCTGTTTCCTACCTGATCTCACAAGGACCTCCCAGAAGGGCTCGAGGGCTTCCAGCGTGCAGGAGAGAGAAGCTTGGGCACTGGAAGGCAGGGAGTGGGCCATGTATGAAATGGCCCCTGGGTGGGCAGGGAGGGTCCCGTTTTTTTCCCTCCTCCACCTGGGCTCACCTCTGGCAGGGGGCACCAAGCGACTCCAGCATGGGGCAAGGGTCTCCCAGAAGGGTGTGAAGCGAGGCGCTGACACCCTCAGCCAGGGAGCGGAGGTTGTAGCCACCCTGGGGGGAAGAATAGTGAAGGGGGTTCAGGAAAGGACCAGGTGTTACCAGGGAAGAATGATAATGATAATGATACTAGAGTGCATACTACATGTCAAGCAACAAGGAACATAGAGGTTGACCTCATTTAATTCACCGGATAATGATATGCGGTGATTACAGTTATTATTATGCCTGTTTTACATAAGGAAAATGGAGGCACAAAGAAGTTAAGTGACTTATGCAAGGTTGTCCAGCTAGTAAGTGGAAATGCTAGGCCAGGAACTCCTGCTGGACTCCAGGATGCACAGACTGAGAGATGAAGGCAAGTCTCACCTCCAGAGACAGGATCAGCTTGCCTTCTGCCAGACCCATGAGCATGTGGGTTAGCTGGGCGAACCCTGCCGGAGTGGCGGCCATCTCGCCCTGGGGGACATGAAGAGTCAGCCTGGCTCCATGCAGCCCCTTCTGCCCACCTGCCACCCCAGGGAGCCTGCCTTACCTTTGGGTCCCCTTGGAGGGCATCAAATCCAGCAGCCACCAGGACTAGCTGAGGCTGGAACTGAGGGGGGAACAGACTACATGAGGCCACCTGCCCTCATGGCTCCTCCCTCAAGGTTGCCTCTCCCCCCAACACACTCCAGACCCCCAGGACCTCAAGGGCAACCGGCAGCAAGATGTGCAGGAAAGCAGCAATGTAGTCGGCATCCCGCATCCCCACCTGCAGGCATGGAGACATGATGGGGGACGTTCAGCCACCAGGGCTGCACCTTACTGTTGGGGCAGAGGGAAGGGTAGACACTGACCTGGTTCCAAGGCACATTGATGGTGTATCCTTGGCCTTGGCCAAAACCTGTGGTAGACCAGTTAGAGGCCTTAAGGTGGGGCCAGAACCGACCCTGCTCGTAGCGGTGAATGGAGAAATAGAGGACACTGGGGGCAAAGAAGAGGCAAGGGAGCTGGAGAAGAGAGTCAGTCCCCCCAGACACCCCCAGTCCACAGCTGCCACAGTTCACCCTCCTTTCCCCATTCAACCACTCATTCATTCGCTCATTCATTAATTTCCCCATTAATTCTTTAATTCGTAATCCAATCTTCCATTATTTATCCTTCCATTCAGTTGCCAATTTATTCGGCTTCCCATTCATTAATTATTCCATTCATTTACCCATTACCTCACTCACTCATTCATTTAGTTTCCCACTGGAACTCCTCCCTCAGCAACCATCATTGCCCCCTCAGTGCCCACTCAATTCCAGGCTCAGCTCTGAGACCCCAAGAGCTGTTGGGTCTATCCCAGCCCCTGGGGGATCCTGACCTTGTGCGGGACTCTAGATCATGTCTGCCCACCACCTGCCTGCGACCAAGGTAGTAACAGCAGGACAAAGCCTGTGACACTGGAGGCCCATAGGCATGGGTAAGTGCAAGCTAAGGCTGAGAAGAGCCTCAGGCCAGGCCAGAGAGCCTAATGATTCTCCTGAAGGAAGTGGGGAGACCCAGAGACTAGGGGTGAGGAGGGGTGGGACTTGGTTCTACATGTGGAGCTGGTGTGGAGGTACTGGCTAGGGCTGCCGTGAGGCCAGTGATGGGGCAGTTCCTTCCTCCCAGTGCATATAGGCCACCTCTGCTACTACTTCTATTTTATAGGGGAGAAAATGAGCACTCAGAGGGGTGAGAGGGTCCGACATGCAAAACAGATACTGAAAAGACATGGTGTGTGTGTTCTGTCAGAAAGCCTGGCAGGGGGCTGTGGGAGGGCTTCATCCTGATTGGAGAAAGCAAAATGAATAATCTATCATCCATCCATCCATCTGTCCACCTGCCTGTTCATCCATCTCTCTATTCATCCACCCTGCCTTGTTCCATAAAGGATTTAAGGCAGCATTTTTCTTCTTTTTTAGGGAAATACAAGAAATAGTGGTAAGGAATGAATCTAGACAAACTTAAGAGTCAAATTTTATTCTTTATTTTTTTTTTGACGGCTGATACAGGGATTGAACCCATCCAACACCTAGGTCCTTGTCCACACTCCCTAAAGTTGAGACCTGTCAGTGGGCATTCCCTGTCCCCATTCGGCAGAAATGCCTTTCAGGAGAACAGACCTACACACACCACAGCAAAGTAGTCCCATGACAGCCCCTACAACCGTCCTTCATTCTTGGGTATAAATAGCCAACTAAGGATCACTAGACATTTGAGGAAAACCACCAGCAGGAAAGAGAAGGACCAAGAAAAAATTCAACCAGCCTCTTAATAGAGAGAATTCAGAAAACAGAAAAAAACTTTAAAGCACTTCTAATCAGTACTCTATAATAAAGACAAGATCAGGAATGAGACGGCACAGAAACAGAGAGGAAGAAAGTGCTTTTGGAGATTAAAAGAATGTCTAAATACATAATTCAAGAGAAGGACCTGAAGATAAAGTTGAAATCTCCTAGGACACAGAGCAAAAGGAGAAAGAGATTGAAAACAGGATATAAAAATTAAAAGACATAGAGGATCAATCCAGGAGGTCTAACATCTAATAGGAGTCCTAGAAAGAGAGAATAGAGAAAACACAGTAGGAGAAACTATCACATACCTAACAGAAGAAAGCTTCCAAGGATTTGAGAAAGGCATGAGTCTTCAGATATAAAATGTCTACCCACTGCTAGGCAGAATGAGGGGGCCAGGGTGAAAGTTCAGAACAATAGGGATAAAAAGAACCTAAAACCTTGCAGAGTGGGAAACAGATTACTCAGGAATGAAAAGCAGACTGACATCAGACACATGTCAGCAACACTGAATGCTGGGAAATAATAAAGAAATGTCTAGAGAACAACCAACCTTAGATCAGATAAGGGGCCACGGGAGCTCAGAATCTACGGGGGAAAAGTGGATTCTATGTAGTCAGTTAGGGAGAAAGCTGGATAAAACAACTACTACTTAGTAATGTCTCTTACTGATAAAGACTTGCTCAATCACTTTCTGCAGGAAAGGTCAGCAGCATATACCAGACTTTAAAGCACACCAACCCTCTGACCCAGCAATCCACTATGAGAAATTCACCCTCAGATATACTCAGAGAAGTGCAAAATTATATATTTACAAGACTATTCGTGGTAGAACTATCTGTAATAGCAGAAACTGGGAAGCATCTTAAATGTCCAGAGGTACAGCCATACAATGGAATACTGTATAGCCCTTACAAAGAACAAGATGCTTTCAGAGGGACTAACACGGAGAGGTGTTCAGATATGTCAACAGTTATTTCTGAGGTGATGGGAATTATAGGAGACTCACTGCTTTAGATATTTCTGCATTAATTTTTTTTTAAACAAATACTTGGCAGTACTGTCATAATCAGAAAACATAAGAGTACTAATTTGAGATTCACTCCAACTCAAGGGTAAATTGGTGAACAAGATCTCCAAATATTTGTGGGTCAAATCCCATCTCTCCACTTCTTCTCTGTGTGACTTCTTAAACTGTAAGCCTCAGTTCCCCCATCTGTAAAATGGGGAACCCCAGCAGACACACAGAGAGCAGCACATATCCTAGTCCCAGGGTGGGCCCAACGAATGTGAATGCCTCTCCCTCCCTCCTAGCTCCTTCTGGCTGGGCCTGTAATGGTGTGGGGTGGCTGGGAGTCTAGCCCCTAGGCAGGACTTGGGGTGTACCTGGGGTCCTGGTCGAAGGTGAACTGCGTTCCTTGACCATGGTGCACATCCCAATCCACAATAAGGACCCTGTGTGCGGGAGAGAGGGGGCTCTGTGCAAGGGGATCAAGGTGAATCTGAGGGAAAAGCCCAGACCAGGATACCCCACCCTGTGCCACTCCCATTGTGCCTGCCCTCTGCTGCTGACCTCTGAATGCCATGCTTCTGTTGAGCGTAGCGGGCAGCCACAGCCACATGGTTAAACATGCAATACCCATCCATAAGACTGTGCTGGGCATGGTGTCCAGGAGGCCTGGGCAGGACAGGGAAGGCCACAGGTTGGGGATGTCTTCCTCTGCAGAGACAGACTCTCCCCTGCTCCCTAGTCCTGGACCAGCAACTCCTCCAATGTCAATGCCTGTAAGTCTGCCAGGAACTGAGTAACCGGGGCCCTCAAACCCTCACCTCCCCCCTTCCCCCGCCAATCTACTGCTCTCTCTCCAAAGGAGACTTGAGAATGTTCATTAAAATTATCAGTGGGTATTATTCTCATACCCAGTCACTTTGCTGCGGGGACTTAGCCCACAACCTATATAAGAAAAAGGGTGAAATAACAGGTTTATAAATATACCACCATATTTTCTGTGGCATTGTTTTGAAACAGCAAATGACTGGGGAAAGCCAAAATGCCCATATGTAGGGGACTGGTTAATTTAAAGTGCATTTACACAATGGGATTCTCCTGGAGTCTAAGCTACATATTGTGTGAGAAAGTTTTCTGAGATATGTAACTGAAAAATGCATGGCATGGAAGGGAGTGTGTCAAGTGCTACCACCATTTGTGGTTAAAAAAAGGGGAGGGAGGAGAAAAGCTATATTTTCTGCATTTCATCAATTCTGGGATGCCAACAATGATCAGATGTACCATGACTTTACATGCCAACAACAAAGCAGAAAATACTGCCAATTAAATTCTGAGACCTCATTGTTTGTAAGATGCATCTGGATTTCAAGATGTTACAGATATGAAAAAATGTATGCCGTAGAATCAATGAAATATGACATTTATTTTTTGAATAAGCCTATTTGTGGGAGGACACAGGAATCAGGTTATGACTACTTCCCAGGATAGGAAGCAGGTATCTGGGCGACAAGGGTGGAAGAGAGACTTTTTATTGTACCTCCTTTTGCACTTTTTCACTCTTGAACCACATAAATATATTACACATACCAATACATTTTACATTTGAGTGAAGGATTTTTAAAAAATGTAACAAGTCAAATGCTCGAGGATCCTACCTGATGATGGCCATGCCATTCTGGATCTCAGCCCCCAGGACCGCATCTACCAGCCTGAGGACAGAGCCTGAGGCCAGGCAGGCACAGGTATATGAGTTCTGGAGAGACAGTGGGGAGCCAGAGAGGGAGTGAGGGAGAGAGCAGCCCTATCCTTTCAGCTGCTTCCCCCAGGATGGGGTGAGCACGAAGGGGACCCCAGGATTGCCGCCGCTCCCTGTCTCCACAGTTCTCATCCATACCGGATGCAGATAAACTGAATCATAGGTGTCTGCTAGGATGCGGAGTTGCCCCTCATTCATATACTGGGTCGTCTCCATCAGATCAATGAATTCTAGGCTGGGGACATAGACAGGGGATGAGGTTCAGGGCCAGCTCCTCCATCCCCTCCCCAGCTGAGCCCTCCACACACCAGACCCCTGGTCAAGTCAGGCCTCCCCAGCTGTCAACTTGGGGGATAGGACACATTCCCTGTTTCTTCCCTAGCCTGCCTCACTCCAGTAATATCCTTTGCTTCCCTGCTCTAGCCACACCAAACCCTATTTCCAGGCCTTTGGCAGACTGTTCCAGCTGTCTGTTCCTCCCTTGCCTCAGCCCTCCCCTTCATCTGACTCCCTCTTTTTCTCCTCTTAAAGATTAGCTCAGATACCCCCTCTGCCAAGCTACTTTCCTTAGCCACACTGCACCAGGCCTCTTACTCTGGGTTCCTGCAGCCCCCTGAGGGAGCCCCCAATCACTGTCTGCACATCCACCATCTGTTTATGCTACCAGATTATAATAACAATAGCTCATCATGGGCTAATATGTCAGGCCCCGTTCTAAGCCCCTGACACATACTGAACTCTCCTGAGAAACTTGGGTTTACTAGCCCCATGTTATAGGCGATGACACAGATTCAGAGAGGCTCAGCCACTTGCCCAAGGCCGGCCCCAGAGTCCATGACATTCCTTCCCAAAGCATTCAGCCTGCTCTGGTTGGTCCAGGGCAGCCTCCTCCCCATCCCTACCAGGCTCCCCAGCCTTCACCTGTGAACCAACATTAGCTCCTCCTTTTCGGCAAAGCGGGCCTGGGGAGACATGAGGAAGAAAGGGCTAAGGTACTGGCTGTGCTCAGGTCCTGCCAGCTCCCTGCCCTCCACCCAGGGTGTTGGCTAGGGACTCACCTGAAAGGACACACAGCGATCCAGAAGGCCCTCCTGGATCAGCTGCTCCTTGATGGCATGGAGCCGCTCAGGGCCTTCAGGGAAGCTGGGGAAAGGGAGATGCAGTCACACACACATATACATGGGGACACTGGGGAGCATCACATCTGCTCACACCACATCTCCCCATTCACCCTTCCACAGCTGCTCATCCCAAAACTACAGTGTCAGTCCTGCCTCCTGTCGGCTCTGGACTCTGACCCTCTACTCACCACCACGACTGCTACTACCATAACCTTCCACCCGGGCAGTCACGTCATCTCTTCCCAGGCTTCACTGCTTCCCCTTTGCTCCCCCAACAGTCCTTTCTTCCCACAGCAGCTAGACATTGGTTAAAACCCTAATCATAGGGCTGGTTGTTTAGTTCAGTTGGTAAGAGCACGGAGTTGGTAACACCAAGGCCAAGGGTTCAGATCCCCTTACCAGCCAGCCACCAAAAACAACCAACACCCTAATCATATCATGTCCCTCTGCTACTCGAAACCCTCTCATGGTTCCCATCCCATTCCAAGTCAAAGCCAAAGTCCTCTCCATGCCTAGAAGGCCCTAAACAATCTGTCCACCATCACCTCTCTGACCCCATCTCCTACCACTCTCCCCTCCCTTGCTCTGCTTCCCCTACACTGATCTCCTCCCTGGTCCTCAATGGAACCAAGCACTCTTCAGCCAGCCCCAGGGACTTTACTCTAGCTGTCCTCCCTGCCTAGAACACTCTTTTCCCAGATGTGTCCATAGGTCACTGCCTTGCCTCCTTCAGATCTCTGCTCAAATGTCAGTGGGCCCTTCCCTGACCGTCCTATTGAAAACTGAAGAGTCCCCTCTGCTGCACTTCATACTATTCTCCTGCCCACTTTAAGTGTCTCCACAGCACTTCTCTTCCTAGCACACTGTATCACTTGCTTTTTCTTTGTTTACTGTCTTCCCCCTTCCCCTTGAAGGCAGGAGTTTTGGTTTGTTTTGTTTACTGCTGTACCCCTAGCTCTTCAATAGATGGTACATATGTTTCCCATAAATGAAGTCTTTTGCCATCATGAGTTAGTCTTAGGTTGGACTAGGGGAGATAGATACTAAACTGGTAAACACAGAAGTATAGTAATTAACAAAGAATGTCATGGGCTAGGAAAATATCTAAGATCATGTGTGGGAATATGCTAGGAGCCAGGCAAAGCCCTCTCTGAGAAAGTCTCCTTGAGATGTGAAAGTTGGCTAGGAGCAGAGAAGGTAGAAACGAATCTCTGGAAAAGGTATTAGCCACGGTAAAGACCCAAGGCGAGAGGGTGCCTGGCAAGTTGGAAGAACAGCAAGGGAACCAGTGTGGGTGAAGCAAGGCGAATGGCGGGGGGGGGGGGGGGGGAGATTGGATGAAGAGGTCAGAAAGGTGAAGTGGAGCCAGATCACATGAAACCTTAGAGACCAGGATGAAAAATTTGGACTTTACGTTGAGGGCGACAGTCTGCCCTTGAGGTATTTTTAGAGAGAGAACATCATCTCATACATAGTGTTTAGGCTGCTTGTGGAGAACAGACAATAGGGGTGAGGCTGGAGGCAAGAGACCAGTGAGGAGGCCTCTGCAAGTCTAGGTGAGTGGTGATGGTCATGGCAGTAGAGGTGGTGAGGAGACGTTAGATACCAAATATATTCCAAACATAGAGCCAAAAGAATCTGCTGATTCTTTTGAAAAGTAGAGTGAATGAGAGGTCTAACCCTGCTTTTGCACAAATGTCTCTTCCTTAAGGAAGGCTGGGAACCCTTGATGCTAGTCTAGGGTCCTCTGTGAAACACTCTTGAATGCCTTGGTCTTAAGTCAGTCTTCACTCAGCACCTCATACTGCTGTTGGCTGTCTAATGATCTGTCCTCCAACTCATTGATTAGCTCCCTAAGAAGGGACCCTGTCTTGTTTGGCACATTTGTATCACCAACTCCTGATACACAGCAGGTGCTCAATAAGTGTTTGTTGGCTAAATGAGAAGAACCCTTTCAAGCATGATTCCCACCTCCCTAAATGATCTGCTTTCAGTCTCCAGGGTGGTGTAAGAAAGGATATATTCTTGCTAACGAGCTCTAAGTGTGATTTGGGGACAGCTTGAAGTACTCAGCCTCACCTGTCATCCCAGAGGCAGTGGAATTCATTTAGCTGCTCATCGAACACCAAGCCAGTTCCAGCCAGTGCCTTGGCTTCACGGTTCAGATCCTGCAGGGAAAAAAAGGGAGGCACAGATCCACTTAGGGCCTGAGTCAGACGGAACATCCCATACTGCCCAGGGTTTTGAATGTCACAGGAGGCTAAATCGTGGCCAGGCTCCTCTCACCAGCCCTTGCAGCCCCATGACTAGGTCTTCTTCGGGTGCTTGGCTGAGCTTCTTCGCTTTGCCTTTCTTCTTCACCTCCGCTAGATTGGGGCTGGAGCGGGATACAGCGCCCTTCTTAACATTTCGCTTCTGCCAATCAGAGAGAAGGGTCAGAGTCCAGGGCAAAGTCAGCTTGCTCTGCCCCCCCCTCCCCCACTTATCAGAGCAGGTCTGGGAGCCTCACCGAGGAGACGCTGGAGTCGTGAGGGGGTGACTGGGGGTTGTGCCTACTCCTTCGCTGCCTGGTTGTGGTGGAATCCTGGCCGGTGGAGGTCATGGTCGGGGGGACTTCGCCCCTGACGAGAGTCTGGGGGTGAGGTGGGGAGGTGGAGGTGGTTGTGAGGGGACTGGAGTGCCCTGAGGACCCCAGATCTTTGCCCCCTTTTAGCCCCCACCCCCATACTGGATTCCATCACTTACGCTATCCCATTCCCCACCGCCTTCTAAACGCCTCTCAAGGCCCTCTCCGTCGCCTGAGGTGTTCATTCCATCCGGTCCTGCTCATTCCACTAGACTCCACCCCTTTTCCACTATTCTCTTTCAACAGTCTTGCCCTTTCACTGAGCAATTAACCCCCGGGCTCAGTCCGTTCTAGGGACTGCCCTTTCCAGCCAGTCACCGCCCCTTCCACTCTACCAAACCCCAGACCTTTTCATTGCTCAACGCCGCGCCCAGACCCCGCCCCTTCACAAACCTGCCCTTTGCGGCCTATCTCCCAGGATAATCACCCACCCTTTCCCTCAGCCAGCCCCAGCCGCGGCCTCGACTCCACCCTGAACGACTCACTTAACTCCACCCCTAATCGGGCCGGACCGATACCTTTCGCTCCGCCAGATCCCGCCCCTAGCGTTTCAACCGGCCCCGCTCCTCAGGGGACTGCTCCTTTCCCTCCACCAGACCCCACCCCTTGTCCAGATCCGACCTCTAACGTTTCAACGAGCCCCTTCCGCCAATCTCGAGCCGCCTCCCACCAGCCTCCGCCCCCGTCCCGCCCCACCGTCGACACCGCCAAATCCTGTCAGCTCCACTCACTGGGCGCAGCTCCTTTCTCAAACTCCGCCCCTGGCTCGCGCAGTCAAATTCCTGGCGACCTGTGCGGCCGCGACTGTCCGAGTCCCTGTTTTCCATTGGGCCGGGTCTCTCTACTGCCCACCCAGGTCCCGCCTACAGCGGGGATTGTGTCGCAAGGCCGCGCTCGTCGCGGCGGACACACCTCTCGCGAGCTCTCAGACCGCAGGCCGACGCGTACGGGCGCGACGCGGGCCGCACTGCGCCTGCGTGAAGAGCGGGCCAACGGTTGGAGACGCAGCTCCGGCTCAAGCTTGCCCCGCCCCCCGCCTCTACAGTCCTGGCTCTCAGGGCCACCGTCCATCCGTCCCTATCAGTCACCTCAGGAGCTCTCCGGACCCGCGCCAACTCTGCCGCGCGGTGACTCGAGAGCAAGCAAGGAAGCGAATGAGTTAGGCAGGGCGTCTTCTCTTCCCCCTGGGCTTCCCGCGCGGCGTGCCTTGCCGTGGTGACGTAGCGCGGGCGGACTGGTAGCTGGGCCGAGAGCGAGGTTGACACTTGGGCGATGGCTGGTGGCGGCCAAAATGGGAGTAGCGATGGTGATAAATGTTGTGAGGATTTTCTTAGTTAAAATTCACTACGGTGCACAGGAAGCAGTCGTGGAATGTTAGCTATTAATATTCCGCTGCGAAAACGGGTGGTGGGGTGGAAGGAGTCTTAGTGGAGGCAAGTAATGGTAATGATAGCCAGTGTTATGTGACAGGCGTTGTTGTAAGCCACAGTTCTATGAGGTAGTTCCCATGATTAAGGCTGCTTTGCAGATAAGGAAACAGGTTACGGGACTTCGCCATGTGACCTTGGATAAGTTGCTGAACAGCTCTGTGCTCAGTTTCCTCATCTGGAAAATTGTGATAATAATAGTGCTGGGGCCAGAATGGACTCCGGGAGGGGAGTTTCTCATGGGCGGCAGCTCTCCCTATCTGCCCCCTCCACCGGTTAACCTCTGCTCCCAAGCTGTAATAGAAAGCGTGTGTGGGGGCCGGCCCGTGGCTCACTCAGGAGAGTGTGGTGCTGATAACACCAAGGCCCTGGGTTCGGATCCCTATATAGGGATGGGCAGTTCGCCCACTGGCTGAGTGTGGTGCTGACAACACCAAGCCAAGGGTTAAGATCCCCTTACCGGTCATCTTAAAAAAAAAAAAAGCGTGTGTGTGTCTGGGGAGTAGAGGGAGCCGTCCCTGTGCCCGCCCCCCACAACTCCCACCCGGTATCTAAATGTCTAAATAGCCCCACAGGAGGCCGGTTTGTCCTCCTAATCTCACTCTCTCATTCTCCACCATTTCCTACTGGGCTGTAGGCTGGGGCCAGAGAGATAAGCAGGCTGGGGTTCAGCATCGCTGACTAACAGATTGACAGCCCCACCGCCCAGTAGCTGGGTCCTCTGACTCTCTTGGAGATGCCAGTTCCAGCCTCCACTTTCCTTCCAGTCTTTTCCTATCTGAACCCCTTTTGTCTCAGTGCAAGAGGGTCACACACCTAAGACATTTAAACCTCTGCACACACCAAAGAAAACATATGAGTACACTGATACACACTGAGGAACATTCTGGAGTTGTGATGCCTGCAAAATAGAGTAGGGAGTCTTGAAAAGGGCTGAGGCCCATTTTTCTGCACAGTCAAAACAGAGGTTCCTGTAGAGCAGGAGGTCAGCAAACTTTATAAAGAGCCAGTAATGAATAAATATTTTAGGCTTTGCAGGTCACATATGGTCTCTGTGACATATTCTTTTTCCTTCTTTTTTCCCTTTAAAAATATAAAACATCTGAAGTCTGGCTTTGGCCTGAAGGCCATAGTTTGCTGATCCCTGTTGTAGAGTGTCAGTCCTTGGTTTCCTTTATCTGGCTGGGATTATTTTACAGGATGAGGGCAGGGGTTCCGTGAGGAGAGGTATTACTTTTGTGTGAGGTGTGAGGACAGGGATTCACGGGCAGGGTCAGGTCACTTCTGGTGTTTCTCTACTGGGTCAAGCAAATGTTCTGGACAGAGTGAGGATGGGGATTTCTATAGTTCTATAGTGTTGTTCCTTTACCGAATCAAGCAGGGATTTCTATACATGACAAGACAGTAGTTTCTAGAGAGCTCCAGACTATGGATTCCTGTACAAATTCAGGATGGGGCTTCTTAGACTGCATTATGACAGGTTACAACAAATAGATCAGGTGGTCTAGTACTTGTCCAGGTACTGGTCCTAGTACAGGTGTTTCTGCAGGTTCAGAGCTTGTGTTCATATAGACATTTAGATCAGGTGTTTAAGTCAAGATTCGGGTAAAGATTGTTATTAATTAGGCTAAATTATGCTAGCTACTGTAACAACCAAATCCAGAATCTCATGGGCTTAACAAATAAATGTTTACTTCTTGTTCATACAATATCTAATCTGAATATTTACTACTGATCATTCATGGACCAAGGCAACTTCTATTTTGTGACTCTGCTCTTCTCTAGGTCCTTGGAGTTCTCATTATTCAGTTGGTAGATGGGGAAAGAGAGAGAGTAGAGGATTGCATGAGAGGTTTTTATGGGCCAGGCCTGGAAGTGGTGTATGTCACTTCTGCCTGTACTCCATTGGTCAAAACTGTCACACGTTCACATCTAACTGCAAAAGAGGTTGGAATAGATAGAGTGAGCTCAGGAAGAAAGGAAACAGGTTTCGATGAGCCTATGGCAGTGTCTACTGCAGGATTCTATAGACTCCACAGACCTAGTTTCCAATATGGTAGCCACTAGCCACATGTGGCTACTGTCCTTGAAATGTGGCTAGTACAATTTGAGATGTGCTGTAAGTGAAAAGTTCACACCGGATTTCAAAAACTTAGTATAAAAAATTTAAAATCTCAATAATTTTGCTTATGTTTTGACATAATATTTGGACATACTGGGTAAAGTAAAAGTATGTTAATATTTTATTAAAATTAATTTTATCAGTTTCTTTTTTCTCTTTAATGTGGCTACATGGAAATTTCAAATTACATATGTGACTTGCATTATATTTCTGTTGGACAACACTGCTATAGAGAATTCTCTTTAAAGCATTGGGACAGGAATTCTTTTCCTGTGTAGGGATAGGGGTTTCTCTGTAGGATCCAGTTAGTGTTTCCTGTTTGGGGTCAGGAGAATGATTCTATTACCTGGTATGGCAGGATTGTAGGAAAATACGATGGTTGGTGCTTGCTGTGGGTCAAAATGTGTCCCCCAAAAGTTCATTCATTGGAAACTTGATCCCCAAGGGTGTGAAGGCATTTTTTCCTTTGTAGGTTAAGGTTATGTGTTCCTTTTGAGGCTAGGAGAGTGGTTTTCTGTAGACAGTCAGGCGAGAAGATCACAACATATCAGGCCAGGTATTTTTGCATACAATCAGAGTTAGGTTCCTGGAGACAGACAGGTCAAGTGATCCTGTTGGGGGTTAGGCCAGGGGTTCTTGTATGGGTTCTACACAGGTGTTCATGGTGATTCAGATTATGGGTTGCTTAAAAAGGTCAGAACAGAGGTTCCTCTACAGTGTAGGTGATTTTATACTGGTTCATTCCTTGCATTCCTCTAAAGAGGCAAATGACAGGTTCCTGTTGAGTGTAAGGGCAGGGTTTTCTGTACCAGCTCAGGGCACAGGTCCCTGCCAGGAGTCGTAGAGGGTAGTCCTGTGCAGGGTCAGGACAAAGATCCTGTGCAGAGTTAGGACACTGGTTCTTTCAGAGATTCGGGTTACTGCTTCTTCTGTTGGGTTTGGACAGGGGTTCCCATACAGGGGGAGGGTGGGGCTTACAGGACAAGGCCAGGGCAAGGGCTATTATAAAGAATCACATCAGGTCTTCCTGTTCAGGGTCCAGAGAGTAAGGTTAGGAATTTCTATAAAGGATGAGAACAGAGATTCCTATAAATGAGTAAAGTAAAGGATTTCTGTTGAGGTTCAGGAGAAAGTTTTTCTACAGAGTCCAGTCAGAGGTTCTGGTACAGTTATAAGGCCAGACTTCCTGAAGAGGGTCAGGGCAGTGGAACTAATGCAGTCTGAGAACAGGGAGCCTTCTATGGCATCAGGAAATGGCACCTGTCCAGTGAGCAGGGGGTCCTGTACCAGGTGAGGCCAGACGTGCCTGTATAGAATGCGGTTGGGTCTTAAAATAGAGGGTCAGGACAGGCGTCCTTGCCACAGGATCAAGAAAGGGTTTTCTATACAAGTTCAAGACAGAGGTTCGTGTTGAGAGTTGGATCGTGTATTCCTGTGCACTCTGCAGGGTAGGGTATGAGATCAGAGATTGTTGTGCAGGGCGATGTCAGAGGTCATTGCCAACAGTGAAGGCAAGGGCTTCCACATGCAATCAGGTACCTGAAAAGGTTGAGGACAGGGATTTCTGTGGAGAGAGAGCTGGGTCCATGGTTCAGAACTAGGTTTATTGTGAGTGAGGTGTTTACCTGGAGGGCAGGGCTGCAACACAGTGTGTAGACAGAGGTGTTCCTGTCTGAGGTGAAGACAGGATTTCTATAGAGAGATCAAAGCTCGTGTAGAGGATTAGGACAGGTGTTCCTGTCGGGTGGTACGGGGACTTTCTTACAGTGTGGGTTCAGAGATTCCTAACCAGGGTAAAGCAGAGAGGTTCCTGTACTGGGGGAGGACAGGGGTTCCTCCTATATGAGGTGAGAGCTGGTGTTCCTGTCCAGGATCAGGATGGGTTTCCTGTTAATAATTAGATAAAGGTTTCCCTTAGGGTTTCAGAGCTGGCCTCCTGTACCAGGCTCGGGCAGCTGTTCTTATAAGGGGGAGGCCCGTGGCTCTTGAACAAGGTCCAGCACAGGTTCTGAGAGGGGTTTCTGTTCAAGATGAGGACAGGGGCTCCTCCTGGGTGTGAAGGCTGGGCTTCTATGGCGAGGCCAAGCAGGCAGCTTTTACAGGGTCAGGGCCTTTCTGGACAATCACCACAATAGTGTAGCCTACTGTGATCCTGCAGTGGGCTACTCAGTGGCGACTAGCTGATTGGGTGTTGTTCTGTGGAGGACAGCTGCTTACCCATAATATGTTCAGCATCTTTGGGCTCCCGCAACCCCCACGTCTGGGGCTCTGGGGAAGAAGCCATAAAGTAAAGTAGCTGAATGAAGTGTGAGCAGTATTCTTTTGCTGCGGTGGGTGGGAGTGGGGGTGTCACCCCATCCAAAATGCATTCCTTAAACTTGGTGTGGTCAGGGCAGGTTACTCATCAGTTCTGAGCCTCACCTTTTCATTAGTAAAATGAATATTAGTATACTTTCCTCAGAGTAGTTTTTTCTTTTTTCAAGTGTTAATAAACTAAAGTAGCTGAAGCCTCCCAGGCTGTTGCCTGACACACGGTGAGCACTCAATAAATGGTGCAGCTTGCTGTGGGGGGCAGCTGAGTAGTGTAGAGGCTGAGCACATGGACTCTGCCCCTTGCCACCAGCTGTGTGGCCTTAGGATGTCACGTGACTCAGTATGCTCCCATGTAATTGTTAAGTTGAAGAACAGATTCCACTCTGAGGGGAGCAGTTCACCCAGCTCAGTAGGAGGATTGGGGAGGGAGTTGGCACTGTGTGGAACTCTCCACCTATAGAGTCTAAATATCACTTCCAGGGGCTATTTTGTCCTCCTACTCTTCCCCTTATTCTCCACCATTTTCTACAGGGCTGCAGGCTGAGCTGGGTCGAGAGAGAAAGAGAGAGAAGAGAGAGGACAGATGACTAACAGGATGATGCACAGATGACCCCACTCTCTGGCCTTCTCACCTTGCCAGCTGCCATTCCAGCCCCACCCTTCCCCCCTTTCCTTTCCTGAATGTGCTTTCGTCCCTTGGAAGAGAGTCCCTAACTTACACCTTCTGGAACTATGCACATTGATGCCTTCACCAGCAAACGTACACAGAGCTGCTCTTGTTGTCAGCTACTCAGATACCGTGATGTGGCACATGTCACATGATATGCACACACACGCACACCCATGCACATGCACGGAGACTTGCAGAGAAATATTGCTGTTACCAGACCCACAAAGACATCCTGACTGACACACACACGATCACATGCAGTTCTTGTTCAGCATTCCAACAATATTTATCAGTCCAGATTCTGTGCCCAGCATATGCTGTCACACTGTCTCCACGATCACCCAGAGTCGTGCCCCACTCACTTCCTCATCACCCACTGTGGCTCACACACTTCAGTGCTCTCATACAGTTTCCCAGTGGCACACATACCATCTGCTTTGGATTGAGTGTCCCCCCCCAAACTTGATCCCCACTGTGACTGTGTTAAGAGGGTGGGAAATCCTATCATGTTAATTGAAAGGTGGGGCCTTAAAGAGGTGATTAGATTGTAGGACCATGCCATAGTGAATGGATTAAAAATGGTGATCATGGGCGTGGTTTGGAGGGCTTTAAAAAGACAGTGAATGAGGAGGTTAGTTTCTGCTCTCTCTGCTTCCACCATCTTGCAGTGTGAGACCCATGGGTTGCTGTTGTCACCATCAAGACCCTCACCAGATGTGTTCACTGCACTGTGGACTTCCCAGCCTCTGAAACTGTAAGCAATAAATTTAATTTTCTTACAAAGTACCCAGTTCCATTATTTTGTTATAAGCAACAGAAATGGACTAATACACCATCTCACTCCCCTCACCCCCATAGTCAGCAGGTTACACACCATCTCTCACCATGATGTATGGAACCACCCAGTTGCTATCACACGAAGTTTCACTTACACTGTTGCAATCGCACATCATAACCCTCAATCATGAAGTGTCACATGTGCCACCTCACCCAGCCTCACATGGTCGTACATTGCAGCCATACACTGTCATCAAAGAACTGCAGACACTGCTACACACCTCGCCTGACACTACTGTTGAGTCAGTCACACACAAACTCACACCTCTAATGTCAAGACTTTGGTGGTTTTACTTTACAAAAGCTTTGAAGGTCCAGGCCGGGGGGTGTCTGGAGCCCGGGGAGTGGGATTGCACACACTGCTGGCTATAAGAGGAGCAGTGCTTGAGGCTATGTGATGTGCCCTCATGAGCTGAGTGGAGCTACCACAGTAGTGCTGGTGGTAGGAGGCACAGGGCCTGTGGGGAAGGAGCCTGTGGGTGAGCCCAGCAGGGGCCCAGGGAAAGGCATGAGGTGGCTAACAGGCCCTGACAACACCACGGGGCCTAGGCCCTGGTATAGATGGGCAGTACCTGGGGGGCCCAGTGTCAAGCCTGAGGCCACCTCTTCACAATTCCCACTACTGCTGCCCCCAGCCACCACCATGAAGCCGCCAGCTGGTCCTTCGGCTGCTCCTGTACCTCCCAGACTCGACCCCCGTTTTTTTTTCCCTTTTCCAGATGCCTTGCGGTTTCGAGTTTGAATACCATCCTTCCGCATGGTCAGTGGTCGGTTCACCTGCCAAAAGAGAGGCCATAGGTATTTCCCAACTCCAGACCTTGTTTCTCTATGTCTTGCCCAGGGATGTCCCCTCCACCCCATTTCTTTAAGAACAGGTAATTGGTTCAAGGACTTGGGGAATGCTCCCTAGGTGTGGCCCAGAGATGGTCCCGAGGAATCCTGAGGTTGTGAGGTCCTGGGCTTGGGAAAACCTCTAACGCTGATTAGAGCTGCCCACGGTCTAGGGCAGTAGAGTAGAAGTGAGCTGATGACTGGAGGTGGGGAAAAGAGTAGGGGAAGGAGCCAGGAGATGGAGGAGGAAGAGAGGAGGGAGTGGAAGAAGGAAGGAGATGGAGGGAGGGAGGAGGGAATAGAGAAGGAAGAAAGAAGGAGGGAAGAGAGAAGGGAGAAAGTAGAAAAGAGGAGGGAGAAAGGGTAGCAAAGTGTGAGGAAGGAAAAGGGAGAGGGAGGGGGGAAAGAGAGGAGGAATGGTTACGGGAAGAGAAGACTCAGGGTAGAACAAGAACAGTGAGGAGGGGAAAACAGGAGGGAGGCTCCATGGAGCAGGCGTCACCTGGTGTAGTTTGTAGTAGAGGCCGCAGGCATTGCACACAGGATCTCCACTGGCATTTCTCCGCCACAGTGTTGTGGTGGTTGTCTGGCAGTTGGTGCACTGAGTACCTGCCCGTTTGCTGACAATCTAGAGATAAGAGGATATGAGATCAGTGCCCTGGGGAGGTGGAAGTGGGGATAAAGGGCTCACAGGGCCTCCTGTTACCCAAGAGGTGAGGGTCAGGTTGAAGGCAGGACTTCCTGCACAGGGCAAGGACGGGCATTTACAGGGTGATGCCTGAGGATTTGGTATGAGGCAAGGACAAGAGTTCCTGTCTGGAATAAGGTTTTTTTGTTTTGTATTCTATTGGGGACTACATCAGTGGTTCTCAACTTTGGCCTTATATTGGAATCACTTGGGTCAAAAAACAATTCTGATGTTCAGGCACTACCCTACTCCAATTAAATCAGCACATCTTGGGGAAGGGACCCAGGGTGATTCCAGTGTGAAGCCAAGGATGAAAACACTGCTATGCAGTGTGAGGGCAAAGGTTTCTGTATGGTTTGAGGACAAGCCTATAAGGGTAAGTTGAGGATAGGAGTTCTTGTATAGGACCAGGGCAGAAGTTCCTATGTGGGGAAAGAGTGGTAGTTTCTGTACAGTGTCAGGTATGGGTTCCTATGCAGGCTGAGGGCAGGGATTTCTATGCAGGATGAGGGCAAGGGTTTCAATACAGCATTAGAACAGGGGTTCCTATAAAGGTGGCAGGCAGTAGTTTCCTGTAAGTATGAGGACAGGAGTTCCTATACAATGGGAGGATGTGCGTTCTTGTACGGGATGAAGACAGGGTTCTATGTGATGTGAGGATAGGGATTCCTGTATAAGGTGAGGCAGGCCTGCAGTCTTACCAGGCGCTTCTTGGGCCGAATGAGGGGCCTGTTCTGCCCATTCATCTTGTGATAGAGGCCACAAGCATTGCATAGGTAGTGGCCTGTCCTGTCCCTCCGCCACAGTGGAGTGGCTGTTGCTCCACAGTTCACACACTCCCTGGCCTCTGGTGGGGTGGACAGAGGGGAAGAGGGAGACTGGCTCAGCTCAACTTTGCCTTGGGCCATCCTCCCCCCGCCCCACATTTCAAACTCCCTGTCCCTTTTTGAGGTCCTCACCACAGGGAGGCAGGGGCAGGGTTCCACGAAGCTTGGGGGAGGAATAGGCTGCTGAATTGAGGGGGCTCCCAGTGGGAGAAAAGAAAGTACTGGAAAAGTCAGGACTCCCATAAGCACTGCTGGGGACGGAGAGTGATGAAGGCAGTGCAGGACCCAGGGTCAAGAGGTCTGGACTTAGCCGCTCTGTCTTCAAGGTTTCCAGGAAGCTGGTGCTGCCTTTTCCGTCTGGATCTTCTGGGGCCTGGGGAGGTGAGGCCTCGCGGGTAGGGCACACAGTTGAGGCAGGGTAGAGCCCTGCCTTGCCATAGGCCCAGCCAGCATATGGTGAGCCCCCTGGGATGCCCTCCATACAGTTGAGCAATGGGTATACCTGAAAGACTGTTGGGGCGCAGGTAGGGGAAGGAAGGAAAAAAGAGGGGAGATCAGTCTAAGGTCATCCCACTTCCAGAGTGCTACAGTCCCCAACAGCCCCAACATGTTGGCCAAGTTTCCAACCTTTCCACAGGTTGCCAGAACAGCTGCTGGCCACTGGGTCCTGAGCACCACTGGTCACTATGGCATCTGCAATAACTTCCAACCATTTCCAAATGGGCTTTGAGGATGACTGTTGTAATTTGTAGCCCCACAGATCACTTGACAACTAGGGCAACCACTGGATATTTCCAGTATTGCTTCTCAGTATGGCAGGTTGAGGAACATTGGAATTCTTAGGTCTGGGCTTAACTAGAGAAAGTATTCAGCACGTCCATATGAAAAGCTTCCACCCTTTTCCAAGATGACCTCCTACTGGGATTCCCCCCTGGCTAAGGATCTCCATGGCAACCCCAACAGCATCCATAATGCTAAGACAGACATCTAATGGAGTTACCTGGAGAGTGTCTGTAGGCCTCAGCATCCCTGTAGTAGGCCAGTGCAGCAGCTGCTGCACTGGCCGTGCTCGTGGCAGTAGACGAGGCTGCTGCATCTAAGCCCTCAGGCCCAGAGGGGAAGAAGACCCCTGACTCTGGTGATGGGGACACCAGGGCAGGATCCATAAACTGAGGCAGGGGCTCTGAGGGCCCCAGGGCCCCCAGGCCAGGAAACTCCATGGGGCCTCTGGTGTTTAACCTGTGAGGACAGGAGGGGTCCTCAGACACAGAAATCCTCCTCCCCTTACCTCTCCACCTGCTCCTCTAACCTTTCCCCTCCTTCCACTCACCTCTTCAGTCTCCATATTCCTCTCCACCTTCCCATTCCCCTTGTCCTCCTCACCTTTTTCCCTCTTCTCCTTTCCCATTCCTTCACCTCTCCCTTGTCTTCCCCTCCATCCTCTCACTTCCTATCCTCCCCTCCTTTCACCTTCTTCATCGTTTCCTCTTCTTTCCCCATTTGTCTTTCCTCTCCTCTTCCTCTACTCTCATTTGCTCCCTTCTCTGCCTTCTCCTCTTTCTTCCCCTCCTCTTCCTCCCTCCCATTCCCTCTTTTCTTTCTTCTTTTGCCCTTCTCCTCCTCCTCCCTTCCTCCCATCTGACCTCCTCCCATCTGTACTCCCATCTCTTCTCTTCCTTTTTTTTTTTGCTCGTTTTTTCGTGACCGGCACTCAGCCAGTGAGTGCACTGGTCAGTCCTATATAGGATCCGAACCCGCGGCGGGAGCGTCGCTGCGCTCCCAGGGCAGCACTCTACCAAGTGCGCCACGGGCTCGGCCCTCTTCCTTTCTTCTCTCACTCAATTCTCCTTTCTCCTCCTCTTCTTCCCCCTCTTCCTTTTCTTCCCACTCCTTCCTCATTCTCCTCTTCCTCCTCCTTTTTCTACTCCCCCACCTCTCCATTTCCTCCTTACCCTCCTCCTTTCCTCTCCCATTCCCCCTCTTCCTTGTTCCCTTCTCTTCTCTCCCTCCTCTCCCTCCTCCTCCTCTCCTTCCACCTCCTCTCCCTCCTCCTCTTCTCCCTCCTCTTCCTCTCCCTCCTCTCCCTCCTCCTTCTTTCCCTCCTCTCCCTCCTTCTTTCCCTCCTCTCCCTCCTCCTTCTTTCCCTCCTCTTCCCTCCTCCTTTCTCATGCATCTTATTTCCCTCTTCCCTGTCTACATATACTCCTCCAGTCCTCTTTCCTCCTCCTACTCATTTTCCCCTCCCTTCTTTTTCTTCATCCTTCTCCTCTTCTTTGCTATCCTTTTCTGCTCATCGTTTTCTCTTTCCTCATCTCCTCTTCCCCCACTTCCTCTTCTTATTCTCCTCCTGCCCCCCAGCCTTGCTTCCCTCCCCCTCTAGAAGAGGCTGTGTGGGGCTGGGATGGGGTGCAGAACCAGGGTCCCTTGAACCCTTTGGTTACTACCTCCAGAACCTTGGGGTTCACCCTTCTGTGCTCCCCAACTTCATCCCTATCTGTTGCATCTTGCCCTCTGACTTTCTCAGAAACCCCATGGTTTCCGGCTTGACTCCTCCTCCCCCACCTCTGTTGGGTCTGCAGACAGAAGGCCCCCTCAGTTCCTCCCTGCCCCATGGGGGGGGTCAGTACCCCCCACTGCTTATCTCTGCCATCCCCGCCCAACTTTTGAAATCGCCTCAAGGCCACTGGCTTCCTCTAAGGAGGGTGAGAGGTGGGAGTTGTTCCCTCTACTCATACCCTCTCCCTTGGAGAGGTCTGCTGTATGTAGTTCTGCTTTCAGGCTCCTTCAATTCCCACCATTCCCAGGCCTTAGTTTCCCCATGTGCTATATTGGAAGTGGTGACAGAGCTGAGCTAAGACCTGTGAGATGACCCTTTGCCTCTGGCTTGTCTTGTGTGTAGCTCTGTCTCTGCTTCTCTGTCTCCCTGGATCTCTTTTCCTCTGACTGTTTCTCCTCCAGTTTGACTCTGTACTTCTCCCCTATCTTCTATGCTTCTGTGATGTGTCTTCCCTCTCTCTCTGTGCTTTTACAAATGTTTAATGTTTTCCCTCCCTTTTTCTGTCTTTCCATGTTTCTCTGTCTCTCTCCATCTTTAATTCTGTCTCTTTCGCTCTTTGTGTTTCTCTCTCAATGTGTCTCTCTTTCTTTACTCTCCACTCATCTCTCTCTGAACATTTCTGCATCTCTCCCACTCTGTCTCATTCTGCTTATTTGTTTCTTCCCTCTGTTTCTCTCTCTTTGGGCCCTCTGAGCTTATTTCCATGCCTCTTTTACTATTCCCATATCCCTGACCATACCCTAGTGCACACAGCCCAGGACAAGGAGGCGAGAAACCTGCCCCTGCCTCTGACTGCTCAGTTTCCCTGCCTGTAGAATGGAGTGATGGAGATGGAGTGAAGGCCACCTTCAAACCACCCCCACACTCACCTACATGACCGGTGGTGTAGATGGGCTGAGGGTTGGGGCCAGGTTGGAGTTGTGCTAAGAAAGACACAGGCCTGTGGCCATGCCCACTACCACCACCTCCTCGGACTCAGGGTTCCCACTGTCCCTCCCTGGAGGGAGTGTCCTGCTTTCCCATCCTGGCCTCCATCTCTTCCCTCTCTGTCTCTAATCCTTTGTTAGTCTCTGTCTCCCCACAGTTCTATCTGTGGAGATCTCTCACTGTTTGCATTCCTGTCTCTCCTTTTCTGCTCCTGGGTCTCCCTCTCTCTTGCTGTCTCTCTGTCTCTTACTCTTTCTTTGAGCCTCTGTCTCTCTGTCTGTTTCTCCTTTCCCTCTCTTCATGTCTCTTGCTCTTTTTCTCTGTCTCTGTGTTTCTGTCTTTTTCTCCCCATCTCTCTTTGTTTTTCCCTCCCTTCTCGGTCTCACTGTTTGTTTCTTGCTCTCTTTCTTTCTCTATCACCACTATTCCCTCATTCTCTTATACTCACCTTAGTCTCCCTTCATAGTCTCTACCCCCCATAGTCTCCCTTCAGCCCCACTGCCGCCCACCCCAGCATCTCTCACCTTGGCAAGTCCACGGCTGCCCACCCCTCCTGTGGCAGGGGCCCAGCCCCCCCACCCCTAGTTATCACTCTCCGGAGAGAGATAAAGTTTATCTCGAGGCTGGGGGATATGAAAGCTCCTTATCAGCTGCCCCACTAGAGTGAGTGCTGCCCCAACAGCAGGCAGGCAGCAGCCTGGCACTCTCAACTTTCCCTCGGCCCCAGCCCCTCACCCCAGGTAACATCCCTGTCCCAGCCCTCAAGGGAGGGTCTCACAGGACTGAAGGGAGCAGACATAGGGTCTGGGGGGCAGATATGGGGCTTGGGGGGTTAGAGGTGGAGCTTGAGGGTCAGATATGGGGTTGAGGAATCAGAGGTTTGGGGTATAGTAGTGGAGTTTGGGGGAAGCAAATATGGGGTTTGAGGAGCAGAGAAAGCTTGGAAGTTCAGAGACACTTTTTGGGTTCAGAAATAGGAAAATAGAGACAAGGTTGGGGAATCAGAGGTGAAGTTTGGGAGTCAGGGATAAAGTTGAAAAGTTAGAGATGTACCTTCAGGGTCAGAGACAGATTCTGAAGGTTGAAGAAAGGTTTGGGATGGGGGGGGGGTGTCCAAGGGTTTTGCTGGAGCAGAGATGGAGTTTAGGAGTCATAGATTAGTTTGGGCAGACAGAAATGTGGCTGATGATTAGAGATGGGCTATGGGAACACAGGAGGAGTTCGAGAAGCCAAGATGGAATTGGGGTAGAGAAAGATTTGGAGCCAGAGGGATTCGGGGAACAGAGACATGTTTTACGGCTAAGATAGAGTTTAGGGAAGGCAGACATGAGGGTTCATGTGGCAGAACAGATTTTGGGGGAGTAGACTTGGTGTTTAGAGTTACAAAGACATTTTGTTGAGCAGGTTGGGAGAAAAAACCATTTGGGGAAATCAGAAGTCACAGGGAACAAATACAGGGTTTGAGAGGCAGAGGTGGGGTTAAGAGGATGGAGCTAGGGTTTGGCGGGTCAGAGACAGGTTTGGGGGATCAGAGAGTTTGGGGGAGAGACAAGGGTGTTGTGGAGCAGATAAGGGGTTTGGAAGCAGAAATAGCCTTGGGGCAATAAAAGTGAGGTTTGGGGGAGAACTCAGGGAGACAGAGATAAGTCTGCGTCAGTGGAAATCAGATCTGGGGCAGAGATAGGATTTTGGGGGATGAAGGCATATTTTGTGGGGGCAGAGTAGGTGTTTAGGGGAGACAGACCTGGGGGTATGTAGAGTGAAGTTAAGGGATCAGGGAAGCAGATGTCTTGGAAGGAGTGGGAGGGAGTCAGGGCAGAGAGAAGTGGGGGTTGGGGGTAGATTTAGAGTAGAGATGAGGATTGGAAAGACAGAGGAGTTGTGAAGGGATTCAGGGGTGGCTGACACTTTGGGGACCAGTGGTGGGTTGGAGACCCTGGAGCAGGCTCGGGGAGTAGCCATGAGGTTAGGGGCAGTAGGCCCGGGGTTTGCCTTGCTGGGGGCTCCTTGGGAGCTGAGACTGACCTGGGTTGGTGCGGAAGGTTCAGCCGCCTTGGGGATGTGGTGAGCTCAGTGTGATTCCAGGGGGTGTCTTGGCTGGCCTTGGCCTTTGAGGCTCCCTTCTTCCCTCCCTCCCTCCTCCCCTCCTCCCCTCTTCCTCCTCCCTCCTCCCCAGGGAGTGGCTGGTGCCCCAGTGGGTGGGGCGGTCTAGGGGAGAGGGTGGGCCCCCTGCTTCAGGGGCACCTCTTGGGCACTGGGGCACCTCCTCCACCCTGCCTGCTTACCCCATAGATATTTGGACCCTACTCAATTTGGGCTCCCATGGACTTCAGT
Source organism: Cynocephalus volans (assembly GCF_027409185.1). Taxonomy (NCBI): domain Eukaryota; kingdom Metazoa; phylum Chordata; class Mammalia; order Dermoptera; family Cynocephalidae; genus Cynocephalus; species Cynocephalus volans. Next base: position 71,776,093 of record NC_084478.1, read on the forward strand.
GTCCAGCCAAGTGAAATGGGCTGAAACCAAGATGAATGAAAATAGCAGACAGGGTTTCGTGACTCCACTGGGCTTTTCAGTGAGTAAAGCCCTTACTGTGTGCTGGGCCAGGTATGGGCTGGACCCTTACATATGAGTCCTCCTGGCCACAGGGAGAAAAGAAATGTGGTTGTACCCATTTTGCAGGTGAGAAAAATGAGGCTCAGAGAGGTTCGGTGTAATTGGAACCAGAGCCTGTGGGACGCCTTGATGACCCAGGCCCAGCCAAGGCTGGCTGGAGGCAGGGGCATACTCATTCAGTGCCCCACTAGGGCTTACGCCAGCTCTGGCCTGCCCTGGCGTAGCAGATAAGTCTTATCAGATGGATGCGACAGTGGCTGTTGACGCCGCAGCAGTAACAGGCTGTCTTGAGATGGGGGCGGGGTATGGGGGGGCACCCAAGGACAGCAGCCTTAACTTCTTGCCCGCCATGCTGCCTTGGAGGCGGGGAAATGAGGTGGGACCCGGGGTTGGTTCCTCTGTGGGTCGTCAAGGAGTGGGATAGGGTAGGGAAGAGGAGGGGATAGAGAAGAAGAGACAGAGAGAGGCAGAGAGACAGGGACAGGAACAGAAACAGAGACAGATGTAGAGACATGGAAATGGGGAGGCACAGAAAGTGTGTGTGTGAGAGAGAGAGAGGTGGAAGGAGGCAGAGAGAGGGCACAGAAAGAAAGGAAAGACAAAAAGAGAAGGCAGGACACCCAGAGAGAGCCAGAGACAGTTAAAGACAGATCTGTAGAGAGAGGCAAAGAGAGAACGAGAGACAGAGATGGACCGGAGGCAAAAGGTAAAACCTGAAAGTGACAGAGGCCAGGGACGCAAGTGAAGAAACTGAGAAGGGAGACAGAGACGATGTTGTAGAGAGGGGGACAGAGACAGAGATTCAGAGGCAGAGTCTGAGAGGAAGTTCATGAGACCCCAGGAGGCAGCCTGGGATAAGCCCTGGGCAGGCGGTGCGGGGCAGGTGGGACAGGGGGATGTGGATTGATGTGGGTCTATGTGGCCTGTGGCTCTGCCCTCAGCCCACTGCAATGGACCCTGGAGGGTTGCTGGGCCTCTGTACCCCAGCCCCCACCCTCCTGTCTACTCCACTGCCCCAAATATTAACGACAACCACAGTTTCTCATACTGACATAGACCTGTGCATAGCCTGCTCTGAGCACTTTCTTCATATAAAATCATCTGACACACATGCACACAGTAGATGTCCAACTTGGGTCCCCATAGGACAGGAGGTAAGACTCCCCAGTCATGGCCCTGGAACTCCATGGGACAGGGAGCTCTCCTGACCACCCATTCTACAGGTGGGGAGACTGAGACCTACAGACGGCAAGGATGGAGCCCCAGTCAGTGGGGTCTGCTCGCCCACTGGCCCACCTCAGAGGAAGTTTACCATTCTCATCTTACCCCTCTGAGCCTCAGTGTCCTCATATGCAAAATGGGAAGTTTGAGAAGAAAAGAAAGCAAGGCCACGACTTCCCATTTATTGAGCTCCTGCTGTGTGCTACACCCCATACTGAGCCTTCATTTGTAAGAAGAACACCAACAGAGACAGCTATGACTTAAGTGGCAGTGGTCTCAGGACATGGACTCTGGAGCCAGCCCACCTTGTTCACAGACTTCCCTAAGCGCCAACTGGTCAAGTGACTGAATGAGTTACTATCCCCTCTGGACCTCAGTTCCACATCTGTAAAAATAGGGTAATAATAATAACTACATAGGGTGATGGGGAGACTTAAGTTTTAATTCAAGTTAAGTGATTTTAACTCACTTGAATCTGAAGCCTCAATAAATGTTAAATATTCTTATTTATTTAATAAGAGTACCTACTGTATAAGGATAGTACTCAGCCCTTCCTAACTCTACTAATACTAGTACTAATGCTAATAGTATGCTAACACCAATAGTAATACTAAAATTAATTCTAATATTGATACTAGCACTAGTGCTAATTTTAATAGTAATAGAATACTAATCTAATAATAATACTAATTCTAATCTAACACTAATACTATTATTAATACTATTACTAATACTAATTTTTTTTTTTTTTTGGTGGCTGGCCAGTACGGGGATCCAAACACTTGACCTTGGTCTTATAACTGATTTAACCAGCTAGCCCCATAATTCTAAAACTAGTAATTATTATTCTAATTCTAACAAGAACAATAATGATAATAACACTAATTCTGATACTAATAGTTTTACTAGCATTAATTTAATAATTGTAACAGCAGCAGCAGCATTGTTTGTTGAGCAACCCCAGGCACTGTGCTAAGAGCTTTCCAAGCATAATTTTATCCCGTTCTCACCAAATCCGTGTGGTGTAAGTGTGTATAATCACCCCTATCTTCCAGACTGGGAGTAGGTGCTGAGAAATGAAGATGTTCATCCACAGCCGTGGGTTCTTGTTTCAGCTCTGACACTGATTTGTTGCCTGATTCTTGGACAAAACACCCCTGAGCCTCAGTTTCTTTAGAAAATGGGTGTAATCATAGATGCCCCACATCGAATGTACCACTGAGGACGGGGCTTGCCTGACACACCATAAATGGTGAGCTCTGTAAACGATGACTGTCATCATTGTTATTATTATTAGAAACAGCAAGTGCAATGTTGGGAGCAAGGTAGGGAAATTTGTCCTCAGAGGGAAGGGCAGGCTGGGGCTGCTGGACTCACACCTCATTCCTTTATTCCTGGAAGTGACAAAGGGCTCAGAAAGAGAAGTAGAGGGTGGGGAATGGGGCACCTCAGAGCCCTGCCTCCATCCAGAGCTAGAAACCCTGAGGCTCTGAGGCCAGACCTCACTCCATTCCCTCCCCCATCGCCATGGAGGGGACACAGGCCCAGAAGTCTGCGGCGACAGTTCAGCCAGCAGGGAGGCAGCTGGGAGTGGGTAGATAAGGGAATCAGTGGGGGCCAGGCCAGGGTTTGGGGGAGACGGGGGCGGGAGTGGGGGTGGGGTGTCCAGGCTACCATGTCCTCTCTGTCAGCCCTCCATTTGAGACTTAGCTCCAATGTCCTCTCTTCCTGGAAGCCTCCCCTGGTTGGTTCCCTCCCTCCTAGCATCATCTGGGGTTCTAGTCCCCTGCTTGGTCCAAGCCCACGGCATTTAGACTACTTTTGTCTCTTCCAGACAGTGGAGTCCACCAGGGTGGGGACAGAGCCTGACTCACCTCAGTGTCAGTAGTAATGAGGAAAACAACCAAAGCCTGGCTAAGGAGTCAAACGTTAGGCCTCGGAACCAAACTGTTGGCTGGTTTTGCCCCCAAAAGTATAAAGGATGCTTTAACAAGCATTCACTTTTGTCAAACATTAATATTTTGCCTTATTTACTTCAGATCCTTTTTATTTTATATATTTGTTTTGTTTGAATTGAAACATAATTGCTTGTACATATTTATGAGGTACAGAGTTGACTATCAGTTTCATGGCTGAATATTCAGATCGTTTTTAAAAGAAATGAGATATTACAGGTACAGTTGCAGTCCTTGCACCAATTCCATTTCCCTCCTTCCTTCTGCTGCCTTGCACTGGGTGTTTATCTTCCTCATGAGTATTTTTTTCTCCATTACTACATATGTAGGTACCCATAAATACCATCTGATACTGGGGTTTTGGGTCCGTTTTTGCACTTCATGTAAATGGAATCATACAGTATGTGTTTCTTTTGCTCAGCATAATATCTGTGACATTCTTCCAGGTTGTTGTGTATATCAATAGTTCATTCTTTTTTATCTTTTTCCTTTTATTGAGATGTAATTCACATACCATAAAATCCACCCTTTTAAAATGTACAATTCAGTGGTTAGTACGAGTATGTATTAGTCCGTTTCTTTTGCTTTTAACAAAATACACAGAACTGGGTATTTTATAAAGAAAACAAAATTTATTGCTTACAGTTTCAGAGGCTGGGAAGTCCCAAGTCCAGGGAACACAGCTGGTGAAGGCCTTGGTGGTAGTGACAGTGACCCAGGGGTCTCAGATGGCAGAAAATGGCAGAGCAGAGAGAGATAGCTCCTTATGTGCTCTCCTTTTAAAGCCCTCAGAACCATGCCCCTGACCAACATTATTAATCCATTCACTATGGCATGGTCCTAAATCACCTCTTCAAGGCCCTACCCTTCAATTCCCATAATAGGATTTCTTACCCTCAGTAGTTACAGAGGGGATTGTTTTGGGGGGACATTCAACCCAAGGCATTCTGCCCCCTGGCCCCCCCAACTCATGTCCTCTTCACATACAAATACATTTATTTCATCCCCAAAGTCTTAACTTGTTTCAACTCAAAAGTCTAAAGTTTAAAGTTCTATCTGTGAAATCAAAACAAGTTATCTACTTCCAAGATACAATGGTGGGACAAACATAGGGTACATACTCCCATTCAAAAAGAGAGAAATAGGTCAAAAGAAAGGGTAACAGGTCCCAAACAAGTCTAAAACCCAGCAGAGCAGGCATTAAATCTCAAAGCTGGTAAATCATGTACCTTGACTCCTTGTTCGATGTCCTCTGCATGCTGGTGTGGGGGTTGGGTCTGTAAGTCCTCGGGCAGTTCCATTCCTATGGCTTTCCTGGTCTCAGGCCATACTTAGCTCTCCCATGCTGGTGTTCCACTCTGGTAGCTTCACAAGTCTGGGGTCTCCATGGAGGCTCTCATGGCTCCACTAGGCATGGTGCTGTTGGGGTTTTTCTGCCACAACTGCAACCCCATGTTTCCATTCAGCATTGCTCTAGTGAAGGTTGTTTGCAGTGAGTCCGCCCAGGCTTTTCCATACATCCTTTGAAATCAGGGTGGAGGCTCCCAAGCCTCCACAGCTCTGGCATTCTGCGAGCCTGCAGACCTAACACCACGTGGATGCTGCCATGGCTTCCGCTTGTATCTCCCAAAGCTTCAGGTCCAGCCACACCTGGGGCCAATTTAGCCACAGCTGGAGCAGCCAAAGCAGCTGGGGTGCTGATGCTGGAAGCAGCTTTCCAAGGTGGCCCTGGGCAGTGAGCCCATGGAGGGCGCCTCGGGCCTGTTCCCCAAAACTGTTCTGTCTCTCTTGGCCTCTGGGCCTGAAATGGAAGATGCAGCCTCTGAAATGCCTTCAAGTTCTTTTCCCCCTTCTCTTGATAATCCCTTTCTTCTGTACTAATCTCCTTAGCAGACAATGGCTGGGCTACACCCTTGAATTGTTATCCTGAAAATGCTTTCTGCTTCTTTTCTGCGTGGTATGCTGCACATTTTCCAAATCTTTATGCTCTGCTTCCCTTTTAATTATAAATTCTGGGCTTTATGTCATGCCTTTTCTGCCATAACTCAGTGTAGGCTGATGCAAGTAGCCATGCAGCTTCCTGAATGTTTTGCTGCTTATAAATTTCTTCCACCAAATACCCTGGGTCAGCACCTTTAAATTCCACATTCCATAATACTTTCAGGCATGAAGAGAATGCAGCCAAATTCCTTGCCAGTTCATAGCAAGGATGATCTTTGCCCCCATTTCCAAAGAACTCTGTCTAGCTTAATCCTGCCGAAATCGCCAATTTGTCTGGCTATGAAAAAGGCCTGGAATCCTCACAGGGATTCCAATTGTCTAGCTCTTAATCCTGTTCGTGACGCCAATTGTAAAGCTAGGCAACCACGCTAGTTGTCGCGGCTCTTTTACCTGCCGATAATCCTGCACTGACCGGGCCGATGGTTGAGCTAGGGCTGGGTCTGGAGCCCCCAGACCCCTCAAGCCTGGGTCACAAACCCATCACACGCCAGGCTGTGTCACCAGACCCCTCCATGCAGGTCTATAAGCTAGGTAACCGGCCACACGGTCCTTGGAAGCTGCAGGTCTGGAAAAACATGGCCACGCAGGGTGGGTGCCTGAGGCAGTGAAAACCAGCCAAAGTGGCACCGCCTTGCAGGCACATGCACTCCACCCACATACACAATATTTACTGATCTGCCCTGAACTGGCTCTGAGGTGAGGGGAGCCTGACTAAATTATTTTATTTTCCCAACAAGCTCCTTCTCAGTTACATCTAAGATCTTCTCAGAATGGCCTTTACTGTCCATATTTCTATCAACATTCTGCTCACCACCATTTAACCAGTGTCTAAAAAGTTCCAACAAACTTTCCCTGGTTTTCTTGTGTTCCCAACTCCCACCAGCAGCTAGGCTTTTTCTAGCCTGCTCCTTCAAATTCTTTCAGCTTTTCCTCAACACCCAGTTCCAAAGCCGCTTCCACATTTTTAAGTATTTGTTATAAAACAACAACCCACTTCTCTGGTACACTTCTTTTCTGTATTAGTCCATTTCTGTTGCTTCTAACAAAATACATGGAACTGGGTATTTTATAAAGCAAACAAAATTTATTGCTCACAGTTTTGGAGGCTGGGAAGTCCAAAGTTCAAGGAACACAGCTGGTGAAGGCCTTGGTAGTAGTGACAGTGACCCAGGGGTCTCACATAGCAGAAAATGGGGAAGCAGAGACTAACTTCTCATGTGCTCTTTTAAATCCTTCAGAACCATGCCCCTGACCACCATTATTATTCCATTCACTATGGCCTGCTCCTAGAGTCCACTTCTTCAAGGCCCTACCTTTCAATTCCCATAATAGGATTTCTCACCCTCAACAGTTACAAGGGGGATTAAATTTGGGGGGGATATTCAAGCAGAGTATATTCACAAGTCTGTGCAACTATCCACTAGCTAATTCCAGAATATTTTCATCACCCCCAAAAGAAACCCTGTATCTATTAACATTCACTCCTCATTCCATTTCCCCTCCCCCTAGCCCCTGGCAACCACTAATCTACTCTTTGTCTCTATGGATTTGCCTGTTCTGGATATTTTATATAAATACAATCATACAGTATGTGGCCTTTTCTGTCTGGCTTTTTTCATTTCACATAAAGTTTTTAAGGTTCACTCATATTGTAGCATGTATTGATTGGTACTTCATTCCTTTTTGTAGTTGAATAATAGTCCATTGTATGAAAATACCACATTATGCTTATCCATTTATACATTAATGGACATTTTTGGCTATCTTTAATAATGCTGCTATGAATATTCATGTAAAAGTTTTTATGTGGGAATATCTTTTCAGTTTTCTTGGGTATATACCTAGGAATGGAATTGCAGGGTTATATGGTAATTCTGTGTTTAGCTTTTTAAGAAACCACAAAAGTGTTTTCCACAGCAGTTGTATGAGGGTTCCAATTGAACCACATTCTCTCCAACATTTGTTATTGTCCCTCTTTTTGATTGTAGTATTGGGTATGAAGTGGAATGTCATTGTGGTTTTTATTTGCATCTCCCAAATGACTACTGATGTTGAGCATCTTCTCATGTGCTTATTGGCCATTTGTATATCTTCTTTAGAGAGAAAGAAATGTCTATTTAAATCCTTTGCCCATTTTGAATTGGGTTATGTGTCTTTTTAATCATTGAGTAGTAAGAGTTCTTTATATATCCTGGATACTAGATCCTTATCAGATATATGATTTGCAAATATTTTATCCTATTCTCTGGAATGTCTTTTCACTTTCTCAAGAGTATCCTTTGAAGTAAAAGTCTAATTTAGGGACTGGCCCGTGGCTCACTCAGGAGAGTGTGGTGCTGATAACACCAAGGCCGTGGGTTTGGATCCCATATAGGGATGGCCGGTTAGCTCACTCGGTGAGCGTGGTGCTGACAACACCAAGTCAAGGGTTAAGATCCCTTTACCGGTCATCTTTAAAAAAAAACAAACAAAAGTCTAATTTATCTATTTTTTTCTTTGTCTGCTTATGCTTTAGATATCAGATCTAAGAAACCGTTGCCTAATCCAAGGACATGAAGGCTTATGCCTATGTTTTCTTCTAAAAGTTTTATAGTTTTAGCTCTTACATTTAGGTCTTTCATCCATTTTGAATTAATTTTTGTATATGATGTGAAGTAGGAGTCCATCTTTCTTCTTTTGCATGTGGATTTCCAGCTATCCCAGCACCATTTGTTGAAAAGACTATTCTTTCCCCATTGAATTGTCTTGGCACACTTGTCAAAAATCAGTTGCCTGTAACATATGAGTTTATTTCTGGACTCTCAATTCTATTTCATTAATCTATATGTCTATTTTTATGCCAGTACCACATAGTCTTGATTACTGTAGTGATGTAGTAAGTTTTTTAATTGGTAGGTGTGAATCCTCCAACTCTATTTTTCTTTTTCAAGATTGTTATAGCTATTTTGGGTTCTAGCCCTTCCACATGAATTTTAGAATCAGATAGTCCATTTCTGCAAAGAAGCAAGCTGGGATTCTGATAGGGATTGCATTAAATCTGTAGATCAATTTGGGGAGTATTGCCATCTTAACACTATAAAATCTTTCAATCTATTAGCATATCATGTCTTCCTATTTATTTAGGTCTTTAAGTTTTTTAAATAATATTTTATAGTTTTTAGTGTACAAGTCTTTTGTAAATGGAATTGTTTTTTTAATTTTGCTTTTGTATATGTGCTGCCGAAGCGAGCACTTTAATTTTGCTTTTGAACTGTTAGTTGCTAGTGTACATGATTAAGTTTTGTATGATCTTGTACAAAATCTTGTATCCTGCAACTTTGCTGAGCATATATATATATGTGTGTGTGTGTGTATATACACACTGATGGTGCTCTAATGGTTTTATTGTGTACATGATGTCATCTGCAAGTAGAGATAGTTTTACATCTTCCTTTCTAATATGAATTCCTTTTATTTCTTTTTCTTGCCTAATAACCCTGGCAAGAATATGCAGTACAGTGTTGAAAAGAAATGGTGAAATGGGACATCCTTGTGTCGTTCCTGATCTTCTGGGGAAAGCTTTCAGACATTTAAAAAATATTCTAAATATTTATTTATTTATTATTAGCATATTTATTATTACGAATTGTAATTTTTCTTGATTCCCCTTACCCAGCCTATCACTCCCCAACCCCCCTCCATCCCCTGCATCTCTAGTATCCTTAGGTTTGTTCTTTCCTTCTGAAAGTTCAATGTATTATTGTTGTCTTGTCTTTTTTTCTATTTATTTATCTTTCTTTCTTTCCTTCTTTCTTAGCACCCAGTTATGAGTAAGGATATGTGGTATTTCTCTTTCTGTGTCTGGCTTATTTCACTTAACATAATTTTCTCCAGGCTCATCCATGTTGCTGCAAATGGGAGAATTTCATTCTTTTTTATGGCTGAGAAGTTTTCCATTGTGTATATATACCACATTTTCCTTATCTAGTCGTCCGTGGGTGGACATTTAAGTTGGGGCTGTCATCTGTCGATGGACATTTAAGTTGGTTCCATTTCTTGGCTATTTTAAATAGAGTTGTGACAAACATGGGAGTGCAGGTATCCCTTTTATATGATAATTTCTGTTCCTTTGGATATATACCCAGTAGTGGGATTGCTGGATCATATGGTAGTTCTATCTGTAGTTGTGTGAGAAACCTCCATACTGTATTCCATAATGGCTGCACTAGTTTACAGTCGATCAACAGTGTAGAAGGGTTCCCCTTTCTCTGCATCCATGCCAGCATTTGAAATTTTTGCTTTGATCATGGCCAGTCTAACTGGGGTGAGATGATATCTCAGTGTGGTTTTCATTTGCATTTCCCTCATGTTTAGTGATGTTGAGCATTTTTTCATGTACCTGTTGGCTATTCGTATGTCTTCCTTTGAAAAATGTATGTTCACCTCCCTTGCCCATTTCAAAAAAAATTATTTATTTATTATTATTATTATTTTACATTCTAAGATGTTGCAGAGCAATTTGGGGGAGGGGGAGGGAAAAGGGGAAGGAGGGTTGGTGTGGAATGGGGGGCGTGGTTGAGGCCTGTGGCTCCCTGGTCCGCTCATTCTGGCAGGGGAGCTCAGGGGACTTCTGGCGGCAGCTCAGTTGTGGCTTGGCTGGATATGGACTTTTGGGGTTGTGGTTGAGGCCTTTGGCAGCCCCCAACCCAGGAGCATGGGCGCTTCTGGTGGCAGCTCTGTGGTCATTGCTAAGCTGGAAGTGGATGTGGCGGGGGCGGGGGTGCACGGCTGAGGCCCTCAGTCCCCCACTGCCCCAGCTAGGGGGCCTGAGGCAATTCCAGTGGCGGCTCAGTGGTTGTCACTGCTTTGTCCATTTTTTAACTGGATTATTTGTTTTTTTACTGTAGAGTTGTTTGAGTTCCTTATGTATTCTAGATATTAATCCCTTGTTGGATGTATAGTTTGCCAATATTTTTTCCCATTCTGTACGTTGTGTTTCCACTCTGTTGATTGTTTTCTTTGCTGTGCAGAAGTTTTTTAGTTTGATATAATCCCACTTGTTTATTTTTTCTTTTGTTGCTTGTGCTTTTGGGGTCTTATTCATAAAGTCTTTGCCCAGTCCTGTTTCTTGGAATGTTTCCCCTATGTTTTGTTTTAGTAATTTTATGGTGTTGGGTCTTATATTTAAGTCTTTAATCCATTTTGAGTTGATTTGGGTATATGGTGAGAGGTATAGGTCCAGTTTCATTCTTCTGCATATGGATGTTCAATTTTCCCAGCACCATTTATTGAAGAGGCAGTCTTTTTGCCAGTGTATGTTCTTGCTGCCTTTGTCAAAGATTAGTTGGCTATAAGTATGTGGGTTGATTCCCAGGTTTTCTATTTGTTCCATTGATCTGATCATTTGTTTTTATGCCAGTACCATGCTGTTGTGGTTACAATAGCTTTATAATATAATTTGAAATTGGGTAGTGTTATGCCTCCAGCTTTATTTTTTTTGCTGAGGATTGCTTTGGCTATTGGGGTCTTTTGTTGTTCCACATGAATGTCAGGATTGTTTTTTCTATTTCTGTGAAGAATGTCATTGGTATTTTGATGAGGATTGCACTGAGTCTGTAGATCGCTTTGGGTAGAATGGACATTTTCACGATCTTAATTTTTCCGATCTGAGTGCATTGACTGTCCATCCACCTTTTTCTGTCCTCTTTAATTTCTTTCAATAGTGTTTTGTACAGTGAGAGCTTTCAGACTTTCATCATTAAGTATGAAATTAGCTGTGGCTATTTTTGTAGATACCCTTTATCAGGTTGAGGAAGTTCTATTTCTAGTTTGTTGAGTGATTTTTAAAATTTATATATATATATATCATGAATGGGTGTTGAATTTTGTCAAATGCTCTTTCTGCATCTACTGAGAAAATCATGTGATGTTCATCCTTTATCCTATTAATGTGGTGTATTACATTGATTGATTTTTGTATGTTGAAACCACCTTGCATTTCTGAGATAGATCTCACTTGGTCATAGTATATAATCCTTTTTATATGTTGCTAGATTCTATGTACTTGTATTTTGTTGAAGATTTTTCATCTATATTCAGGAGAGATATTGGTCTATAGTTTTCTTTTCTTGTTATGTCTTTGTCTGGTTTTGTTATCAGAATATTGTTGGCCTCATAAGTTTATTCTCTTTTATTGCTGAGTAATATTCCATGCAGTGGATATACCACAGTCTGTTTAACCATTCATCTGCTGATGAACATTTGGGTTGTTTCTAGTTTTTTCCCTATTACAGCAAATCTGCAATGTACAAACTCATATTCCTCTCTCTTGCACACACATGTGAAGGAGTTTCTACAAGGGGCAGGAGATATCAGTCCATCTACCCATCCATCCATTCACCTACTCACTCACCTATGCACCCACCTGCCTGGCTGCCTGCCTTTCTATCTTTCTTCTTTCTTCCCTTCCTTCCTCCCATAAATCATCTCTCTCCAAACATATCAAGTCTGGGTCCAACACAAGCTGTCTCTTAAAATTAGGAAGGAAACCTGCAACAGCTTTTGGCAAAGCCTTACTCACATCTTCACACTTCCTCTCTTCCCAGCATTTTTGGGCCTCCCTGGGGGTTTGCTCATAGGGTCCGGCTGAACTACCCTCTGGGGACTGCTTAGATACCAAAGTTCACAGACTAGAGGCTCCTTCAAGAGGCTCTCATACATGCCCTTTCCTGTGCCACTCACTCACTCACGCATGTGCACACTCTCCTTCCTCCTTGTCTGACTCATTTGCCTGTGCCTCCTCTTGCTTCAGAACTGTAAATGTCCTCGGGCCTCTTCTCTAGCTCACATTTTCTCTCTTGGTGAACTCATCCAGTCTCTCTAGCTTCAGAATATCTCCAGAATGGAACCTTTTTTTTTGGTGGCTGGCTGGTATGGGGATCGGAACCCTTGACCTTCTTGACCTTGGTGTTATAATACTGTGCTCTAACCAACTGAGTAACTAGTGAGCCCTGTGAATCTAACCACTTTTTTTTTTTTATCACCTCCCCTGCCACCACAGTCATGGCTCACCTGGACTGCTGCAGTGGTCTCCTCATCACTGGTCCCATGCTTCTGCCCTCACCCCCACAGTCTATTTCCCACAAAGCAACCAGAGGAAGCCTGTTAAATCCTAAGTCAGATCCCATTTCTCCTCTGTTCATGACCCTCCTGTGGCTCCCCTCACTCAGAGTAAAAGCCAAGGCCCTCACCATGTCCCTCGAGGCCCTCCCCCATGTGACCCCTCACTCCTCCCACCACCTCCTCACTGTTCCTCACACACACCAGATACATGCATGCCTCAGGGCCTTTGTACTGACTGTGCTCTCTGCATGCTGTGCTCTGCCTCCAGACAGCTGTGTGGCTAATTCTTTCACTTTTTCAGGTTTGTGCTCAAATGTCTTCTCAGCCGGGCTTCTTGGACCATCCCATTAAACACTGTGAACTGCCCCGGCAATTTTTATCTGTATTCCCTCTTTTCCATGTTTTCTTTTTCTCCATACTTAATATTTTAGTTACTTGATTTTATTATATTATTTCTCATTAGAATGGCAGCTCCACAAACATAGATATGCTTATCTCTTTCATTTGACACTGTCTCTCCAATGCCTAGAACAGGGCCTAGCACACAGCAGATGCTCAGTAGACATTTTTTTAGCTGACTGAATGAGTGAATAGTGTGGTGGTGATGGAGGGGGACAGAAACAGAGGAATCTTGACCTTGTCCCACCTACTCTGTCAGGAGCTGAGCCTCAATTGAGATGAATCTGCGCCTACCAGATCCAAAGGTAGAAAGTGCTGAATACCCTGGGAGTGAGACCAGAGGAGGCTCTGCAGGAGGAGGTAGCATCATCTGGGCTGGTTCTGGAAGGTCCCATGAGAATCACAGAGATCCTAGGGTCCAGTGAGGCCTATGGGGTGGAGGAAGCAGCAGGCAGTGGGTGGAGGAAACAGCAGGCAGCAGCTGGAGGAGTTAGGTGAGTTAGAAAAGGATGAAGAAGGATGGGTTCACTGATCAGGAGAAATCTGTCAGAGGTCTTGAATCCCAGAGTGACGACTGTGGATTTGGTCCTCAGTGATGTCATACACTGGTCACAGACCTCTCAACAGCTCAGAGATCTCACACCCTAGACAAACACCCCTACACAGCACCAAGACAATCATAGTGAAGAGCTCATATTAACTGAGAGACTATTCATTTATTGGGGCAGCCTGGATGGAGGACATCAGACATGTAGGTTTGGTCCAAACCTGTCTCTGGTTCCCCCAGCAGGATGTGTGAAGTGCTAGTCCTTGGAGGTCTCTGGGCCTGGACAAGGGTTTGCAGGAAGGAAGGGAGAGGGCGACATCGTGGGAGATGGAATGGAGGAGGGCCAGTCTCCATCACGAGGAGATGTAGTTGGACACCTCAATCAGATTTCTGTCGGGATCTCGGAAGTAGATGGACATAATAGGTCCTTTTGCCCCCGTCCTGAGCACTGGACCCTCCTCAATGGGGAGATTACAAGCCTGAAATGGAAGAAGACAAAAGTCATTCATCACATCTATGTGTAAGACCAGAATTTAATCCCTTATGGTGGCTTCGAGGACCCTAGAACACCCCTGTATCTTTTTGACCTCGTCTCCTACCATTCTTCCTTCCCTCATCCTGCTCCAGCCACTTATCAGCTGTATGGCCTTGGGCAAACTACCTGACTGCCCCATGCCTCAGTTTCCTCATCTGTAAAATGGGGACAATAATAGTATCTAGTATTATTTAGTAAGTGGCAGAGCCAGAATTCAAACCCGAGCAGTCTGGACCAAAGTCCATACTCTTAACCCCTAAGCTTTACCCACTTTTCTTCCAAACCAGTCTTTTTCACTGATACTTCCCAAAGAAGGAGTCCATTTTATTTGCACAGAATATATTCAAGACCTGGATCTGTGTTCTGCAAAAGGGAAACCGATGCCCCCTTTACATGAAATTATCTTAAGTGTTACAGAGACATCAAATTAAATAACAGCAAATCAGCAGTTATTCCCTCTTCAATCCTCTTTCAATCCTTCTTATTATACCAAGAAGAAAGTCTGTGGTGGATGCTTACAAGTCCTTAGTATCTCCTTCACCACTTGCCAAATCTCTCTTTGTAATGTCAGGCCCAGAGAGTTCAGGGAATGGAAGTGGCTAGAATCTAATGACATCGTTATGCTTTTATAGTTGTTGTTTTTTGCAGTTACTTTCCCTTTATACCAAGATATAATGGGATTTTCATATACAGATGCTCCTTGAGTTTCGATGTGGCTATGTCCTGATAAACCCATCATAAATTGAAATATCTTAAGTGGAAAGTGCATTTAATGCTGGCAGCACAACAGATGGTAAGGTCCTCAACTTAAGATGGTTTGACTTAAAATTTTTTGACTTTACAATGATGTGAAAACAATTCGCCTTTAGTAGAAACTGCAACCCTATTATAAGTCGTAAGGAGCTCCTCGATTTACAATGGGGTTACCTCCTGATAAACCCATTGTAAAGTCAAAAATTCATAAGTAGAACCATCGTAAGTTGGGAACCATCTGTATTTGGCTGAACGTATATAAATGTATTTATGTAAAAGAATTTAGGTATAATTTTTTATATGAGTGATGTAAAGTTTCCTTTTAAAATGTTTGTTTACATGAAAAAATGATATCAACCAAAATAATGAAGTAAATACTTGTGTCCAGGCATTACCTGGAGGTGATGAAACCGGTTATGTCTGAAGTTTGAGGCAGACCTCCCTGGCCCCTACTTCTGTATTCACTGTGTCTGCAGCAGCCTTCTCAAAAACTCAGAAGTCCCACTCACCTTGAGGTACTGGATCATTTCCTCCAAAGGCATCTTTGTGATCAGACATATGTCCAGGGAGCCAGGAACTGGGTGAGCAGCTTTGGGTTCAAATTCCTTTCCCACCTCATGAAGGTTAAATTTCTGGTCTCCAAAACATAATGCTTTCCGGTTACCCTATTGGGGGAGAGAAAACAATCTAGAACTAAACCTCCAAGATGAGTGTGAGTTAAAGACCCACTACCTACCCCAACAAGGTTAAAAAAAAAAAAAGTAGAATAGGGCTACTAACCAACAGCCCCTTGCTCCACCCAAGTCTCATTCCCTAGAGGCAACTGCTTTTAATGTGCATTTTGTGTATTTATTTCTTCTCAAAATTATTTCCATATCTCCAAATAACTATGTTTATACCACCCATGGCAGAGAGCAATTTGCCTGCAATATACATATCCCCCCTTTTTCTTATAAACACAGCCTAAATTTCATTGGGGTCAACTGTGTGCCCAGCTTTAAAAGCCTACATTTCCCAGCATTCCTTGTTGGGAGGCCATGTAAGGGAAGCCAAGTGGATGGTCTAGACAATGTGATGTAGGCAGAGGTCGTGGTGTGGCTTCTGGGAACCTCCCTGCCCCACTGAGCTGGCCCTTTTTGCCCACTCATTTCCTCCTTCTTCCCAGCCTCTGCCCGAGCCCTGACTGCCTACCTCTGGGCTGCATGTTCAATGAAAGAAAAAGAAAACTCTGTCTTATTTAACCCACTGTTAGCTGGGTTTTCTCCTATATGCCTCCAAACACAATCCCTAACTGATGCACCATTATTTCTTGATTTAGCAACTTTAGATCTTCTCTATCAGCTCCCTGCTATGGTAAGTGAGGATTTAGCTCATCCTCATCCCTACCCCTCCAAACAGAATTCTATCATCATTTTCAGTTCCTCTTTTGGCTCCTTTACAGTTTTGAGTAACCCACTTGCATGTTTTTATTTTTTTGCATATTTATTTTTTGATAGATCAACTACAGATGGTATCTTTTTTTTTTTGCGGCTGGCCTGTATAGGGATTAGAACCCTTGACCTTGGTGTTACAAGGCCACAATCCAACCAATTGAACTAACCAGCCAGCCTCCCTACAGATGGTATCTTGTCAGCCTTGCTGTCCTCTTCATGCCTCCTCCCTCTCCTGTACTTCATCACAACTTCTGCTATTTCTTTTATAATTTTTCTGTCTCTTTCTTTTATATCAGCATAACTGATACCACATCCATTCTACAGAAAATGGCTTTATTTAACTTTTACACCTGAACAATAGTTTGGCTCAGTATAGAATTCTAGGTTGCAGGTTATTTTCCCCACAGCCTTTGAAATACGTGGCTTCATTGTCTTCCCTGAATCTGATGTTGCTGATAAGTCTGATGTTAAGCCGGTTTTCATTCTTTTGTTGGTAATACATCCACCTTCCACTCCTGCAGCTTTTAGGACTTTTCTAGACCCTAGAAGTTCTGAAATTTCACTCCAGTGTGTCTGAATACATTATTATCATTGGCCCATGCAAGGCCTGCCTCTTGTTGTATTTATGCATTTAATCTTTTTCTCTCCATTCTCTATTCCTGTCCCCACCTCACACAACCATTATAATGTGTTGGATGTGCAGCCTATGATTTACATAAGTTATTGTAAAAAGTATATTATTGTTTCATGGGTGTTTGTTCTAAATGGTACTATGCTGCAGACCTGATTCTGTTTCTTCATCTTTCAGTCTGCATGATCCTTTTAAGACCTGTCCATGTTGCTGTGCATACATCCAGTCTGATGTTGCATAACACATTTTTCTGCATAGTGTTCCATGTTAGTTTTAAAATTTTTACCCTGCTTGTTATTCCATGGGCCCTTTCAATTTCACTTATATATGAGGGTACTTCAAAAAGTTCATGGAAAGATGTGTATTATCTTTTAATTCTATTTTTCCATGTTTTTTTGCTGTACCCTCGTGTGTGTGTGTGTGTGTGTGTGTGTGTGTGTGTGTGTGTGTTAGAGCAATTTTAGGTTCACAGCAAAATTGAGAGGAAAGTACAGAAATTTCCCCTGCCCCACACATGTACAGCCTCCCCCGTTATCAACATCCCCCACCAGAGTTGTGTATTTGTTACAATCAATGAACCTACATTGACACATCATTATCACCGAAACTCCTTAGGTGACCCTTAGGATTCGTTATTCATATTGTACATTCTATGGGCTTGGATAAATGTGTAATGACATATCTACCATTGTAGTATCATACGAGTAGTTTTACTGCCCCCAAATCCTCCATGCTCCGCCTATTCATCCCTCCCTCCCACTAACCCCTGGCAATCACTGATCTTTTTACTATCTATATAGTTTTTCCTTTTTCAGAATATCATATAGTTGGTATCATACAATATGTAGCCTTTTCAGATTGGTTTCTTTCACTTAGTAATATGCATTTAAGTTTCCATGTCTTTTCATGGCCTCATAGCTCATTTCTTTTTATCGCTGAATAACATTCCATTGTCTGGATGTACCACAGTTTATCCATTTACCTGCTGAAGGACATCTTGGTAAAACACATATTTTTTTTGCTTTCTCTGCATATACCGCTTTTGAAGTTGTTCCAAATTCTTAAGGATAGTATCCAACCTCTGGAAATCTTTTTTCCTTGGATCGCTCCTTCCTGGGACATTTCTTTCTCCTGTTCCAACCTGGACTGATTGTTCTCTAAGTATCTTTCCGGGATCATCCTCTTGGGATCCACTGCATCCTGCCTTCTGTGTCTTCCTTTTTCCTAGTGTAATCACTCATTTTTCCCTCAAGCATACCCTCAAGTAATTTTCAAAGCAAGTGGGCAAATTTCTTGAGATTTTTATGTCTAAGAATGCTTTATTCTACACTTACATTTGATTAATAGTTTGGTTGAGCAAACTAATTCAACCAAACTAATTCTAGGTTGAAATTTTTTTCTTCTGAACCTTGAAGGTGTCCTTCTATTGTCTTCTGGTCTCTGGTGTGACTCTTACAAACTCTCATATTTGCATGTTTCTTTTTTCTTTGTAGATGGTCTACTTTTTAATCTCTCTGAAAGCTCTTAGGATCAACTTTTTCAGTTTGATGTTCTATAATTTCATAAGGATATATCTAAGTGTCAGTGTGCTGGATACTCAGCTAACTCTTTCCATGTAAACACTGCAAAGTTCTCTTACATTATTTGTATGATCATTTCCTCCACTGCTTTTTCTCCATTTTCTCTCTGGAAGTTCCACTATTTAGAGTTTGGAATCTCCTCCATTGATCCTTTTTTTATCTTTTCTCTCAGATTTCCTGTTTTTGTTCTTGGAGTTAAGTTATATTTTAAAGTGTTATAATCAAATTTTAGTTCAGCTGCAGTTTGGCATTTGAGGAAGTGGTTACCTTGAAAGTCGTGACCTCCATGCCCAGGATCTTGGAATAAAACGTGGTGGTATCTTTGATGCTCTTTACTGTCATCACAATGTGGTCAAGTCTATGGATAAGACATGGTGAAGTGGTCTGACTTCTGTCTCTCCGTGACTGGGGAGGGGGGGGATTCAAAACAGTGGAGCATGGGGGAGTCAGAAATGATCACATTGCCTCTGGTCACTCCCGTGTTCCCTTCTCCTTACCTCCCCTCACCTCTCCAATTACTATACTTCCTCCTCATCCCCATTTCAAAGGGAAAATTCCATAAAACTTTAGTAGACTCTATTGCCTGTGCGTGGATTTGCAAGAGTCCACGTGTCTGCCATGACCACGCTCCACTGTTTTCTTGTTGTCTTTCTCCTTCCAGAGGGGTAGAGGTGAAGATTAGGGGAGTGGAGACCAAGACCAAACCCTCACTTGTTTTCTCCAAACTGGAATTCATTTCTCTTCCAAGAAATGGCAAGACAAAGAAGGAGGTCCAACCCTATGAGCACATGCCCCCCATTGGCCAATGTTACCCAGGTCCTCCTTTCCCACTCTGCCGGTGTGATCACAGAAGTGAGCATCTCAGATGAAATAAATGTTTCTGGCCAGGTGTGTTTACAGACCTACCTTGACACCCAGTGGAAGACTTACCTGCCCTGCCTTCCATTCTCCACCCTGAGCATCCTTCCCACCAGATCTTTCTCTTGACTTGCATTCTTTAGTAATTTGTATATTTGCATTACAACTGCTACAGGATCATAACATGTGTGTGGTCTGGCACTAAAGGTAGCAGAGTACAGTGATTAAAAGACTCTGGAGGGCCGGCCCGTGGCTCACTCGGGAGAGTGCGGTGCTAATAACACCAAGGCCCCGGGTTCGGATCCCATATACGGATGGCCGGTTCGCTCACTGGGTGAGCGTGGTGCTGACCACACCAAGTCAAGGGTTAAGATTCCCTTACCGGTCATCTTTAAAAAAAAATAAAAAAATAAAAAATAAAAATAAAAAATAAAAGACTCTGGAGCCAGACTGACATTTAATTAATCTCTTCGTGCCTTGGTTTTCCCTTCTATGAAATAGGCATAATTTTATATATGAGTTTCCAGTTTGGAGAAAACAAGGGAGGGTTTGGTCTCGGTCTTCACTCCCCTAATCTTCACCTCTACCCCTCTGGAAGGAGAAAGACAACAAGAAAACAGTGGAGCGTGCTCATGGCAGATACATATCTTACAGGATTGTTGTGAAGATTTTTAAAAAGTCAGGGGCCAGCTGGTTAGCTCATTTGGTTAGAGCATGGTGTTGTAACTAACACCAAGGTCAAGGATTCAGATACCAGTACTGGCCAGCTGCCAAAAAAAAAAAAAAAAAAAAAAAGGATTGTATTTTTAAGGGCTTAGGACAATGCCTGACAGATATCAAGTACTATGAAAGGGTTAATGCTGTTGCTGTTGCTGCTGCTGCTGCTGCTGCTGGGAATCCAGACATTTTACCATGACCCCTAATCTCTACAGTCTCATCTATTGTTCCTTTTTTTTTTTTTTTTTTTAAGAGATACTTTAGTATTTATGTAGGCAGATCTGGGAAAGGTTTGGCACTCCAAGAACAGTGGAGGAAGAGATAAGTGTCACATTGAGTCATTCTACTAATACATCTTAATTGCCTCATCCATTGTTCTTGAACTCCAAGCCACACTGTCCTTTTGCCTATTCCTCATAAGGGCTATTCATTTACCTTTTAGCCTCAGGGCCTTTGCACGAGCTAATACCTGTCTTCCTGAACAGAATGTAAGCTTCATAAAAGCAGGCTTTTCTTCCTGTTTTGTTCCCCACTGTTTCTCAAACAGCTAGTTCAATGGTGTTTGTTCAATTAATGAATATCTGCTACAATAATTATGTGCGATGCTTGGCACATATTCTGACTGCTATTCTCTTCTATCCTATTCCATCCCATTCCATTTCTACTCTATCCTGTGTTATTTTCTGTTCCACTGTGTTTAATTCCAGTCAAACCAGTACATTTTAAACAATTGATTTCATTGAACCCCAGCTAAAAAAATACTGTGTGGTTCTATTTTCATGAGTGGAGGAGGCATTAGCAAAGTTGCTGAGTTCTGCTCTCCTCCTATATACAGAAGATCCACATGGACACAGAAGCAGTGGAATGAGAAAATTATTGATATTTGGGCTCCATTGAAAGTAAAGTTATATGTTTAAAAATATCAACCTTTAAATGTCTGTAGAATCTGTAATAGCACCCCCTTTTCATTCCTGATATCCGTTATTTATATTTTTCTCTTAATTTCTTAGGAGAAAACAGAAATTACTAATATTTTATTAATCTTTTCAAGGAATCAACTTTTGACATTGTTGATTTTCTCTATTGTATGTTTACTTTCTATTTCACCAGTTTCTGCTCTTATCTTTATAATTCCCTTCTATTTTTTTTTTTTTTTTTTTAAAGATGACCGGTAAGGGGATCTTAACCCTTGATTTGGTGTTGTTAGCACCATGCTCACCCAGTGAGCTAACCTGCCATCCCTATATGGGATCTGAACCCGGGGCCTTGGTGTTATCAGCACCACACTCTCCCGAGTGAGCCACGGGCCGGCCCCCCTTCTACTTTCTTAATGTTCAATTTCCTATTCCTTTTCCAGCTTCTTGATATGAAAGCTCAGGTAATGGATTTTCGAGTTTTCTACTTTTCTGATCTATGCATTTAGAGCTTCAGATTTCCCCTAAGTACTGCTTTAGCCGCATTCTCCCAATTTTGATAGTCTATTTTGATAGTCAACCAATTCCTCCCATTATTCAATGCCCTGCTAACTCAGACTCACTCCTCAGATCCTGCTTTGAAAATCCAAGTTTGAGCAGGGATGGCTCTCTTAAGGAACAGGAAGAAGGCTGGAATGGCTTAGAATCCAAGAGTGAGTGAGGGATAAGGGGGAGGGGAAGGCAGGGGCCAGATCATGCAGGTCTTGGAGGCGAAGTTACAGAGCCTGCTTTGTAAAAGATGACCAAGCCATAGTAATCATAAGGCTTGCTGTGTGCCAAGCCCCACTGTAAATGCTATACAAAATATAATCCATTTCATTTCTCATAACAGCCCTATACAATAGGTATGGTCAGAGTACCCAGAACATGATGCCGTCTCTCCTTTGGCCTCCTCTACAGGGAAGGATTCTACCGTCCCACAGTCCTCTTCAAGGTCCCCTTTAGGCTGTGGGGGCCCCTGCATTCTTCTTGCAAACCTCAAGGTCAGCACTGTGTTTCTTGGCTCCTCCCCACATGCCCTATCATGATACCCTCAGGGAAGTGCCCCATGAGCTACCTTTGTGTCTCTCCACCTGTCCCTGGCTGAACTGGCTCCCCCTGAGCCACCCAGAGGGAGCAGCCACCCTCAGCGCAGTCCCACCCCCCCAACCCCCAGTGCAGTCCCACCCCTGCAGACACATGGACCAGGCCCTCCATGGGTTAGAGCAGGGCCTTTCTGTGTGCCTCTGCTGCCCTCTGCTTGTCTTTGAAAGAGGAAGAGGGAGGAGGACAGGGAAATGGAGGTCAGCGCACCAGGGGAGCCGACCGAGTAGAACAGGTTACCAGACCTGGGCTGGAGGATCCCCAGCCTCGGTGCCAACACCCATGCCCCAGACCCCCCAGGGCAACCCTGTTCACCTGTTTTTCTACAGTCCCATCCCATCTTCTGACCGGCAGCCTGGAGGTCAGACGACGCAGCATGGTGGGGTAGGTGTCCTTGTCTTGGGGCCTCCAGACAACCTTCTGGCTCAGTGTCTGGAGATCAAGGGGCAGGAATGGGAGGCCACAGGCTGAGGACTGTGGGTGGAGACAGGGGTAGGTGGTGCAAGTGCAAGGACTTTGACGTGAAACTCTGACGTTTTGCCTTGAAAGCAAAAGCTTAAGGTGGATTGTATAAGGGGTTACTTCTTAAGGCGACGGGAAAATCACCCATCCTGATGTATGGAAGGGACCTTTATTTTAGGGTATGAGGCCTCTGGTCTACTTAAGGGTTTGTCTCCAGAGTGTGAAATCTCAGATCTCTTTGGGAGTCTCTGTCCAGGGTGTGCAGTTATGAGCTGAGTTAGGGTACGACCACTCTGACTTATTATGGGTCTGTTTCTGTGCCAAGATCTCTAAGCTATTAAGAGTTCTATGTCCCAGGGTGTGATGTTTCTGGATTCTCCTGGAGCATGAGATCTGGGGTCTTCCCCATGACCACTGACCCCTCACCCCACTCTCACCCTCTGCTGCTGAGAGTCAAGGACATTCTTCTGCCCCATTGCTGTTGACCTCACCCTGAGCTGAGCCCCCTTCTCTCTTGCGGGTTACCTGTCTGGCCCCTAGGGCATATGAATTTGAGATTCTCATCTGTAGACACACCCTAGTTACCCCCAACATAAATACTCTGCTGTAGATATTGTTTTTGAGCATGTGATTTTCTTTTAAAAAGAGTTATGCAAATAATACATGAATACAGGTTTGTATATAAGTTTTGAACAACACATCAGTACATGGACTATACAGGTCATCCCCATCCCCTGTTCCCAAAAATGATCGCTGGGGTCAGTTCCTGGTGTTTGCTTCCAGACACTTTTCTCTATGTTTCCATAGTGTGTGTGCACATGTATACACATGGTCACCATAACCAGCTTCCACTTGCTTTTCCCTGTTAACAGTGAGTCCTGTAGAAAGCTCCCTGCCTCAAGTAAATGCAGGTCCCACCCATTCTGAATCATGTGCTCCATGGTATAACATGAACCCCATCATTTGTTTCACTCTGCAGTAGTCATTGTGTATAAATGGGCATTTACAAGATTTTCCCAATTGTTTGCTCCTACCAGCCTTATGCACACAGCTGTGTGCACATACAGGAGTGTTCAAGTCAGAAGTGAAATTGCTGGGTGTATTAGTCAAAGTTCTGCAGAGAAAAAGAACAATAGGAGAAACAAAACTAATATTTATTATAAGGAATTGGCTCAGGTGATTATGGAGGCTGAGAAGTCCCACGATCTGCCATCAGAATCTGGAGACCCAGGAGAGCCAGTGGTATAGTGCTGATGGCATAAGTCCCAGTCAGTGGAAGAAGACTAATGTCCCAGCTCAAGCAGTCAGGCAGAGAGAGCAAATTCCCCCTTCCTCTACCTTTTTATTCTATTCAGACCTTCAATAGATTGAATGATGCCCACCCACATTGAGGAGAGCCATCTGCTTCACTCAGTCTACCAATTCAAAAGCTAACCTCATCTGAAAACACCCTCACAGATACCCCCAGAAATAATGTTTAATCAGGGCACCCATGTCCTAGTCAAGTAGGTGTAAAATTAACCATCACAAGTTCACCTTGTCAACTTAGCACTTATACTTAATCTCCAAATGAAGACAATAAAAAGGTCACAATTCCACCTAACATGACATAACTATCCTGCGTACAACTGAAAATGCACTAACCCCTTCCCCAGAAAAGGAGGTAAAGTCCTTGAGCAATGTTTACTCTTCTTGATATCCTGTAACTTAAATACCATGATTTAAAAACAACAGTACTTAAATACTATGATTTAAAGTCAACATGTCTTATGTTGCTTGATAAGGTAATAACAGAGAAAAGTAAACAAAGATATTTGCTATACACACACACACACACACACACACACACACAAACGTGTTCATGACAAAACAAGAAGGAAATACTCATGACAATTACAATCCTAGTTTCTGTAACTAGTCATGTGGTTGTACCTGGTATTCACAGCTACCATCTTCCACTACCCATTCTGTAATCTCTTTGCCTTCAGCAAGCATCTCAGCTGGTCATGGATTTTTTACCTGGTGGGGTAACCCAAACCTTCATTCCTGAAGGGTATGGGCCATTTATAGTCCTGTGTGGATTGGACGATTGCAGTTTTCCATTGATTTTAATCACAGGGCATGGTAGTACTAAGAGATGTGCTAAGGGTTCTCCTATGTTCCAGACATACTCTTCCTCACCTCCGTTATGGAGTAGCAGTCCAATTTTCCCTAGGTAGTCAGGTTGAATTACTCCAGCCAACACTGTAGCTCCCTTCTTGGTCTGTTGATTCAGGGATACGAGGAGACAAAAGTAGCTTGGTGGCAGCCTTAACTTCCAGTTCAATGAAATCATTGTTGTGTCTCCTGTTGGAAGCATTCCTCCCTCTGGAACTAAGATCTCTATGCCAGTAGTATTAAATAGTGGGAAGAGGAAGCAAAATATTTGCTAGAGGGTCACTAGGGATAATGGTGAGTGGCGCCATTGCCATTTCTACCCATTGATTCCTGGACCTGTAATCCTGCTACGGGAGAAAGAGCATTATATATTGGACACTGATTCAGAGCATATATTGCCTCCTGGAGAATCTTGCCCCAGCCCTGCAAGGTATTGCCACCTAGTTGGCACTGTAACTGAGTCTCTAGGAGGCCATTCTACTATTTTATCAAGCAAGCTGCCTCAGGATGGTAAGGAACATGGTAAGACCAGTGAATTCCATTAGAATGAGCCCATTGCCACAGTTCATTGCCTGTGAAATGAGTTTCTTGTTCAGAGGCAATGCCTTGTGGAATACCGTGACAGTGGATAAGGCACTCTGTGAGTCCACAAATGGTAGTTTTGACAGAAGCATTGTGTGCACAGAAGACAAATCTGGTTTTTTTGTTTTTGTTTTTTTCTTTTCTGGCAGCTGGTCAGTAGGGGATCTGAACCCTTAATCTTGGTGTTATCACACCATGCTCTAACCAAGTGAGCTAACTGGACAGCCCAGAAGTCTGTATTCAAATGTCTATTCCAGTAAGAACAGAACACTGCATCTTCCATGATAGAAGTCATCCGATGTAATCAACCTGCCATCAGGTACCTGGCTGATCACCGTAGGGAATGGTGCCATATCCAGGACTCAGTGTTGGTCTCTGCTACTGGCAGAATGGGCACTCAGCAGTGGCCATAGCCAGATTGGCCTTGGTGAGTAGAAGTCCATGTTGCTGAGCCCATGCGTAACCTCCATCCCTACTACCATGGCCACTTTGTTCATGTGCCCTTTGGGTGATGACAGGGGTGGCTGGGGAAAGTGGTTCGCTGGTATCAACAGAATGGGTCATCCTATCTACTTAATTATTAAAATCCTTTTCTGCTGAGATCATCCTTTGGTGAGCATTTATGTGGGACACAAATAACTTCATGTTTTTGCCCAGAGAGGTCTGTCCACACACTTCTTCCCCAAATTTCCTTGTTACCAATTTTCTAATCATGTTCCTTCCAAGTCCCTGACCATCTGGCCAAACCGTTGGCTATAGCCCATGAATTGGTATATAATCGCACAATTGGCCATTTCTCCTTCCAAGCAAAGTGCACAATCAGATGCACTGTCCGAAGTTCTGCCCATTGAGAAGATTTCCCTTTACCACTGTCCTTCAGGGATGTCCCAGAAAGGGACTGTAGTGCCACAGCTGTCTGCTTTTGGGTGGCACCTGCATATCATGCAGAATCATCTGTAAACCAGGCCATAGTCTTCTCTTCCTCTGTCAGCTGATCAAAAGGAAGTCCCCATGAGGCCATAGGTGCAGGCTAGGGGAGAGAAGGCAGTGTAGCAGAACTGGGGACTATGGGCACTTGGGTCACTTCTTCATGTAACTTACTTGTGCCTTCAGGACCTGCTCAGGCTCAATCACTTATTTACCACTTCCACTTGGTGGTGGAGTGCTGCTGTGCATGCTCCACTTTATGGCTTGCTGGGTCAGATAACACCCAGTTCATGATGGGCAGCTCAGGTCACATGGTAACTTGGTGGCCCATGGTTAAGTGTTCAGTCTCTGCTGAGGCCCAGTAGCAGACCAAAAGCAGATCTGAAAAGGATATTAGTTATACACAGAGGATAGTAGGGCCTTCCTCCAATATCCTAAGGGCCTGCACTGAGACGCACCTGCGGGGCCCTGCCAAAGGCTCCAAACAGCATCTCTACCTGCCACTGACATGTCAAGCACCATTTGGTCTTCTGGAACATATGGCCCAAGGGGAAGAGCAGCTTGCACAGCAGCCTGAACCTGTTGCAGAGCCTCCTCTTGTTCTGGGCCCCACCTAAACCAAGCAGTTTTTTGGCTCACTCAGTAAATGGGCCAGAGTAACACACCCAAATGAGGAATATGTTGCCTCCAAAATCCTAAGAGGCAAATTAGGCATTGTGCTCCTTTCTTCGTTGTAGGAGGGGCCAGCTGCAGCAACTTACCCTTCACCTTAGAAGGGATATCTTGACATGCTCCACACCACTGGACCCCTAGAAATTTCACTGAGGTGGAAGACCCCTGAAGTTTTGTTGAATTTCTTACAATATCTTAGGAATAAGTCTAGAATAGTTGCTACTTCTGGCTCACTAGGTCCAATCAGCCTAATGTCATCAATGTAATGGACCAGTGTGATATCTTGTGGAAAGGAAAGGTGATCAAAATCCCTGTCAACTAAATTGTGACACAGGGCTGGAAGTACAGTGAAAGTAAAGTACAGTGAAGGTGCATTGCTGGCCTAGCCATCTGAAAGCAAACTGCTTCTGGTAGCCCTTATGGTCAGGGAAGGAGAAAGAGGCACCTGCCAGATCAATAGCTGTATACCAAGTACCAGGGGGGTGTATTAATTTGCTCAAGCAATAAAACCACATTCGGTACAGCAGCTGCAATTGGAGTTACCACCTGGTTAAGCTTATGATACTCCACTGTCATTCTCCAAGATCCATCTGTCTTCTGCACAGGAGAAATAGGAGAGTTGAATGGGATGTGGTGGGAATCACCAGCCCTGCATCCTGTAAGTCCTTGATGGTGGCATTAATCTCTGCAACCCCTCCAGGAATTCAGCAGATCCCACTCATTCTGTACCATGTCCAGCGGGTGCTCTGTAGTACAACATGAACCCCCATCATCCATTTCACTGCAACAGTAATTGGCTATAAATGGACATTTACCAGGTTTTTCCAGTCATTTGCTCCTACCAGCCTTGTGCACACAGCTCCATGCACATGTGTGAGTGGTAGAGTTAGAAGTGGAATTGCTGCATCAAAAGGTTCATTCATTCAGTAAACACCCTGTGAAGGTTAATTCTAGGTATCAACTTGGTTGGATGAACGAATGCTGAGAAACCTGGCAAAGCTATCTCTTCAGGTGTGTCTGTGAGGGTGTTGCCAGCAGAGATTAGTATGAGAGTCTGAGTGGACTGGGTGGAAAAGACCCACCCTCAATGTGGGTGGGAATCATCCAATATGCTAGGGGTCCAGAGAGAACAAAAAGACAGAGGAAAGAGGTGAAGCTCTGTCTGCTAGAGCTGGGGTCCAGAGAGAACAAAAAGAGAGGAAAGAGGTGAAGCTCTGTCTGCTGGAGCTGGGATACATTCTTCTCTCCTGTCTGTGGACATCAGAGCTCGAGACTCTTCAGCTTTTGTGTTCCAGGACTTACACCAAGGATACCATCAGCTTCCCTGGTTTTTAGGCCTTTGGGTTTGGACTGAGCCACACTACTGGCATCCAGTTTATAGACGGCCTATCATGGGACTTTTCTTCATAGTCACATGAGCTAACTCCCCTAATAAATCCCTCTCATATAATTATAACGTATCCTATTGATTCTGTCTCTCTGGAGAACCCTGACTAATACACACCCCAAATGGGTACTGCATGCTGAGTGCTGTTCTAAGTGGTGGGGAAACATCAGAGAATAAGGCAAATTTCCTTGCCCATATGGAGCTGACATTCTAGCTGGGGAAGTGGGGAAGTAGGGAGTGTCCAATTTTTATTTCTGTAGATACTTCACAGGGTCCTAGAAGGTTTTATTCCAATCAGTGGTGCATTTACTGACTTCTTCTCCACTACTCTCTATAGGTTGAGGTCTGCAGAGGAGGTTGGCTGCCTTTGCCTTTGCTCTCTACCAGATCTGCAGGGGTTGATGTTGGGATGGTCCATTGGGGAACATGGATGTACATCTATGTGTGTACATGCAGGTGTGTGTGTGCATGAGGTTGGGAAGGGGTATTTGGAAATTGAATAGCCCACTGGGAGGTTGAGGGAAAATAGGAATAGAAGAAACCACTTCATGGCATTGGAGGGAACTAGGGACAAAATGATCCACTGAATTTAGGCACAAACATCCCTTCATGGGTCATAACCACAGAGGGAGTGCAGGATTGGTGGTGATGAGGAACTTTCTTGGAACATGCCATTGTGCAATTATTGTGTGGGTACTACTGGGATCACACAGACTGTTGTGTGGACACCCTTGTGCTCATAGACAGACACAGGTGTGCGAAGTCACACAGAAGGGAGTGTGAACACTCTTAGGGTCACACAGATGAGGGTGTGCACTGCTGTGGTAATGCAGACTGGAGCGTGGGCACCATATGAGGTAGCACACACTGCAGTGTGGACAGTCTTGGGTTACTTAGATGGGTTTGGACATTCACTGAGGAGTGAGCACTCCTGGAATCACACACACTGGAGAATGCACACTTTTGCGGTCACACAGAGGGGGATGTAGACACTTCTGGGGTCAGATTGACTAGGGTGTTGACACTCTTGTAGTCACACAAACTGGGGTGTGGGGAGTCTTGGGGTCAATGAGTGGGGTGTAGACATTCCCAGAGTCAAACAGATTTGTATGTGGACACTTCTGGGGTCACAGAGACTGGGGAGTGGACACTCCTGAGTCACCCAAACTGGCTAGTGAACATTCTTAGGGTCGTACCAGGGTGTGGACATCCTAGGGGTCAGACAGCCTGGGGTGTAGATTCCTTGGATTCACATAGACTGGAATGTGGAACCTCTTGTGGTCTCTCAGACTGGAATGTGGAAAACCCTGGGATGAGACAGAATGGGGTGTGGCCACTCCTGGGCTCAGACAGCCAGAGGTGTGGACAACTGTGAGGTCACCCAGAGTGCTGGTAGACAGACCTGGGGTCACAAAGATGGGAGTTAGAGGGCTGTCTGATTAGCACAGTTGGCTAAAACATGGTGTTATAACACGAAGGTCAAGTGTTTTGTTCCTCTTACAGGCCAGCCACCAAAAAAATAAAAAGATGAGGGTTTGGATACCCCATGGAGTCACTCAGACTGGAATGTGGACAGGCTTGGGTCACATAGATGAGAGATGTGAACACTGCAAGGGTCACCCATACTGGAGGGTGGACACTCTCGAGGTCACACGGGGGTTTGGGACACTCCTGATGTTAAACACACTAGGGAGTGGACAGTGCTGAAATCACACACATTGTGGACTGCATGCTCCTAGTGTCACAGAGATTGGGGTGTGGACACTCCTGGGGTCATAGTGACTGAGGTGGGGACCGTCCTGTGGTCACATAGGCTATGTTGTGGATGGTCCTGCAATCTCAGTGACAGAGGTATGGACAATCCTATGGTCAAAGAAATGATGAGCTGACACCCCAGAGGTCACAGACTGGGATGTAAACACTCCTGTGGTCTCACAGAATAGTTCATGGACACTGCTCGGTATATGGACTTGGGAGTGGATACGGCTGATGTCACAGGGACTGCAGTGTGGGTGGCCCTCCGGTTACACAGACTGGGATGTGAATTCTGAATTCTCCCGCGGTCACACAGACTTTGTGTGGACATCCCTGGGGTTTCATAAATGGGGTAGCACACCCTGGGCAATGTCCACTCCAGGGATCACATAGAAAGTGAGCGGACTGTCATGGGGTCCCACATCCTGGGAGTTAACACTCCTGGGGCCACTCACATGGCAGTTTTAACACTCACACATCACACACACTGTGGTATAGACCTTCCTGGGGTCATGCAGACTAGATCATGGACACTGCTGGTGTTACACAACTTTGCAGGTGGCCACTCCTGGGGCCACACACACTGGTATGTTGTCACAACTGTGGTTACACAGATTAGGGTTTAGATACACCTAGAGTCACACACATGGGGGTGGGGACACCTCTGGCATCACACACAGGGGTGTGCACACTCACGGTGTTTCACAGGCCGGCAAGTGGACACTCCTGGGGTCACACAGACTGTGAGGTGGAGAATTATGCCGTCACACAGAATGGGGAGAGGACACTCCTGGGGTCACCCCCATCAGGGAGGGAATGGTGCTGGAGGTACACATTCAGAGAACACTGATGAAGGGGGATGTTTGAATACTACCCAGGTCGTGCATATGACAGGCTCCAGAATGTGGGCTGCACTTAGAATTGCCATGTAAGACCCACAGACTGACACTTTTCAGGGATATTGAGGATGACTGAGGAAGAGACAACATCTGTAACATATTGCTGGGAAGGTCTGCAGTGCCGGTGACCTTGGTCTTCTCACTGCTCTTCAGAGCCAACTGTACTCAGTTTCTTTATCTGTAAAACGGGAATCATTTATTTCCCACCTCCTTTGCCAGGACGTTTTGAGGAAGAAGTGAAGTTCTCAAGTTAAAATTGCTTTGAAAAATAAAGTACCACATGGATGAGAAGGCCTAAGACTCTTTGTAAAATTCAAAGCCATGAGCTGGCTGGTCAAAGTGGCATGGGACAGGAGCTGGAAGAGTAGACACCTAGTTTGTAATCATGGATCTAGCTGTTTGACCTTGAGGGAGTCACTTGCCTGCACTGAACTTCAGGTCCCTAGTCAGTAATATGAAGATGACCGCCATCTGACAGGGTGTCACAATGACAGTTGACTGTCCCCAAAGTCACGCTTTGCCTGCCTTAATGTTGAGTTGTTGCAAAGTGGCTGACCAGCCAGAGATTCCATTTCCCACCATCCCCTGCCCCTGGGTGGGGCCTTGTGACCAGTCCTGCCGAATGGAACTTCAGCTAAAATGATGTGTGTCCTTAAGAAACAGTGGTGCTTTCTCCATTTGCTCTTTGTCCATGTTTTGGAGGTCTTGAGCCCTGGTGGAGGGTGAAGCCACGGTGTCCAAGGAGCTTGGGGGTCCTCAGCCACCACGTGCACTTGTAGCTCACCTGTTAGCCAGGACACCCACAACAGTCTGTGACGAGAGCAAGAAACTGTGTGCTAAGAAAGAAGTAAGGAAAGAAAGAGAGAAAGAAAGAGAAGAGATCACAATAATATGTTGATTTTTCAGAAGGAGAGAATAAATCTGTGGTTACTAGAGGTGGGAGGAGGGAGGAAGATAGGAGTTGGGGAGAGATTGGGTAAGGGGTATAAAGAATAATTACAATTTGTAATAATGAATATGCAAATAATATTGATTTGAACGACACATGTTGTATACAGGTGATGGTAGTCAACACTGTACCCCCAAAATATGTATAATCGATTATGCTTCAATAAAAAAAAAAAAAACCCATATTAGTGTGTGAAACCACTGACATTGTTGGGTTGGTTTGTTACCGCAGGAGAAGGAATCCCTCAATCACAGTGGATGGAAAGCTGTGTGGAGAAGCTCTCTGCAAGCTGAGAATGCTTCTTCCAGGAGGTCCTCCTGGCTTCTAGGAGATGGCTCCTTCCTTTACAGCAGTCAGAGGTCTGTCCAGGGTGATGGGAACCTAGGCCAGAGTGGCAGTGGCAGCCGGGAGAGCATCTGCACCTCTGAGCTGGACGCTGGCTCCACTGCGCCAGCCCCCTGGACATGGGTCCCTGTTCTTCAGAGGCTAATGAGGCACAGGTGCTCCGTAGCTTGGCTTGGCTTTAATAATGGGCTTCAGGGTACACCTGCAGGTGGTAGAACTCAGCCAATCCATAGTTGGATTGAAGATAGCTTTGATTTCACTAAATGTCTCCAACAGCGGATTTCTTTTAGAATGAAGGCATTTTCTGTTGAGCACCCGAGACCCACCATGCTTCCTCCCTGTCCCCTGCTGGCCCCAGCACATCTCCCAGGACAAAGCCCAGAAGAACCAGTGGGGCAGCAGCCAGGGCTTCCCAGAGCATGGCCACCTCCAGGGCCGTTTGGTGTTCCTACAAACACAGGCCCATGAGATGTGCTGAGACAGTGCTTGTTTAGAGAGTGTATTTCTTTTTTCCCCCCAATTTTTTTTATTGTGGTAAAATACATGAAACATAGAACTTACCATTGTAGCCATTTTTAAGTGTACAATTCAATGATATTAAATACATTCATAATGTTACCAGACTCAGATCCAGCTGCCTGCTCCTTTGAAAAGGAAAGAAAAAAAACTCAGAAGTCAAATGGTTGGTGTTAGAAAAGCAGATGTATTCAGTTGAAGGAGATGGTAGGCTGTCCCATCTCAAAGATTTACATTTACTGAGGGGTTTTTAAAGGAAAGGTTGAGGGAATGGAATGTGGGAGGTGAAAAGCAGGAGAGCAGGAGACGTGAGTTACGAGGGGTCCGTTTCTATGGGTCAGGTACAAGGTCTTGCCAAGGCCTCATGTGGTTTCTGTTTTCATCTTCGCTGTTATCTCAGGACCCTGCAAGATTTTGATTTGTGCCAGTGTGCTTGGCTGGTGCCCAAGGTCAGCTTCATTCATTTGGCCTTGATCATTTCTCAAAACTCTACAAATCTCAAAGAAAGAACTGTTAGCTTTGCAAAGAAGTAATTAGCTTCTCGGCCTTGTTTTCCTACTTAGCGAGCGAGATAAGAAAGTCAGGGGATGGGAAGCAAGAGTGGAGAGAAAAAAACTGTCCTTTTTAAAATCCTCCCCCCCTCTGCAGCCCAGGAGTGGAGCTTTAGGTCCCAACATGGCTTCAGTCCTGCTCACTCCAACAATAATGTTGTGCAACCATCACCACCATCCATCTGCAGAACTTTTTCAACTTGCAAAACTGAAACTCTATACCCATTAAACAATAACTCCTCGTTCCTCACTCCCTCCCCTGGCAATCACCATTCTACTTTCTGTCTCTATGATTTTTTTTTTTTTTTTTTTCCCGTGACCGGCACTCAGCCAGTGAGTGCACGGGTCATTCCTATATAGGATCCGAACCCGCGCCGGAGCGTCGACGCGCTCCCAGCGCAGCACTCTACCGAGTGCGCCACGGGCTCGGCCCTGTCTCTATGATTTTGACTACTCTAGGTACCTCATATAAGAGGAATCATACAGAATTTGTCTTCTTCTGACTGGCTTATTTCACTTAGCGTAATGTCCTCAAGGTTCATCCATATTGTAGCATTTGTCAAATTTCCTGCATTTTAAGACTGAATAATAATATTCTATTGTGTACATACACCATATTTTGCTTATCCATTCATCTGTCAATGGATACTCCTACATTTTAGCTATTGTGAATAATGCTGCAATGAACTACATTCCATTCTTTTGCTATTGCAATGAACTACATTCCATTCTTTTGCCTATATAGCCAGAAGTGGAATTGTTGAATCATTTTAAATTTTTAAAAAAACTGTCTGGTCCCATTTTACATTTCCACCACCTGTGTACAAGGGTTCCTTCCAAATCCTTGTCAACACTTGTTTTCTTTTTCTTTCTTTTTTTTTTAATGTGTGTGTGTTTTATATATTTTGTTTATCCATTCATTCATAAATGGACATTTCGGTTGTTTCCACTTTTTGGCTATGGTAAATAATACTGTTGTGAAATTTGTATACAAGTATATGCTATTTTCTGTTTTTGTTTTTTGATAGTAGCCATCTTAAGGGCTGTGAGGTGGTATCCCATTCTGGTTTTGATTTGCATTTCCTTAATAATGAGTGATGTTGAACGTCTTTTCATGTGCTTATTGGCTATTTGAATTTCTTCTTTGGAGAAATGTCTATTCAAGTCCTTTGCCCGTTTTTGAATTGGGTTGTTTGGGTTTTTGTCATTGAGTTTTAGGAGTTCTTTATATATTCTGGATATTAATCCCTTATCAGGTTATCAGATTTGCAAATATTTTCTCCCATTCTGTGGGTTGCCTTTTTATTAGTGTATTTATACCCCAAAGAACATGCCTGCCTTTCCACCAGGTCTGGAGTTTGTGGGGACTCAAGGAGAGGAAAGACATTTAAGCCATATAGGCTCTGTAGCTCAGTTTCCCTATCCATAAAATGGGCATGCTACAATATAGCCTGGCCATCCTAAAGGGCAGTTAAAAGATTATGTGAAAAGGGCCTTTGTCAGTTAGGCATTCTTCCCCTTGCAAGTAACAGAAAGCCTTACAAGAGTGTCTTCAAATGAGAGGGGTTTATTTCCTCCCATTACCAGAAAATTTGAGGTTGACAGTCTCAGGTTCAGTGATATTGTGAGCAGGGTCACAGTTTCCTTCCCTTTTTCATTTTGATGATCTTTAAGAATGCAGACTTTTGTCTTCATGCTTGTTGCCTCAGTCCCAAGACAGCTGCTGCACTTCCAGACCTCACATCAACAGCCCTTGCTGTAGAGTACCCCTTATGTCCCATTGGCCAAAACTGCATCAAATGCCACTCTCATCCCCAGATCAATCACTATTCAAAGGAAGTGAGATTGCTACAATCGATTTAGACCAATCATAATTCATCCTCTTGGTTTGGAGAAGGAACTTATCCCACTTAAGAACAGGGAGTCTCAACTCACCATCTGAAGAGAGTGGGGATGGGGTAGTGGAAAGGAAGGGAATGAGGGTGAAGATAGGAGGGGAAGCAGTGGAAAGCATCTGTCATAGACTGGGAGGCAAGTTGACCCAAGTTCTAGCCCTAGCTCTGCATTGGAACCACTGTGTGGCTTGGGTTCTGTCCCCTGCCCTCTCTGTGCCTTGGTTTCCTCTTCTGTACCAGGAAGGATTGAGTTCAGTGGTCTCAAAGGCACTCCATGCGTTGGTATCTCTGTGGCTTTGACCCAGACCTGGGGGCTGGGCTGTGGAATCTACCGCATGGCAGAGAAGGCCCACTGGGTCTTGAATGGGAAAGTTCCAGGGGCTACTTGGCTCATGTTTCCTACCAGCCAGCAGGGTCGAAGATTTCTCTTCTCTCTAGGATCAAGGTCATTTTGGTTGTCCTTGATAAGGTCACTCTGAGTGTGTACAAGGGACTTTCTGGGCCTCATAATGAGTGCCAGTTTCTAGCTTCAGCTCTGCTGCTGATGTCATACTGAGTGACATTGAACAGGTCCCTGCTCTCTTGGTGTCTCAGTTTGCCCATTTATTTGTCAGTGAGGGGGTTAGACAAGATGGCCTCTGCTGGACTTTATGGCTCTAAACTGCTGAGGCTGAGCGGGTTGAAGGAGGACAGAAAAGAAAAGTGAAGTCTGCGATCTGGGACTGCGGATTCAGGAGCTGCCAGAGAAAGACAGGGAAGGCTCCCCCTTGACCAGGCTAATGCCCTCATTGCAGCTGAGGCCTTCCTTGATGCTGCTGCCACTTGGAGCCCATACCCCTGCCTTGGAGGCCCTGGGAAGGAGCAGATGTTCTGGTGGCCTTCCAGCCTCCCTCTGTCCGACGTTTCACTGCCACTTGCAAGTGGAGCTCAGAGGTAATCCCGCTCTTCCTGTCTCAGGGCCACAGAGTTTGTTTCCCACCTTCCCTGCAAGAAAACCCAAAGCTTAAGTGGATGCCCCATCTCCCTGAGCCTCCCTCCCTTCTACCCACACTCTCTTCCTTTCCTCCTTTTAAATTATTTATTGAAAAAAAAAACCAAATAAATTATCTATTGAGCACCTATTGTGTACCTGGCTTGGTGCCAGGTGCTGGGGGTATAACCGGGAACACAGCAGCCCTGCTTCTGTCCTACAGCGTAGAATCTGGCGAGTGAGTCTGCAGTTAAACAAGCAGTTACTATTGCTCATCAGGAGTGTTATCAAAGGGAAGCAGAGCCGTGGGAGTGCAGATGAGGCCCAGCC
Organism: Cynocephalus volans; assembly: GCF_027409185.1. Lineage (NCBI taxonomy): Eukaryota > Metazoa > Chordata > Mammalia > Dermoptera > Cynocephalidae > Cynocephalus > Cynocephalus volans. The sequence continues at coordinate 71,812,398 of NC_084478.1, forward strand.
CACAGAGCCAAAGGTGGTGTGCTCCTGTCCTGGGGCTGTTGTAACAAATTCCCCAAACCAGGTGTCGTAAACATCAGAAATGTGTTCTCTCAGTTCTGGAAGCTGGAAGTTCAAAACAGAGGTGTGGGCAGGGCTGTGCTCCCTCTGGAGGCTCTAGGGGAGAATCTATTCCTGGCCTCTTCCAGCTTCTGGTGGCTGCCGGAACTCCTTGGCTTGTGGCCACAGCACTCTAGTCTCTGCCTCCGTGGTCACGTTACCTCCTCCACTGTGTGTGTGTCTTCTCCTCTTCTGTTGATCTCAAATCCCCCTCTGCCTACCTCTTATAAGGACACTTGTGAGCACATTTAGGGTCCATCTGGATAATCTCCCTGTCTCCAGATCCTTAACTTAATCCCATCTGCAAAGTCCTTTGATGCCATGTAAGGTCACATTCACAGGTTCCAGAGATTAGGATGTAAATGTCTTTTGGAAGACCACTATTTAGCCTCCCACAGTGAAAGACGCCAGAAAGGTGTCCTTGGGGAGAAGGGGACATTTCAGTTGAAGCCTGAAGGATAAAGAGTTAGCCCAGGAGAAGAAAGGGAGACAGAATGTTCTGGCTGAAGAAACAGCGTGTGTGAAGCTCTTGGAAACGAGAACAAATAAGGGTGGTTGGGGAAAACTCAGTAGTCCAGGATAGCTGGACCTTAGGGTGATGGACAGGTGGCTGAGGGTGCTGTGCCTAGACCTGCAAGGTTCAGACCTTCTCCTCCCAGCTCCTGTCAGGACGCCAGGCCTGGTGAGGTTCCAGCTGAAGCTTGCCTGCTCCCTCAGTACCACCCTGGCTTCCAGAGGCCACAGCTAGCCCAGCCAGGCAGAGGGAAAATAAAGAAATAGGCAGCCTGTGAATGTCCTGGGTGCTTCACAGGCTGTATGGCTCATAGTTGCACATAATGCGTAGGCTAAGAGGCAGCCCCTTACCTGGCTGGGAGACCTGGGCGGCCAGCCCCCTCACTCAGGAAGGAAAGCAGACCTCCAGACTGCAGGGCACCCCCTGCACGGGTCAGTGTGGAGCGGTGCTTACGAGCCCGGCCCCATAGAGTTTGGCGGCTGGGCTGGAATCGCAGCTATGCCACTCGCTGGTGGTATGGCCTCACGCAAGTCACCTGACCTCTCTGGGGCACCCTGTGTCCTCTAGTTGAGGTAGTAGGTGCTTTGCAAATGTTAGTTATTCTGAGCACCCAGAAGTCCTGGCAGCCTCGGGATAGAGAGAGGAGAGAGGCAGCAGTAATTTGGGGCTTCCAGGCCCACGCTGAGCCAGCCCGAAGCTCACCTCCTCTTTTGTAAGCGCATCTGTTCTCTTATTTATTGGTCAAGCTGCTTCAAGTTGGTTTGTTATTTGCAGACAAAAGCATCTTATCTGATAAAGGTTTTTCATCATCTTTTTTTTTTTTTAACATAGAGGCTTATGAAAAATTTAAACGTAGAGGATGTTGTGATAAAAAATGTGGGTGAGGCTCAGCAGTTTTTGACATTTTGCATCTGTGGTAGATAGAACCTGGGAATATGTTATATTACTTGGCAAAGGGGAATGAAGGTTGCTAATCAGCTGACCTTAAAATAGGAAGATCATCCTGGATTATCCGGTGGACCTGATGTCACCACAAGGGTCCTCAAAAGTAGAAGAGGGAGGCAGAAGTGATGCGATTTGAGAAGGACTCAACTGCAGTTGCTGGCTTTGAAGCTGGAGGAAGAAGACCATGAGCTGAGGAAGGTGGAGGCCTCTCGAAGCTGGAAAACGCTAGACAACAGATTCTCCCCTAGAGCCTCTAGAAAGGAACACAGCCCAGCAGGTGCCTTGATTTGAGCCCAGTAAGACCTGTGTTGGACTTTCCACATCCAGGTTGGTATGTTAGTAAATTCATGCTGCTTTCAGCCACTAAGTTTGTGGCAATTTGTTACAGCAGCAATAAGAAACTAATACAGCACCTATTTATTTTTCTTCTGTTAATTCAATTGAAAAAACCCCTAACACCTTTTACTTGAACTGACGTAGAATGTATGGGTGGTACGAGCCCATTTGTATACATTGCTTTTGTTTCTTTCCACCTCTCTGACTGTCTCTCTACCAGCATCTCGCCTTCTATCCGTGTACATGTGGACAGTATGGCGCCAATAACGGCTATCTCTTGGTAGTGGGATTGCGACTGACTTTTTTTTTTAAAAAGCTTTCATTTCTGTGCTTTTCTGAACTTTTTGCATTTTTTATAATGAGCATTTTTTTTCACAACATCCTCTACGTTTAAATTTTTCACAACATCCTCTACATTTAAATTTTTTTTAACCCAAACAATAAGGTTATGATGATGTGTTTTCATTGACAAAGCCTATACTGATGCCCATGGCCACCATTTGTTGAGCAACGTGTCCATCCCTGTTGAGGTGTCCCCAAAGCAAACTAGCACAGCCCAGATCCATCCTACCCCCTCCTCCTCTTCCCCCATCCTAGACAAACAGGTAAAATTTATCTCTGGCTATTATGGACTAAATTGTGTCCTCCTCTAATTCGTATGCTAAAGCCCCCAATACCTCAGAATATGACTGTGTTTGGAGACAGGGTCTTTAAAGAGGTGATTAAGTTAAAATGAGACTGATAAGGTGGGCCCTAAACCAATCATTTGGTGTCCCTAGAAAAAGAGGAGATTAGGACACAGTCATGCACACAGATGGAGAAAAGACCATGTGAAGACACAGGAAGAGGGCAGCCATCTGCAAGCCAAGGAGAGAGGCCTCAGAAGATACCAACCCTGCCGGCACCTTGATCTTGGATTTTCAGCCTCTAGAACTGTGAGAAAATAAATGTTGTTTAAGCCCCGAAGTCTTTGGTGTTCTGTTATGGCAGATAGAGCAACTAACACACTGGCATTACCACCAACTTTGCTCCACAGAAACAACTTCTGTGTAATAATAATTTTAAAATGTGTTATGTTCTGAGAGAGCTGATTTCATTACTCAGACATACTTCATTTTCACTGTCTTGTAACCTCCCAACAAACCTGTGACTCTGTGACAAATTAGAATGGTGCTTCTGGCTCCCTACTGGACAGATGGAAAAACTGAGGCCCATAGGGGACATGTGACTTGGTCAAAGCCACATAGACAGAATGTAGATCTCCAGACTCCAGCCCTGAACGTAGCATAGAAGCATCAAGTTCAGGAAGATGTGGGAAGAGGGCCAAGAATTCCATCTTCCCATCTAGGACATAGATCATCAAATCACAGTTTTCTTCTGGAAGAATCACATTTGAGTTTGGACCTGATCTGTAAAACAGCTCCATCCTATCATCAGAGAGCCTTTTTTAGTAATGAAAAGCACTGAAGATTAAAAGTTGCTAATGTTGATTTTACAGATACAAAATCAAACTAAACCCTTCCTGGCTCTCTTCATTAACTCAAGGTAAATGGATGTTTTATTTAGACATTCCTATGAATGGGAATAGGGCTTAATACCAATATTACCATTACGACTTTTATTTAAGTTGAGAAAATATTCACCAATCACACCTGGACTGTACAGCTGGATGAGGTCGGGGGCATGCAGGGCCCTGGGCCATCAACGGAGGTATGAGGATGGAGAAGAGATCCAGGACTTACCTGAGAGCCATTGTTCCATGTAGGGCATGAGGAATGTGGGAGCTGGTGCCAACCCCCAGCTGGCATGTGGGAAACACTTACCCACATTTCTCCCTGACTTTTCTAGGTTTGCAGAGAGCCCAGATAGCAAGGGAAGGTGAAGAAAGAGGTGGAGATGGAGTCAGGGGTGGCTGCCCCAGCATGTCCCAAACTCAAGTGCCTGCAGGGTCTGGCCCTCTCATGAATGAAGTTGACCTGGCAGTGGGCACAGGCAACATTGGGGATCCCATGACCTATCTAGAAGGGCAGCTGTACCAGGTCCAGCCTACTGTTGCTGTACAGGTGGTCAGATCTTCCAGTAACTGAACAGAAGGCAGATACTGCAATTTAGTAGAGTATCTTTTACTTTTTAAAGGTTGGCCACTAATTAAATATTTTAAAAAATCCTTTGTAGCCAATAGACTAGTGAGCAAAAGATTTGAACAGGCACCCTACAGAAGAGGATCTCCAAATGTCCAATAAACATGTGAAAGATGTTTAACTTCATTACGTATCAGGGAAAAGAAAAGTAAAACCACAAAGAGGAACATCACATAATATCAGATTGGCAAATTTTTAAAAATGTAATTGCTTACACACTGTTGATGGGAGTGTAAAATGACGCAACCATTTTGGAAAACTATTTGGAATTATTTGGGAAAGTTTAAAGATACACATCTAAAAACAGACACACAGACCAATGGAACAGAATAGAGAGCCCAGAAACAAATCCAAACACGTGTGGTCAACAAGTTTTTGACAAGGGCAACAAGAACACACAATGAGGAAAGGATAGTCTCTTCAATAAATGGTGCTGGGGGCCAAGCCCGTGGCGCACTCGGGAGAGTGCGGCGCTGGGAGCGCGGCGATGCTCCCGCCGCGGGTTCGGATCCTATATAGGGATGGCCGGTGCACTCACTGGCTGAGTGCCGGTCACGAAAAAGACAAAAAAAATAAATAAATAAAATAAATAAATAAATAAATAAATGGTGCTGGGAAAACTGGATCTCCACATGCGAAAGAAAGAAATTGGATCCTTATCTTACGCCATACACAAAAGTCAACTCAAAATGGATAAAAGACCTAAATGTCAGACCTGAAACCATACAACTCCTAGAGGAAAACATAGGAGAAATCTCCTTGTCATCGGCCTTGGCAATGATTTCTTCGATGTGATACCAAAAGCTCAGGCTACAAAAGTAAAAATATGAGGGGTATTCAAAAAGTTCATGGAAAATTTTGCATTATCTTTTAATTCTATTTTTCCATGAACTTTTTGAAGTACCCTCATATTTTTACTTTTGTAGCCTGAGCTTTTGGTATCACATCGAAGAAATCATGAATCTTTCCATGAATTTTTTGAGATACCTTTGTAAACGGGACTACATCAAACTAAAAAGCTTCTGAACAGCAAAGGAAACAATCAGCAAAATGAAAAGGCAACCTACAGATTGGGGAAAAAAATATTTGCAAACCATATATCTGACAAGGGGTTAATATCCAAGATTTTAAAAGAACTCATACAACTCAATAGCAAGAAAACATATAACCTGATTTAAAAATGGGCAAAGGACTCAAGTAGACATTTTTCCAAAGATGACATACAAGTGGCCAACAGGTATATGAAAAGGTGCTCAATGCCACTAATCATCAGGGAAATGCAAATCATAACCACAATGAGATATCACCTTATACCTGTTAAGACAGTTATTATCAAAAAGACAAGAGATCAGTGTTGATAAGAGTGTGGAGAAAAGGGAATCGTGCACTGTTGGTGGGAATGTAGATTGGTACAGCCGTTATGGAAAACAATATGGAGATTTCTAAAGAAATTAAAACTAGAGCTACCATTCTTCCAATTCTTCCTATGGGTATATACCCAAAGGAAATTAAAGCACTAACTTGTAAAGATATCTGCACTTCTATGTATATTGAAGCATTATTCATAATAACCAAGATATGGAAACAACCTAGGTGTCCATCAATGGACAAATGGGTAAAGAAATTGTGGTATATATATACACCGAAATATTATCCAGTCTTAAAAAAGGAGGAGATCCTACTATTTGCCACATTATGGATTGACCTGGAGGACATTATGTTGAGTGAAATAAGCTGGACACAGAAAGAAAAATATTGCATGATCTCACTTATGTTTGGAATCTAAAAAAAAAGTCAAGTATGTAGAGATAGAGAACAAAACAGAGGTTGGGGGGAGGGAGGAAATGGAGAGATATAGGTCAAAAGATATAAATTAGCCAACATGTAGGATGATCAAGTCGAAAGATCTACTGTACAACGTGAGGACTATAGTTAATAATAGTGTATTGTATTCAAGATTTTTGCTGAGTAGATTATAGCTGCTCTTGCCACAGGGGGAAAACAGGTACCTCTGTAAGATGATGGATATGTTAATTTTGTTTCACTATAGTAATCATTTTACTATATATATGTATCTTATAACATCATTTTGTATACCTTAAACATACACACACCTCGTGTGCCTGATCTAGCCCTCTGCCTGTTTCTATATGGCCATAATACCAACAATGGATTTTACCTCTTTATTTTTATTTTTTAATTTTATTTTTTGTGGCTGGCCGGTATGGGGATCTGAAGGGTTCCTACCTCATTATTTTTATTTATTTATTTATTTATCTATTTATTTAATGTTTTGTTTTTATTGGTTATGAATATTCATGGCGTACAAAGCAAATTGTTACCACTCGTGCCTAAGAAGTGATGGCCAGATCCATACTGGCAGCATGTCCATTACCACAAATTGTGATTATACCCTGTGTCCCCCACCCAATTATCCCCTCAATTATCCCGACCTCCCTCCCCATCCCCCCTTCCCCACTCCACTTTGTATCCCTAGGTATGTTCTCTCCCTCTGCAAGTCCAACACACCACCGTGGTCTTTCTTTCCTTCCTTCTTTCTCCCTTAGCTCCCACTTATGAGTGAGGACATGCAGTATTTATCCCTCTGCGCTTTGCTTATTTCACTCAACATAAGTTTCTCCAAGCTCATCCATGTTGTTGCAAATGGGAGAGTTTCATTCTTTTTTATGGCAGAGTAGTTTTCCATGGTGTATATGTACCACATTTTCCTTATCCAGTCATCCATGGATAGACATTTAGGTTGTTTCCATATCTTGGCTATTGTGAATGGAGCTGCGATGAATATGGGAGTGCAGGTGTCCCTTCGACATGATGATTTCCATTCCTTTGGGTATATACCCAGAAGAGGGATTGCTGGATCATATGGAGGATCTATCTGTCGTTGTTTGAGAAACCTCCATACTGTTTTCCATAGTGGTTGTACTAATTTACAGCCCCACCAAGAGTGTAGGTGCATTCCCTTCTCTCCACATCCTCACCAACATTTGTTATTCTCATTCTTTTTTTTTTTTTTTAATTTTATTTTGTCGATATACATTGTAGCTGATTAATGCTCCCCATCACCAAAACCTCCCTCCCTTCTCCCTCCCCCCCTCCCCCAACCATGTCCTTTCTGTTTGTTTGTTGTATCAACTTCAAATAATTGTGGTTGTTGTATCTTCTTACCCCCCCCCGTTTGTGTGTGTATGTGTGTATGTGTGTGTGTGAATTTATATATTAATTTTTAGCTCCCACCAATAAGTGAGAATTTCTCATTCTTTTTGATTATAGCCAGTCTAACTGGGATGAGATGATATCTCAATGTGGTTTTAATTTTCATTTCCCTGATGACTAGTGATGTTGAGCATTTTTTCATGTGCCTGTTGGCCATTTGTATGTCTTCCTTTGAGAAATGTCTATTCAGTTCCTTTGCCCATTTATTAATTGGGTTATTTGGTTTTTTACTGTATAATTGCTTGCGTTCCTTGTATATTATGGATATTAATCCCTTGTCAGATGCACAGTTAGCAAAAATTTTCTCTCACTCTGTAGGTTGTCGTTTCACTCTGTTAATTATTTCCTTTGCTGTGCAAAAGTTTTTAGTTTGATATAGTCCTGTTTGTTTATTTTTTCTTTTGTTGCTTGTGCTTTCGGGCTCATGTTCATAAAGTCTGTGCCCAGACCTAGTTCCTGAAGTGTTTCACCTATATTTTCCCTTAGTAATTTTACAGTTTCAGGTCTTTTACTTAAGTCTTTAATCCATTTTGAGTTGATTTTAGTATATGGTGAGAGGTGCATGTCTAGTTTCATTCTTCTGCATATGGATATCCAAGTTTCCTAACACCATTTATCGAAGAGGCAGTCTTCCCCAATGTATGTTTTTGTTCCCTTTGTCAAATATCAGATGGCTGTAAGCCTGAGGGGTGATTTCTGGGTTCTCTATTCTGCTCCACTGGTCCAAGTGTCTATTTTTATGCTGGTACCATGCTGTTTTAGGATCTGAAGGGTTCTTACCTCTTTAAATGCTTAAAAAAGAATAAAGATCACCAAACCGGCCAGCCACCCAAACAAAACAAAACAAAAATAAAAAACAAAAACAAGGAAACAAACAACAAAAAAAGAAATAATATATTGTGACTTGAAAATTATAAGAAATTCAAATTTCAGTTTCCATTTATTAAGTTTTATTCAAACACAGCCACCCTCATTGATTTACCTTATTGTCTATGGGTATTTTCATAACAATGACAGAGTTAACTAGTGGTGACAGATACCACCTGGTGTCTCTCAAAACCTAAAATATTTACTATTTGGCCCTTTACAGAAGAAATTTGCTGACATCTCCTTGCTCTATTTCTTGGCCTGGCACGCAGTTTTGTTGGTGTTCATGTTACACTGTAGTGCATCAGTGTTATGAATCACATTTTTCTAAACATATGGCATCTGGGCCCAAGGTATGGCTGCCAGGTGTCCTGTATAGACTTTGTCAGGATGCCCCCCAAATCCTGTATTTAGCTTTTTCCAATAAATTGCAAAAACTCAGCAGTTGGAGGTATTTTCCAGCCACAGTAATTGGCTCTTAAATCACCTAAATGGCAACACTACTGAAAATCATACCTCTCCAAATAAAGATCTGCACAATCCCTTATGGTCTCTCCTGTGGGTTTGGCTGAAGACCAAAAGGGGTGACTGAGGATTAAAAATACTTATTTTTCATATTGAAAAAAGGAAAAGACTGTCTGGTGGCCAAAGTCCCAAGCTGTGATCAAGTAAACACTGGTCATTTGAGATAGCTTTGGATCCATAAACATGCTCTGAAAATTAGCCAATCAGCGATAGCCTCACTCCAGTGACTAAATTTCTGGGAGTTAGCAAAGCAACGACAGCCCCAAGCTTCTGAAAGTCAATAGACAAGTGGGCAAAAGATTTGAACAGACACCGTAGAGAAGAGGATGCCCAAATGTCCAATAAACATGAAAGATGTTCCACCTCATTATTCATGGGGAAAAGCAAATTAAAACAATAAAGAGGGACATCACTATGATGGTTAATTTTATTATTTTTTTCCAGATTGTTAATTATTTATTGTGACTTTTTTCTTTTTTTTAAATCGAAACATATTGATTATACATATTTGTGAGGTAAGAGCTGAATTTAAATTTCAATACATGTCTACAATGTGTGATGATCAAATCAGGGTAATTAGCATATTCATCATCTCCAAACTTAATCATTTCTTTGTGATGAGGACAGTCAATCTCCTCTCTTCTAGTCATTTGATAACATGCAGTAAATTATTGTCAGTTATAGATGCTTAGCTTGACTGTACTCCAATAGAACTTATATTTCCTATCTAGCTGTTTTGTGTCACTTAACCAACCTCTCACTCACCCCCCTCCCCCTTCCCCTTTCCTCTAGTAACCACAGTTCTACTCTCTCCTGAAAGTTCAGCTTATTTGTTTATTTATTTATTTATTTATTTTTAGCTGCCACTATGAGTGAGAACATGTGGTATTTCTTTTTCTGTGCCTGGTTTATTTCACTTAACATAATTTTCTCCAAAATCAACCATGCTACTGCAAGTGGCAGAATTTCATTCTTTTTTATGGCTGAGAAGTTTTCCATTGTTTGTATATGCCACATTTTCCTTATCCAATCATCCATTGATGGACATTGATGGATTTAGGTTGGTTGCTACTCTTGGCTATTGCAAATAGAGCTGCAATAAACATGGAAGTGCAGGTATCCCTTGGCATGATGATTTCCATTCCCTTGGGTATACACCCAGCAATGGGATTGCTGGATCATATGGTAGTTCTATCTGTAGTTGTTTGAGAGACCTCCATACTGTTTTCCATGATGGCTGCGCTAGTTTACAGTCCCACCAACAGTGTAGGAGGGTTCCCCTTTCTCCACATCCTCACCAGCATTTGTTGTTCTGTCTTTCTGATAATGGCCAATCTAACAGGGGTGAGATGATATTTCAGTGTGGTTTTGATTTGCATTTCCCTGATGCTGAGTGATGTTGAGCATTTTTCATGTGTCTTTTTGCCATTTGTATATCTTCCTTTGAGAAATGCTTATTTAGCTCCTTTGCCCATTTTTAATCAGATTATTTGGTTTTTTACTATTAAATTGTTTGAGTTCTTTGTATATTCTGGATATTAACCTCCTGTTAGATGCGTAATTTGCAAATACTTTCTCCCATTCTGTAGGTTGTCTTTTCACTCTGTTGATTGTTTCCTTTGCTGTGCAGAAGCTTTTTTAGTTTGATATAATCCCATTTGTTTATTTTTGTTGTTGTTGCCAGTACTTTTGAGGTCTTATTTATAAAGTCTTTGCCCAGTCCTACATCCTGAAATATTTTCCCTCTGTTTTCTTCTATTAGTTTTATAGTTTCAGGTCTTATATTTAACTCTTTCATCCATGTTGAGTTGATTTTGGTATATGGCAAGAGATAGGGGTCTAGTTTCATTCTTCTACACATATATGTCCAGTTTTCCCAGCACCATTTATTGAAGAGGCTGTCCTTTACCCAATGTATGTTCTTGGCACCTTTGTTGGCTGTAAATACATGGATTAATTTCTGAGTTCTCTATTCTGTTCTGTTGGTCCACGTGTCTGTTTTTATGCCAAAAGTCAATAGATGGTTAATTTTAATTTGTCAATTTGACTGGGCTAAGGGGTACCTAGAGAGCTGGTAAAGCATTATTTCTGGGAGTGTCTGTGAGGGTGTGAAGAGATTAGCATTTGAATAGTAGACTGAGTAAAGAAGATTCACCCTTACCTATGTGAACAGGCATGAGGCCCACCCAAATAGAACAAAAAGGCAGAGGAAGGAGAATTTTTTCTCTTTCTTCTGGGGCTAGGACACCTTCTTCTCCTGCCCTGGGACATAGAAGCTCCTGGTTCTTGGGCCTTTGGACACGTGGACATATACCAGTGTGCTCCCCCACCCCCACCCTCAGTTTTCAGGCCTTTGCTCTCAGCTTGGTAGTTACATTACTGGCTCCCTTCGTTTTAAGGCCTTTGGACTCAGACTTAATCATACCACAAGCTTTCCTGGTTCTCCAACTTGCAGAGGTCAGATTGTGGGACTTCTTGGACTCCATAATCACATGAGCCAATTTCCATAATAAGTTTCCTCTTGTCTATGTCTGTCTGTCTGTCCGTCCGTCCGTCCGTCCGTCCGTCCGTCCGTCCATCCATCCATCTATCTATCTATCTATCTATCTATCTATCTATCATCTATCTATCATCTATCTATCCTACTGATTCTGTCTCTCTGGAGAACCCTGACCTATACAATCACATAATATCATATTGGTAAATTTTTTTAAATGTAATTCTTTTTTGTTGTTGTTGTTCATTCTCCATAGAGACTGTCAAAAATTACCAATGCCGACCATATTTCAAGTCGTCATGTGGGGTATTGGGAAAAGTTTTCAATTAGCAATAATTGTGCTGTAGATAAACCTCATTGGCTAAGCTACTGCCACTGAACAAAGCTTAAAATGTAATTCTTTATATACTGTTGATGGGAGTGTAAGATGATGCGGCCACTTTGGAAAACCCTTTGGAATTACATAGGAAAGTTTAAAGATATGTACCCGCTGTGACACAGAAATTCTACCCCTCCATGTGCACTAAGAGAACTGATAAGAAAATCATAGAAATATATTCAATTATCACTGGGTGATAAACCCACAGTCCTGAAACAGCCAATCAGTGATAGCCACCTCCCCAAAGTTAGCCAATCAGTGATTAAATCCCCTCCTCCTAAAAGCAGCTAGTCAGTGACAGCTCCATGCTTCTAGACAACCCAATCAGCAAGTGCTCCCTCCAGCTACCACAGTTTGAAAGCAGCCTTAGTCCAGTGAGCACTGGAGCATGCTGAAAGTCTGTCAGTCCCTCAACATTCCTGCTTCTCAGTGTCTGCCAATTCCTGAATTCCAAGCTTCTCAAAACCTTCCCGAAGCTCTGGCTTTATTGCGGAAGATTGCATCTTACAAGTACTACTCTCCGTCACAGGTAAATGAGAAGTTTACCTTATTTGCGTTGGATATCCAGAACAATTTATTGTTAGTCTGCAAGTTCTCATGGTTCATCTATGCATGCTGACATGTAACGGATGAACTATGAGATTTTCAAATTCAATCTTTTCAATTCTTGCAGTGGTTGCTAGTATCTGTTTTTTATTTGTGTGTATTTAAACCTCAAACTGCTAAAACACAGGTGTAAATTTTGTGATAAATTTTTTTCAACAGTAGACAGTTATTAAGTGAGGAAAAAGTCCTTTTGAAGCTTTTTGAGCAGTATCCAATGGTTCATTCAATATTGAAAATGGTAAAAAGTCAGATATAAACCAACGTAGTATAGCTAAGCATAGGAAATGTATGATTTCCTCAACTCACACCAAAGAAACTGATAAAAATAATAATTTTTTGGTTAGGGAATTTAGATGAAGAAGATAAATTAATCACAGAAGAAGTTGTAATGGCCTTCCACACTATTTCATCATTAATCTTTCAGTTCACATGACTGTTTGAATGTACTGCTACCAGAAGTATTTTCTGATTCCAAAACTGCAAGCTAATTTTCAAATGCCAGGATAAAATCTACAGATATTATCAAAGGTCTAAATGCCTCACCTTTCTATGGTATAACCATGATACAAGTAATCACAATGCATAGGGGAAAATTTCCCTTTACTCGTGCAATATTTTTCTTGTGAAAAGGGCTTGCTAATTAGGTTATTTTGATTAAATTCCCTTCCAGTTGAGACTTCAGAAACAATAGAAAATTTTTGCAGAGACTCTCATTGAATTAGGGGTTAATGAGAAAAATTGTATTGCTTTTGGTGCTAGACTTTGAATTTTATTGTTGTTTTCAAAGAACTGGCCACTGGTTCCATTGATTTTCTCTATTGTTTTTTCTGTTTTCAATTTTATTGATTTCTGCTCTTATCTTTATTATTTCCTTCCTTCAGGTGTTATTTCTCTAGTTTCCTAAGTTGAAAATTCAGAAAATTGATTTGAGAACTTTCATTTTTTTCTTATATAAGCATTTTAATGCTATCAATTTTTCTCTCAATGAAGGTCAAGGGTTCAGATCCCCATACGGGACAGCTACCCGCCCCCCAATTTTTTTTGCCCTCTCATCATTACTGTAGCTGCTTCCCACAAATTTTGATTTGTCATCTTTCCATTTTTACTAAATTCAGAGTAGTTTGTAATTTCCCTGGTGATTTCCTCTTTGGCTCATGTGTTATTTAGAAGTGTGTTGTTTAATTTCCAAATATTTTGGGTTTTTTGAGATATATTTCTGTTATTGATTTCTAGTTTAATTTTATTATAGTCAGAGAACATATTTTCTGTGTTTTAAGCTTTATTTGTATTTTTAATTATTTTAAATTTGTTTAAGTTTGTTTCATGGCTTAGAGTATAGTCTATTTCAGTGAATGTTCACATGCACTTGAAAAGACTTTGTATTCTGCTGTTGCTGGTTGAATTACTCTATAAATGTCAATTAGGTCAAATTGTTTAATAATGTTCAAGTCTTCTATATCCATACTGATTTGCTGTCTACTTATTTTCTTTATTACTGGAAGAGAAGTGTTGAAGTCTCCAACTATACCTGTGAATTCACCTGTTTCTCCTTGTATTTCTATTGTTTTTGTTTGTCTTTTTGAAGATTTGTTGTCAAGTACATATACATTTAAGATTATTATGTCTTCTTGTTGAGTTGACCTTTTTATTATTATGTAATATCCCTCTTTATTCCTGATAACTTTCTTTGTTTTGATGTTTACTTTGTTATTAACATAACTGGTTTATCTTTTTCCCATCCTTTTACTTTTCTCCTGTCTATGTCTTTATGCTTAAAGTAGGTTTATTATAGATATCATATAGTTAGATCTTATTTTTTAAAGAAGTATGTATAATTAGACAATCTCTGTCTTTGAATTGATGAGTTTAGACCAGGGGTCACAACCTATGGCCTTCAAATTGACCAAATGTTTTTGTAAATAACATTTTACTGGAACACAGAAAGCATTTATCCATTTACTATCATCTGTTGTGCACTAAAACAGCAGAAGTGAGTAGTTTTGACAGAGACTATATGGCCTGCAAGCCTAAAACATTTACTGTCTGGTTCTTTAAGCAAAAGTTTGCTGACTCCTGGTTTAGACCACTTACATTTAATGTAATTATTGATATGGCTGGATTTAGGGCTACCATTTTATTCTTTGTTGTCTGTTTTTCCTTCTCTCTTTTGTTCCTCTGTTCCCCTTTCTTGTTTTCGTTTTGATTGTTTGAATACTTTTTAGTATTACATTTTAATTTTATCTGTTGAATTTTTGCAGCAATTTTTAGTGGTTGCTCTATGGATTACAATATATACATCTAACCTTTCACAGTATTTTTAGAGTTGATATTTTTCCACTTTTCAAGTGAAATGAAAAAGCCTTGCAAACATATAGCTCCTTTTACCCTGCTCCATTTTGTTTGTTTTTCATATGTATTACATCTACATACATTAAAAATATCAACAGTCAATGATAAAATTTTTACTTAGAACAGTCATTCACATTTTAAAGAAATTAAAAGGAGAAAAATAGTCATTTATATTTAGCCAGATATTTACCATTCTTGTTTCTCTTCCTTCATTCCTGAAGTTCAATTTCCCTCTTGTATCATTTTGCTTTATCATTTCTTTTCTTTTCTTTTTTTTTTTTTTTTGTCTTTTTGTGACCTACCGCACCGTGCTCAGCCAGTGAGCGCACCGGCCATCTTTATATAGGATATAAAGGATCCGAACCCGCGGCGGGAGCACTGCCGTGCTCCCAGCGCCGCACTCTCCCGAGTGCGCCACGGGGTCGGCCCTATCATTTCTTTTCTTTCTTTCTTTCTTTTTTTTTTTTGGCAGATGGCTGGTATGGGGATCTGAAACCTTGATCTTGATGCTGTCAGTACCATGCTATAACCAAGTGAGCTAACTGGCCAGCTCTTTCTTTTCTTTCATCTCTTTCGGCTCTTTCATTTCTTTTACAGCAGGTCTGCTGTTGACAAATTCCTTTAATTTTCTTTCATCTGAGAATGTCTTTATTTGCCCTAGTTTCTGAAAGTCATTTTCACTGACTATGAAATTCTGCGTTGACAGTTTGTTACTTCAACACTTTTAAGATGTTACACTGTCTCTTTCCACTACAGTTGACCCTTGAACAAATGGGTTTGAACTACACAGGTCCCCATACATGTGGATTTTTTTCAATAAATATATTGGAAAAATTTGGAGATTTTTTTTTTTCTAGCTTACTTTTCTCCCCCTCTATCTTACTTCCCCCCCCAGCTTACTTTATTGTAAAAATACAGTTTGTAATACATGTAACATACAAAATATGGGTAATCGACTATTTATGTTATCAGTAAGGCTTCCGGTCAACAGTAGGCTATTAGTAGCTACGTTTTTGGGGAGTCAAGTTATATGAAGATTTTCAACTGCATGGGAAGTTGGTACTCCTAACTCCCACATTGTTTGAGGGTCAACTGTATATTTCTGATGAGAAATCTCAAGACATTGATATTATCGTTCTCTTATAGGTAATGTGTTGTTTTTCTCTAACTCTTTTTCAGCAATTTGACTATAATGTTTCTTGCCATGGTTTTCTTTGAGTTTATCCTGTTGGGGGATTACTATGCTTCTTGAGTATGTTAATTTATGTCTTTCACCCAAATTTGGGAAGTTTTTGGCTATTATTTCTTCAACTTCTTTTTTTTTTTTCTTTCTTTTTTTTTTTGTGGCTGTCCGATACAGGGATCTATTATTTCTTCAATTTTTTTCTCACATCAATCTCATTCTCCTCTCATTCTGAGACTCTAATGGCATGAATATCAGACCTTTTGATATTTTCCCAGAGGTTCCTGAGGTTCTACTCATATTTTTCAATATTTTTCTCTTTGTTCTTCAAATCAGATAATTTCTATTGATCTATCTTTAAGTTCAGTGATTCTCTCCTCTGTCATATCCATTCTATTGATCCCATCCAGATAATTTTGTAATTTCAAATGTTATCTTTTTCAGTTCTAAAATTTTCAATTGGTTCTTTTTTTAATAGTTTCACTACAGTTTTTATATTCTTTACAGAGTATTTAAAACTCTATAGCTTTTTTATATATTTCTCTGCTGAGAACTACCTTACCATTCATTTCAAGTGTGTTTACCCTTACTTCATGGAACATGAGGGTCAAAGCTTTTTAAAACTCTGAAAATTTTAACATTTGAGTCATTTCATTTCGATACTTGTTGTTTTTTCTCTTGAGAATTAGTTGCATTTTCCTGGTTCTTTGTATGTACAGTAACTTTAGGTTATATCATGGACATTTTGAACATGTGTTCTTTAGACTCTAGGTCTCATTAAGCCCTCTGAAAATATTTGTTTGTTTTACCAGTGCTATGATTTGAATGTGTCCCCCAAAGTTCATGTACTAGAAACTTAATCCCCAATGCAACAGTGTTTAAGGGTGGGATCTTTAAGAGGTAATTAGGTCATGAAGGCTCTGATCTCCTGAATGGATTAATGTCATTATTACAAGAGTGGGTTTGTTATCTCAAGAGTGGGTTTGTTATAAAAGTGAGTTTGGCCCTCTCTCCCACATGTGTGTTCTCTTGCCCTTTCTCCTTCTGCCATGTGGTGAGGCAGCAAGAAGGCCCTCACCAGATGCAGCCCCTCGATCTTGGACTTCCCAGCTTCCAGAACTATGAACCAAATAGATTTCTGTTCATTATGAATTACCCAGTCTCGGGTATTCTGTTACAGCAGCATAAAATGGATTAAGACGACCAGAAATCAACTTACTTAGCTCCAAACCACAAGTTTTGTCTCACTCTCTGTCAACAGCAGTTCTGATGTCAGTTCTCTCTTCAAAACCATTGCTATGCTGTTTTGGGTCTGCTCATGCATGCACAGTTCAGAAGTGAGACTTAGACTTGTGTCAGTTCATGCACAGAATTAGGAGATCCCTTTCTCCATCTCTCTCCTTTATAGAATTCCTCTCCATATCTTTCAGCCTTGGGGGGACTGTTTTCCCGATCCTCTGGCCAGAATGATGTCATTTCTCTTGGAAATTTATCTGCCCACACTGCTGCTATTCAGTTCTTAACTGAGGCCACTGTTGGGCAAGGCCAGACAAAAAAAAAGAAAAAAGTGAAAATCCCCAGAGATCTGGTCTTCACACACTCTTCATACTGTAGGTGCCCCTTTTCCAAGTTTCTCTGGACAGAAGTTTCTACAAAGTGTTAGCCTCCCACACTGCAGCTGTGGCTTCATAGCCAGGGCCCATCCTCATCTAAGCCATGAGAGAAAAGAGAAAACAAAACAGGGAAGCTCGTCCCCACACAGGTTGCTTCCTCAAGTTTTAATACCTTTCTCCAAACCACCTGCTTTTGTTGAATTTTCAGAATCCTCAGGTAGTTGCTTTTCCAAAAACATAGTTTATTTTGGAATAATTTTAGGTAAACAGAAAAGTTGCAAAGATAGTGCAGTTTCCAGAAGTCATTGCTTTTATAATTTTTGTCCAGTTTTTATTTGTAATAAGGAGGATAGATAGGCTGAAATGTATTTATTCCATCTTGCCTGGCACGGAGAGCCTCTTTAGTATTCTGGGTAGAGCATGGTATGAATTCTTTACAGTTTGGGGGTCTTGTGTTCTTTGAGGTGAATTCTCTGAGCTAATTTGGGAGGGACGCTGTGTATTTCCTATTGTTATGTCTGTGCTATGTTGGGTGTTGTGGTTCTGAGTGGAAGATCCTTATGCTGTTTGAGGATCATTCCCGGAATATGTGGTCTCACGGTTCTATTCAGGTGTTTTTTTTTTTTTTTTTTTTGTTTGTTTGTTTTTTAAATCTGGATTAAAGCTTCTTTCAGATATTTGGGAACCTGTGACAAAGAGTTTGAGAACTCTGAGCTATGTGTGTGTGTCTGTCCAGTGGGTGAGGTCTCTGGGATCTTTTGATTTCTGCATCCCATCGTGTATTTCCAGGCATGAAATCTCTGTTCCTTTTAGGGGTCTCAGTCCCAAGGTGTGATGTTTCTGACTTATTAAAGCTCTGTTTCCAGTGGCTGAAGTCTCTGAGCTATTTATGAGCCAGAATCTCAAGGAATGAGATCTCTACGGTGATTGTAGTTTGTGTACTTGGGTGTGAGGTCTCTGAGCTGTTTTGGTGTCTTGATCTTACAACGTAAATTATCAGAACTCTTCTGGCATCTGTCTTGCGTGGGGTGAGGTCCCTGAACCATTTAGGTTATGTTTGTAGGCATGATGCCTCTATTCTTTTTGGAAGGTCTCAATTCCAGGACTGATGTCTCTGATTAATTAGGGGTGTGAGTTCAGGGTATTAGTTATCTGGACTGCTTATCAGTCTGTGTCATTGGATTGGAGGTCTCTGGACTACTTGGGGATCTGTGTATCAGAGTGTGATGTCTCTGGGATATCTGTGGATCTGTGTCCCACCGCATAAGGTTTCTGAGCTCTTTGGGGATCTGATTCTAGGGTGTGAAGTCTCTAAACTGTGGAGGTCTGTGTTCAGGATATGAGGTCTCTGAGATGCTTTATGGTTTCTGTCCCAGTGAATAAGATCACTGAAATGTTTGGGGTCTGTTTCCCAGGGTTGGAGTCTCTAACATTTTGGGGAGTGTGTGTACTAGTCTGTGAGGCCACAGAACACTTACCAGCTCTGTGACTCTGTGTGTGGTATCTGGGCCCTTTTGGGATGTGTGTTCAGGGCGTGAGATCTCTGAATTTTATTGTATTCTTTCTCAAGAGTTTGAGGTCTTTGAACTGTGTGTGGGATTTTGTCCCAGAGTATGAGTTCTCTGTTCAGCTTTGGAGTCTGTGTCCAGAGTGTGAGGTTCCTGAGGTGTTTGTGCATGTGTATGTGGAGGGGTGTCTCTGTCACAAGGTGCGATTTCTGTGAGTTGTTTGAATTACTATGTCCCTGGGTGCAAGAACACAGAACACTCCTGGGGTCTATGTTCCAAGGTGCAATGTCTCTGAGGTGGTTCCATGTCTGTGTCCCGACAGATGAAGTCTCTGAGTTTCTCTGGGTTATGTTTTTTCATGGTATGATGATTACTGGTTTTGAGCCTGTGTGCAGGGAGTGAGGTTTCTTAGCTGTTTGGGAATTTGAGCTATCTGAAGGGTATGAATTATCTGAGTTCTTTCGGGGTTTGTGTTCCATTCCAGGAAATCCCTGCATCACTGGTGTATGTTCCAAGGTGTGAGGTCTCATATTTTTAGTTGTTTCTCATATTTTTGGTGTGATGCCTCTGACTTATTAGTGATCTATTCCTAGGGTATGAGATCTCAGAATTTGGTTGGGTTTGTGTCTTAAATTGAGGTTTCTTTGCTAGTTGGTTTCTATGAAGTTTTTTTGTTTTTTTTTAAAAGATGACCGGTAAGGGGATCCTAACCCTTGACTTGGTGTTTTCAACACCACGCTCTCCCAAGTGAGCCAACCTGCCATCCCTATATAGAGATCCGAACCTGTGGCCTTGGTGTTATCAGCACCACACTCTCCCAAGCGAGCCATGGACCGGCCCTTCTATGAAGTTTTTGAGGTATTAGGAACCTGTTAGAAATTTGTTACCAGAGTAGGAGGTTTCTGAACAGTTTTGTGGTCTGTGTCCAAGATGTGAAGTGTCTGAAGTCTCTGTGTAACTTGTTGGAGTCTGTACCCCATGATGTGATATCTCCTGGGTTTTTGAGGATCTTGGTCCTAACACATGAGGTCTATGAGCTCATAGGCATCTATGTTTATGACATGAGGTCTCTGAATTGTCTTGTGACCTATGTCCAAGAGTGTGAATTCTCTGAGGTAACAAGATACGAGCTTTCTGAGATTTGGGGATCGATGTCCAGGATGTGAAGTCTCTGAGCTGTTTTGGGTTCTGTGTCTCATAATGGGAATTCTTTTTTTCTTCCTTTCAACTTCTTTATTAAGTTGGTTTCATAAAAGATACACATTCTCATGTTGACAATTCTTGTCATGAACAAAAGCAACAAAAATAATACAATAGCAAGATGTGCTTTGCATATAAATGATTATGTTATAAGAATAGGAAATGCGGATCCCTGCACAACAAAAAGATTAGGAAGCAAAACGTGAATAGGCCCTGTATTCAGAACATACTAGAGTGTATGTGCAAAGACAGCACATCCATGATATCACTCACTTAGGTTTCTTTGTTTATGATGCATAATTCCTTAATCATTCATTTGTGAAATACGAATGAACTTTAAGAAACATGAAATCTGAATCACATTTATTATCACAATATCAATGCTAAACTCAAAATAGCAATTTCATTGACTCTAAATGTTAAATGTTTCAAAAAAAGGCAATCAATTTTTTTTTTTTTTTTGTCTTTTTTTCGTGACCGGCGCTCAGCCAGTGAGTGCACCGGCCAGTCTTATATAGGATCCGAACCCACGGCCGGAGCGTCGCCGTGCTCCCAGCTCCACACTCTCCCGAGTGCACCACGGGCTCGGCCGGCAATCAATTTTTTTAACCCTCTGAATAGGGTCTGCAAAAAGGTGGATTATTTTACTACTTGCATGGAAATTAGGTCTCAGCCTGTGCTTTAACAGCACGAACAAAAAAGGACAGCAAAAAAATATCCCTGAGAGTAATGCCTGTATATTTAAAAATATCTAGTTGAACCATGTTCTTTGTACTTATATAGCAAGCCTATTAAACCACCAGCATAACAGAAGCTTATACCTCATGCAACACAATTACTGAATTAACTACACATCTATTAGAATTTCCAAATCTCTGCTCCTAACATAATTTTAGTACACCTATTAAGTACAGTAGGTCATTTAGGAAAGCAGAAATAAAACATATACCCAGTCTTGCAATTAAAATTTTTTCCTAACACGAACAATATTCAGATATAAATTTTGAAGTAAATATGTTTTTTCTAAATACAATTTATATAGTCAAGGCTTATCTTAAACAAAGACAGGTCTTAGGTATATGATTTGTACAAATCTATACTAGTGTATATTCCAAATAAAGATTTTTCTCGCTATTAAGGTATAACAATATAACTGTTTTCTGAGTGAAGATATATGTTATGTCTTAAGATGTAAACACTTTGGAAGGCAAACAACTTAGTGGAAAGATTATTGTTCATTTAAAAATGTGTATTATCTCATAGTAGGTCCTGAACTTTCAAATTTACATGTGAGAATACATTTACATCTTAAATTCCCAGGAAAGGCACAGGCTTTATGTAAATAAGCAGCAAAATTTTAAACTCACTGGTTTACTGAAAAAGCCATTACTTTTATTAGAAACAAATAAGGCTTCTCAAGGTGTTGGCAACAAGTCATAGTATAGACATAGACTTCATTCGGTGTATTTTTCCCTTTAATTATATTCCGGCAGGAGGTGGAATACCTCCTCGGCCATGGGAAACAGAAGTATTTGATGGACTGTGTAAGCTGGTTTCCTTGTACACAAACCAAGCATTTCCTCCCCAAAGTATCATATTCAGAAAGCCAATGATCACAGATACATTTAGGGAACCCATATAGTCACAGAGCCAAAATAACACATCACTCCTTGCTGCTTACAAGGCCGAAATTCCTGAACATTATTGTGACCGGTAGCTATTTTAATATCTGTAAGAGTTTTAGCCCAGGCTGAAGTGCTCACCAACCATAAAAATGTTGCAACAAGAGTAACAACAAAATCAATCCTGGGAAGTTTAGGACTATCCTGATCTAGGTTCCTGTAGGCAACATAAAGCAGAAGGGCAGCAGTGCAGTGCAGAGACAGGACTGCAAAAGTAACATCGAATTGCTAACATCGAATCGCGCAGAAGAGTCATCTCCTATGAGGACATGAGGTTTCCAGTCTCTGTTACACACATTTACATTTGGAGGTGGCTGAAATGATGCCTGATTCAATCTGAATGGATACCAAAAGTAGCTGTAATAGTTTTATTTTCAAAAACGTTGGGGGAGGGGCTGGTCGGTTAGCTCCGTTAGAACGCGGGCTTGTGAACACCAAGGTCAAGGGTTCAGTTTTCTGTACCCGCCAGCCACGAAAAAAAGAAAAGAAAAGAAAAAGAAAGAAAGAAAAGAAACTTTGGGAGGCGGCTCCTTCAGCGGGTTGAGTGAGGTTGATCTGGAAGGCGGACATCTGAGGGAAGGAAGGAAAGAGTCAGGACAGCGGGGCGGAGGAAGTGGAGGAGGGGACCAACGAGACCCGAGCAGCCTGGCGGCGAGGAAGGACTTCGGGAAGGGGAGGAAGTCGTGATAGGAGTTCTAAGCCATTTGGGATATGTTTCCAGGTGTGATGTCTCTGATCTCTGTTCTGTTTCCAAAGGTCTCTGAGCTATTTAGCCTTCTGACAGCCTGTGACACTGCTTTCTGTTTATAGGTTCGGTTTCCAGAGCATGAGATCTCTGAGCTGTTTGGGGTTTTGTGTCCAGAGTGTCATGCTTCTGAGCTATATTGGTTGGCTGAATCTCAGGAGATACTTGCTGTTTGTGCCCCAGGGTAAACTGTTTGAGCCATTTTGGGGTGTATGTCCCAGTGTGACAGTGGTCTAGCTGCTTGGGGTATGTGTCCAGGCCTGAAGGTCTCTGAGGTATTAGGGGTCTGTGTGAAAGGATGTGAGATTCTCTGGTTTTGGGGGTTTCTCTGTGAGGTTCGGTGGGGTGGCAGGAGGTGGAGAGGTCCATGTCCAAGGTTTAAGGCCTCAGAATTATTTTGTGCTGTATCCAGAGTGTGAGTTCTCTGAGCTCTTTGGGACACTGTGTGTCAGAGCGGGAGGTCCCTGTGGTGTTTCTGGGTCAATGTCCCAGCCTATGAAGTCTCTGAGCTCCTTGGGCATCTGCGTCCAGTGCCCCAGGCCTTGGAATTGTTTTATGTTCTGTCCCAGAGTGTGAAGTCTTCATGGTCTTGGAGTCTGGTTCCACAGAATGATATTGCTGAGATGTTTGTATTTCTTTTTGTCTCAATGTAAGTTTTATGAGCTGTGGGTGTGTCTTTTCCCCAACATATAAGGTTTTTGAGCTCTTTTGGGATATGGTTGCAGGGTTTTAGGTTTCTGCACTTTGTGGTAGTTTCTATCAGGGGTGTGAGACCTCTTAGATCTCATGGGTCTAAGTCCCATTACATGAGATCTTTGAGCCACTTGGTATATATTTTCAGGTGTGAGGTGTCTGATGTGTATGGCTCTCAGTCATAGGAATGAGGTCTTTGGTCTATTTCAGGGTGTATTCCAGAGTCTGAGGTCTCTGAGGTATTTTTATGAGTGTGTAAACCATGGTGTGACACCTTTGAGGTGTTTCAGGGTCTGTGTCCTGACTTATGAGGTCTCTGACCTGTTCTAGGTCTGTGTCCAGGATGTGAGTCCCCAAAGCTGTTTCAGACTTGTATTCCAGGGCATGAGGTGTCCAAGCTCTTTGGATTCTGAGTGATGTGTCTGATCTATTAGGGGTCTGTTTCCTGACAGCAAGGTCACTGAGCCGTACCAGTGTCTCTTTTCCAAGGTGTGAGGTGTCTGCATTTTTTAGTGTCTGTGTTGCTGAGTATGAAGTATCATAGGCTATTTGGGGTTTGTCTCTAGGGTCTGAAGTCTTTGATCTATTTATGGTCTCTGTGCCAGTTTGTGAGGTCTCTAAAATGTTTTGAGGTCTGCGTCCAAAACCTGCATTTCTATGTTGTTGTGAATTCTGTGTCCCAGGCTTTGGGATGTCTGAAATGTTTGGGGGGCTTTGTTATAGGGTGTTAAGTCTATGAGCTGTTTTGGAACCTTTCTTCCAGGATGTGAGGTCTCTGAGTTTTTGAATGTCTGTGTTCCTGAGGGTACCACAGAAGTGATTATGATTTATGTCATAAGGTTTGGGCTCTCTGAACTGTTTGGTTATAAGATCTCAGAATACTTCGAGGGGCTGGTTCTCATGTTATGAGGTCTTCGAGCATTTTTTGCCATTTACTTTTCCTCCATTAACAACATGTCCTTTAGGTGGTGCCTCCAGCCAGTATAGGTGTGTCATCTTCATTCTGTTTGTGTCCAGGCCTGTGAATTGTTGTGATCTATGTCAAGAGTATAAAGTCTCTGCCCAGATTTTTTAAAAATCTATATCCCAGGTGATGAGGTTTTGGGATCTGTGTATAGAGTGTGAGGTATGTGAACTGTTTGGAGTTTGTGTCCCCAGTGTGCAAGGTCCCTAAGGTGTTTTGGACTCTGTGTCTCAGAGTACGAGGTCTCTGAGATGTTTGTAAGAATTTGTGACCAGAGGATGAGGTCTGTGAAATGACTGGGTATCTGTGTTCCATAATGTGAGTTCTCTGAGCTTTTCGCTAGTCTTTGGCCAGAGTGAGGTCTCTAGGCTGTTTTGTGGTCTGTGTCCACAGTGTGAGATCCCTGAACTGTTTTGGATTCTGTGTCCCATGATGTGAGGTCTCAGCTCTTTTGTACTCTGTGTCCAATGACATGAAGTCCCTGAGCCATCTGGAATATGTTTCCAGCAGTGAGACCTCATTCTGTTTCATAGCAAACAGGTACTCCAAGGTATAACATGGATCACCTTTATTCATTTCCCCTTTTCCTCCCTAGTTGTTTGCTCCTCCCATTCTTTTGTACACAGACCTGTGCACGTGTGTGTGACTATTTTCTTGCAATGCATACTTAGAAGGGGAATTGCCAGGCCAAAGGAGTCATTATTCAACAAACTCCCTTGTGAGCACCTACTGTATGCAGGGCAGTTTTTTTGTTGTTGTTTTTAAAAAAAAAAAAGTTTCTCGGTAAGGGGATCTTAACCCTTGACTTGGTGTTGTCAGCAGCATGCTCTCCCAAGTGAGCCACAGGCCGGCCCTTATGCAGGGCAGTTTTAGGTGCTGGGAGAAACCAGGGAACTAGAAATCTACATATCCCTACCCTACTGGTGCTGACATTCCAGTAGGGAGGGGTGTCAGTTTTTTGTTTGATAAATGCTGCCACACAAACGCACACGCCCATCAGTGGCCCCAGGGGAATGAATGCCTGTCTACGGTGGACGCCTTGGCCTTTGCTCTCAACAAGATCATCAGGGTATGGGGCTGGGACGGTCCATTAGGGGACGTGGGGAGGTAAGGGACAAGGACGGAATGTGGGCGGGGCGAGGAAGACGTGAGAGTGTATTTAGTTGTGTTGGGGTGAACCGAAGATTGAATGATTCACGTGACATTGACATGAAACAGTCCTTCCTAGATCGCACACACTGGGAGAGCGTGAGGAGTGGGAATGGAGAGTTGATGAGACAGTGCAGCTCCGGGACACACCACTGCGCGACGCGGAGATGGAACAGCCAGCTCCGGGACGTACCACAGGGGAGGGGTTGTGTATTTTGGAAGACACAATTGTATGTGTGGAGACACGAAGGTCTCCTCATCCCGCTAGTGGATCGGCCCCCACCCCAGACGGAGGAGAGAATGGCGCTGCCTCGACCGACCCTGGCCGCGGGCAGACCCCACCTTCGGCCTAAAGCCTCCACATGTCTGGAAGCCGCCACCGCTCTGATCTTACATCTGGTCCCGCCCGGGGTGGCTCTATAGACACGAATCCACAACGGGGGTGGGGCGGGGCGGAAGGCCGCGGAGTGGTGATTGGCTCCAGGATGAGTTGAATGGGGCGGGATCGAGTCCTACCCTGAGCTCTGACTGGTCATGCGAGATTATTTCCCCAAGCTCTTCCAGGGTACTGAGGTTTTCCGGAATCACGTGGAGGATGCGAGCCCGGTCGTCCGCTACCTGCTCTCATTGGTTGCTGGCCCAGCGCAGGCGCTATGGCCCCGGGTCAGCGTTCAGAGTTGCTGAGGCAGCGCTTTGGCTCCTGGAGACATAGGTTCAAATCCCATGTAGGAACTTCAACTTGCGCACCTGTAAAAGGAGCTGGCATTATTGGCTTGTACAGAGTGTGTCGGGTAATATTTCCGTTCTCTTCTACCTATTCTTTTTTTTAACAATGCTTCTTGGGTCCCATTATATTGATTTCAGGACCCACTCACCATCCACAACAGCACTGAAAAAAACTTTTCCAGGGCCCCTGGCATCTGTCTTTCAGGCTACCTGTAGGTCTGATAAAGCAGATAAAGTTCAAGGCTATCTCATGATCCTCCTCTGGGCCAGCCCCCTTCCCCCAGGAGTGGGTGACTTGGAGGCTCCCCGCCCCCTCTGGACTAGGCCTGACTGGGGGTGTGTGAGGAGGAGTAGGGTGAGGGGGTGAGCCATAAAAGACTAGAGAGATGCCTGATTTCATGCTCTGGTGAGGGGCGTGTGGCAATTAAGTAAAAGGAGAATTTTGGAGGGGGACAAGAAAATTCAAAGGAGTACAGAGGAGGTGTTTGGCTGAGTGTAGGTAAGTAAGAGGAAAGTGGTTCTCAGGTCAACTCATCGTAAGGTAGTTACTACACTCTGTACAGTTTGGAGGACTGTGTCCAGGATGTGAAGTCTCTAACTTGTTTTGGAATCTTAGTCAAGGGTATGACATCTAAGAAAGGGATGTGAAGTCCCAGGCGTTTGGAGATCTGTGTCATAGGGGTTTAGGTCCTGGAGATATTTGTGGGTTGCTGTCCCAGGGTGTGACGTTTCTAAGCTGTTTTGGATCTTTGTCCCTGGGTGTGCAGGTTTTTTTTTTTTTTTTTCCCCTCAAAGTTGAATTTTATTTTTGTTTTATTGGCATTTCTCTGACTGCTAGAGGGTCTTAACATTGTTTTCTGTGCTTGTTGGCAAGATGTATTTAAGTTTTGCCAATTCCCTTTTATGTCCTCTGATCATTTTTTCCTTTAAAAATTTTAGACTTACAAATAGATTGCAAAAGTAGTACAGAGTTTTGGTATACCCTTCACACCAGCTTCCCCTAATGTTAACAGCTTATATAGCCATAGTACAATCTTCAAAACCAGGAAATTAATAATTCTGTTGATACAGGAGGTGCTCAGTTGTTACAGAACAGACTGCCAAGAAACCAAGGGTCACTCAGAGGGTTGGAGAACTCAAAGATTTATTACACCGGCAGGCCCAGAGGAGTTGACACTCTGAAGTCTGAGCCCCAACTCCAGGCTTACAAAGGGTTATATAGGTTTCATTCTTCTGGGGTTGTAGGTTTTGTTTTCTTGAAATCCATGCTTGGGCTAAGCTGATACAAAAGGCAGTCAATGTTATAAAAGCAAAACAAAAAAACAAAAAGCAGAAGTACAAGTGCAGGTTTAAGTTTTTCTGGGCTACAGTTTCAGAACATGCCTCTGGGTTTCCAGCTACTCCCTGAGGTCTCAGGCCCCCTCCTCTGAGCTCTCCCCTGGAGGAAAGCTACTGTTGCCAGTTAGACCTATTTTTAGCACCAACACGGGGAAAATGAGACCACAGGGGGCTGGTTTGTGCAATCCAGTGGCTGAGCATGCTCAGTAGAGAGCACAGAACATTCTGGTGCCTATAACTGGGAACCACCCTCTTAACTGAATATTTATTAGATAAATTATAAAAACCCGTCCCAGGTGAAGGCAGGGTCATTGTTCACTTTCCTGGAGGCAATCTGCATTTCAGTGCCTGAGATGTGTATACTTCACTTTGTATCAAACTTACTTTTAGCAAGTGGCTCCTCATTCTCTCGAGCCAGCCTGCACTTTGTATTGAACTTTAAGTATGTTTTTCTTGCTTTTGTGTTAGACTTGATGTCTGTACTGAACTTACTTGGTGTGGGCCCTGCTCAGTCTCCAGTGCTATGCTGCACTCTCTCTGTAGAACCTGTGTTTCTTATCTGTCATATTAAACCTGTTCTCACTTTCTGCTGTGACTCTGCCCTTGAATACTTTCCTGTGGCAGAGTCAAGACCCTGATAAGAGGACTGGGCGGGTTGAAGCCAACTAGCGGCCCCCTGGAACGTACCTCCAACATCGCTGTTGGTGTCTGTGTCCAGGGTGTGAAATATCTGAGTTCTTTGGACTCAGAGGTCTCTTGGGTTTTGTGTCCCATGATGTGATGTCTCTGAGCACTGGGTGTATGTTTTAGATGCTTGGTCTTTCATCTTCTTGGTGGTCTTTGTCCCCGAGTATGATGTTTTTGACCTTCTAAAGGTCTCTTCAGGGCTTGTATTCTCTGAGCTGTTCGGGCTTCTGTGTTCAGAGTGTGAGGTCTCTGAGCACTTTGGGAGGACTATGTTCAAAGCTGTATGTACTCTCAGCTAGTTTTTTTTTTTTCCTTTTTTAGAGCCCATGACAATGTGACTGACACGGCTAGTTTTCATTGGTCTCTGTCAGAGATTATGAGGTTAGTAAATAAATACTTTTAGGTTGTATATCTAGGGCATGGTTTCTCAGTCTCAGGACCATTGACATTTTGGACCAGAAAATTCTTTGTTATGGTGGGCTATTCTGTGCATCGTGGGATATTGTATTAGTTTGCTAGGATTGCTGTCATAACAAATACAACAGAAATGTATTGTCTCACAGTTCTGGAGGCTGGAAGTCTGAGATCAGGGTTTTCACTGGGTTGGTTCATTCAGTAGGCTGAGAAGGAAGATCTGTTCCATGCCTCTCTCCTAGCTTCTGATGCTTGCTGGCAATCTTTGGCATTCTGAGGCTTCTGCTCCATCACTGTGATCTCTGCCTTCATCTTCACATGGCATTCTCCGTGTGTGTGTGTGTGTGTGTGTGTGTGTGTGTGTGTGTGTGTGTGTGTGTGTGTGTGTGTGTGTGTGTGTGTGTGTGTGTGTGTGTGTGTGTGTGTGTGTGTGTGTGTGTGTGTCCGTCCGTCCGTCCGTGAAGACACCAGTCATATTGGATTAGGGGCCCACCCTACTCCAGCATGACCTCATTCTAATTTAACTAGTTACATCTGCAATGACCCTATTTCCAAATAAGGTTACATTCTGAAGTACTGGGGGTCAGGATTTCAACTCATGAATTTGGGGGGGACACAATTCCACCTGTAACAGATGTTATCATGAGAAAAAAGGAAGGGAGGGAGGGAGCAGCCCCTGACATTCAGAAGCTGGCCTTCCAGTCACAGCTAGGCCGTGTTATTCTCTTCTCAGACATAAACAATCTCACAGAATACCATCTTGGTTAGTCTGAGGCCATGATAAAATGAGACAAAGCTAAGCTATTTTATAATGTTGTCTAAGCACAGACAAAAAACAAGGTCACTGTGTTACCCACAAGGTACTGAACATCCATTTCTCTTGGTTAAAATGTGTGACTGTTATTTCTTCATCAGTTACAGCTTTAGCCTCACTCTCGTCTGCCCTCCCTAGAGGGAAGATTTATTGAGATACCTAATCATGAAATTGCCCTCATTTTCTGACAGCATCCAATCTAGAGTGAGCCCCCACTCCCTTACACCCTCCCACAAACCACTCAACCAAAGCTTGGTTATTTCTAACACGGCCTTGGTGAGACGTCCCATGGTTCCCCATGGCGTGCATGCTCGCTCACTACAATGAGTAATAAACCCCGACTGCTCAGCTACAGGTATGTTCCTGGGAGGTCTTTGGCTAAAGGGCACTGACAAGCAGCATCCCTGGCTTCACCTCACTGGATATCAGTAGCACCACCCCCACAACAGTTGTGACAACTAAAATGTCCCCAGATATTTCCAAATGTTCCTTGGAGGAGCAAAATCACGTCTGGTTGAGATCCACTGGTCTAGGGTATGAAATATTTGAATAGTTTGGGGTTCTTTGTTTGAGGTTTGTGTTCTCTGAGAGGTGTTTGGGTCTGTCTCAGAGTGTGAGGTCTCTAGTCTGTCTCAGGGTTTCTGTCCCAAGATTTGAAAGCTCTGATCTCTTTGGGGGTTTTTTATCAGGATTGAGTGACCTCATCATGTACGGAAATCCAGACATGAGGTACATGTGCCCTCCCCCCTCCCCCACCCAGGCCATACGCTCAGTAAGGTGGTGAGAAGTGGGAGTCACGTGATTGGTTGTGAACACCTCACATTAGGATTGGGATTCACAGTAATCCTGGCTTCCTTGTCTAGACCATGAAGTATAGGTGACCTGCTTCCTTCAGAACCTCTGTCTCACCCTCTCTTCTGGAAGTCATAGTTTCTCTTGACACCATTTGTGGAAATTGTGTTGTAGGGAGGTGTTTTGTTCTGGGTCTCATGACACCAGCCATGGAGTGGGGGGCCCCTGTCTCTGGGTATGGACATTGCTCAGATAAATTTTGGAGTCCATCTCCCCTCATTCACACGTATAATAACCCAGTTTGCTTTGGATTTTGGAGCCTGGTAGAGCCTGTTTCTAAGCCTGGAACTTCCAAGTCCTGGTTGGATGGTAGGAGAGTCTAGCTTTTTGGATCATCTCTCTAAACCTTAAGTTGACCTGCTGAGGTTTTACAAGACTGATCGGAATCAGTAGAACAGTTACAGTCCACACACCTATGCTCCCCTGATTTCAGCCTGTTCTCCCTAATCACACCCCCCTTCTGAAAACAGAATTCAGGGCTGGGGGAGATAGCAAATGAACCAGGGAAATGCCATCTCTGGCCGGGGGCCAGTACAGGCCCAAGGCTGCGTCAGTTGGAATGTAGGAGCGATGCACGCAGATTGTTAACAGTAATGGGTGTTGTGTTCAAGAAAGAGGAGGTACTCCCCAGAATTGTGTCCTCTTTCTCCAGCAAACCCAAGATTTTGCTTCAGCTTTTCTCTTGAGAACTTACATAGTAGACTGTATACCATGAGGCAATGATGCACAGGGAGAAAAAACATTGTTCCTCTTCTGAAAACTGTAAATCTGATTATAAGAGAGACAAGTTTGTACTTACGTGAGAGACTAGGTATGAGGTCCAGAGAAAGGTTTTGGGGGAGGGTGCAGGGCCTCAGTGACTTGAAGAAGAAGTCTCAAGAGAAATTAAAAAATAGTTTGGAATAAATGAAAATGAAACTTACCAAAGTTGTGGGATACAGCAAAGCAGTGCTTACTTAGAGGGAAATTTAAATGGCATTATGGCTTCTGCCTTGCTCTTTCTTGAATCACTCACTCTAGTGGAAGCCAGCCACCATGTTGTGAGGACACTCAAGCAGCCTCGTGGAGAGAGCCATGCACTGCAGAACTGAGGCATCCCAGCCAGAAGCCAGTACTGCCTTGCCGCCGTGGGAGTGTCCAGCTTGGAAGCAGAGCATCAGGCCTTGTTCAAGCCTTCAGATGAGTGTAGCTGGAGAGACCCAGAGCAAGAACCACCCAGTTAAGCTGCTCCTGAATTTGTGATTCCCAGAAACTCTGTGAGATGATTAATGTTTGCTGTTGTCTTAAGCTGGTACATTTTGGGGTAATTTGTTATGCAGCAATAGATAACTCATAAATAGTGTTTCTGAGCTCTTTGAGCGTCTGTCCAGGGTTTGAGATTTCTGAGCTTTTTAGTGGCCTGTATCCGTACTATGATGTCTAGGTTTTTTTGGGCATTCTGTATTTGACATTTTTAGGTCTTTGATCTCTTTGGGTTCTCTCTGTAGGTTTTTAGATCTCTAAACTATCTGGGGATCTATGTCCTAAAGTGTGGGGATTCTGGGCTGTTTTTCTGTTCATGTCAAGAATGTGATTATAACTGTTTGGGATCCTTAATTCCAGGGTATGATGTCTCTAAGAAATTTTGTACTTGGGTCCAGGATTTGAAGTTTCTGAGCTCTCTGGCAGTCTGTGTTCTGGGTGTGAGGTCATTGACATATTTGAGAGTCTGCATCTCAGGTTTCACATCCACGAACTTTTTGGAGGATTGTTTACTGGTTTTGTTTGTTCTTTGAGGTATGTAGATTTTTAAATCCTAGGAATAGACATCACCAAGGTGACTGGAGTCTGCACCCAGGACACTAGGTGTCAAGAGCAGTTTGGGCCATTGAATTCCCGGATATGAAGTCTCTGATGTGTTTGAGAATCTCTGTCCAGATATTGATATTTCTGATTTTGCAAAGGGCATCTGTGTCCCAAGGTATCAGCTCTCTGAACTGTTAATGAGTGTATGTTCCAGGATGTAAGGTTCCTGAGCTGTTTGTGGGTATCACTGACATGTTTACAGCTATATGTCGTAGGATATGAGGTCTCTGTTCATGGGTGTATAGACCAGGGTGTGAGGTATCTGAGCTCTTCAAGTGTGTGTTTCCAAGGTTGTGAGATCTTTTTGTGTCTCTTTATGGGTTCATGTGAAGGGTGTGAGGTCTCTGATATTTTTGTGGCTATATGTTCCAGGATATGAGGTCTCTGGTCTGTTTGGGGGTGGATTTCAGAGTGAGGTCTCAAGTCTGTTTGTGGCTATATGACCTAGGGTGTAGGTCCCTGATCTCTTTGGGTGTGTATGTTCCATGGTGTCTGAGCTCTTGGTGTATATCCAGAGGTGTGAGGTCTCCGATCCATTTGTTGTTATTTACTATTATGTGAGTCTATTTTCACTGGAGTACGTTAAGGTCAGTCTGTGGCTGTCTTCCAGGATATGAGATCTCTGATCTGTTTCTAGGTGTACATCCCAGAGTAAGAAGTTCCCGATCTATTTGTCCACACATGTCTCTGTATGTATGGACTCTGATCTCTGCATAGATATACCGAGAGTTTGAGGGTTTTTAAAATCTCTTTATGGTTTTATAATCCACAGGTGTGATGACTGTGTTGTGTTTGTGGCTGTATGTATTAGAATTTTAGTTATCTGGGCTGTTTCTGCAAGTGCGTCCCAGGACATTAGATCTCTGATCTGTTTGTGGATGTATTTACCAGAATAGGAGATATTTGACAGGTTTCTGGGTATGTGTCCCAGACTGTGAGGTCACTGATCTGTTTCTGCATGTATGTCACAGGATTTTAGGTCTGTGATGTGCTTGTCACTGTAATTACCAGTATGTGAGGTGTCTTTTATGGGTATATGCCAAGAGTAGAAGTTCTCTGATATGGTTGTGGCTGTATGAACCTGGGTGTGAGGCCTCTTATCTGTTTGTGGGTGTGTGTCTCAGTGTGTGAGGTCTGTGAGGTCTTTTGGGTATGTGTTCAACAGTATAAGGTCCCTGATCTGTTTTGGGGCTTATTTACCAGGATATGAGGTTTATGATCTTTTTTTCTTTGTATGTCCTGGGTTGTGAGGTCTGTGGTTGTCATTGTGTGTCCCAGTATGTGAGGTCTCTTTCATGGGTGCATGTAAAAAATGTAAGGTCTCTGATCTATTTGTGGTATATGTTCCTGGGTGTGAGGTCTTTGATCAGCTTGTGGATTCAATTCCTAGAATATGACATCTGTTTGCTAGTGTATGTTGCATGATGTGATGTCTCTGATATTTTGAGAGTATGTGTTCCCTGATGTGAAGTATCTCATCTATTCCTTGGTGTAGTTCCAAATGTGAGGTCTCTCACCTGTGTGAGGGTGTATGTCCCATGATGTGAGGCCCCTATTTTTTTTGTAGGTATATTCCCAAGGATATGAGTTCTCTTATCTCTTTTGGGTGGTATGTCACAATTTGAGAGGACTCTGCTTCATTTCTGAGTTTATTTCCCTGTGTGTGAGGTTTCTGATCTGTTTGTGGTGTATACTGCAGGATATGAGTTCGCTGATCTATCTATGTGTGTATGTCTCAGGCTGTGAAGTTTCTAATCTCTTTGTGAGTATATATCACAGAATGGGAGTCTCTGATCTGTTTGTGTATTTTCATCAAGGATGTAAGGTCTGATCTGATTGTGCATCTATGTCTCAGGATGTAAGGACCCTACTACTTGTGGGTATTTGTCCTAGGTTGTGTGAGCTGTTTGTGGGTCTGTGTCCCAGTGTGTGAGGTCTCTGATCTGTTTGGGTGTATTAATTCAGGGAGTGAGGTTTCTAATCTGTTTTGGGGGTATGTGTCCCAGGATGTAAGGTCCCTGATCTCCTTGTGCGTCTGATTCCCAGGATTTAAGATCTCTGATCATTTGTGGGTTTATGTCTCAGAATGTGTTTCTCTACGTTTTGTGGGTATATGTCCCAAGTTGTGAGTTCTCTGATCTGCTAGGGGAGTTATTTTTCAAGATTGAGATTTCTAATTTGTTTGTGGGTATATATCATAGAATATGAAGTCTTGGGTCTCTTAGGGTGTGTATATCCAGGGTGTAAGGTTTGTGACCACTTTGTGGTTGTATGTTTCATGGTGTGAGGTCTCTTCTTTGTTCATTGCTGTGTGTTTCAGTATGTGATGTCTCTGCTCATGAATTTTGTCAAGGATGTAAGTTCTCTTGTTTGTTGTATATTGCAGGTCATGAAATCTCTGATCTATTTGGTGGTGAATGTCCCAGTGTGTGAGGTTTCTGAGCTCTTTTTGTGTGTATGTCCCAGGCACTGAGGGTTGTGATGGACTTGTGGGTGTATATCCCAGGTTTTCAGGTCTCTGATCTGTTTGGTGTAAATTCCAGCAAGTGACATATCTGAACTCTTTATGGATATATGTATCAGGCTTTGAGGGCTCTCACATGTTACGTATATGTGCTGGGTATACATGTATGTAATCTAATCTCTTTAGTTACGAATGCCCAGAGTGTGGAGTTTCAAAGAGCTCATTGTGTGTGTATGCCCTTGGTCTGAGTCCTCTGATCTCCTTGTGGGTATGAGCTCTGTGATCTCTTTGTGGGTGTGTGTCACAAGATATTAAGTCTATGATCTATTTCTGGTGCTTTTTCATAGCATGCCTGGTTTCTGACATGCTTTTGGGTGTATGTTGCAGCATTTGAGATTTCTGGTCTATTTGTGGGTGTCTTTGGTTGTATATGGTCTCTGATGTGTTTTGGAGTATATCCCACAATGTGAGCTCCCTGATCTGTTGGTGTATGTCTCAGAGTGTGAGGTTTCTGATCTCTTTATGGGTATATGTTGCAGGGTTTGAAGTCTGTGGTCTCTTTGTGGCTACACGTCCAGGTTATAAGGTCTCTAATCTGTTGAGGTATATCCCAAGATGGGAACTCCTTGATCTTTCTTGTGGGTACGTGACTAGTGATATGAAGATTCTGATCTGTTTTCTGGTAAATGAGCCAGGTTAAGAGGACTCTGGCATGAGGATGTTTTCCCAGGATATAAGTTCTCTGATCTGTTTCCAGATACATGTCTTAGGATGTGAGGTCTCAGAGCTATTTGTGGATATATGTCCCAGGTTGTTAGAACTCTGATGCTTTTAGTGTTATTTGCAAGCATATGAGATTTCTGATTTGTATGCTCACATGAATAACAGGTTGTGAGGGTTATTATTTGTCGAAGTGTATATCCAGGTTAGGAGGTTTCTGAGCTCTTAGTCAGTGTGTATCTCAGGATCAAGGCCTCTGATCTATTTGTGGGTATGTGTCCCAGGATTGGAGTGCTGTCATCTCCTTGTGAGTACATACCCCAAGATGTCAAGTATCTTTAATTATTCTGGGTGTATTTCCTAGGAAATAAGTTCTCTAACATATTTTGAGTTCTCGTTGCAAGATTTGAGGTCTCAGATCCATTTTGGTTGTATTTCTTAGATGAGGTCTCTGATCTGTTTGTGAGTATGTATTACACTACATGAGTTTTCAAAAAATCTCTTTTTCTTGCTTGTCAAGGGTGTGAGGTCTGTTCTGTCTGTCCAAATTTGTGAAATCCCAGATCTGTTTGTGGACGTGTGTCCCAGAAGGTGTGTGTGTCTGCTCTCTTCAGTATGTGTCAAGGTGGGAGGCCTCTGAATCTTTCTAGATGTATAACTCAGGAAGAGGTATGTGAACTGTTTGTGGTGTATGTCCTGGGATTTTAGGTCTCTGAGCTTTCTGGAGGTGTGTGTTTGGAGATGGAGGTCTCTAATCGTTTGTGTGTTTATGTCTCTGCTCTGATGACTTAAGGCCTCCTAAAGATGCCCATGTCCTAATACTTGAAAACTGGGAATATGTGACCTTACATGTTAAAAGGATACTTTGCAGATGGGATTAAATTAAGCATCTTGAGAAGGGGAGATTTTCTTGGATTTTCTGGGTGGATCCAATGTAATCACAAGAGTCCTTAAATGAGGCGGACAGGATGGTTATTGTCACTGAACACAATGGAATGACACAAGCCAAGTCAGAGACAGCGATATGATGACGTAAGAGTTTGTGGGTGTGTGTCCCAGCTTGTGAAGTCCTTGCACTGTTCATGGGAGTATGTCCCAGGATGTGAAATCTCCAATTGCTTGTGCATATATGTCTGTGGTCGGCCGAATAAAGGTCCCCCAAAGTGTGTCCAGCAAAGAGATGTGACCAAGGAGCCCTGAGTAGGGGAAGGAGATGTGATTATGGAAGTAGATTGAGAAAAGGAGGTGTGACGACAGAGGCAGAGACCAGAGAGATTTGAAGATGAAACACTGAAAGTTTTAAGGATGGAGGAAGGGAGAAGGACAAAGGACTGCAGGCAGATCTTGGACCTGGAAAAGGCCAGGAAATGGTCCTTCTTTGGAGTCTCCAGAAGAAATGCAGGTATGCCAGCACCTTAACTGTATCCATAGAAGACCCATTTTTGGGTTTCTATCCTACACAAATGTAATATAATAAATAAATTTGTGTTTTTCACAACACTAACATTGTGGTGATTTGTTACAAGAGTGATAAGAAAGGAATATGATATCTCTATCTGGTTTGTGGGGAACATCCTAGAATGTGAACCCCCAGTCTATTTGTGTATGTCCTATGTGGACGTCTCTGATCTGATTCGGGGTATATGAAAGCAGGGTGAGAGGTCTGTGGCCTGTTTGACAGTGTGTATTCCTGAATTTGTGGTCTCTGAGGTTTTTGTCAATATATGTCTCAGGATATCAGGTCTCTGATCTGCTTGTGGGTGTCTGTCTCAGGTTTCTGATCTGCTTGTTCAGCAGGTGTTGCGGGAATTGCGGTCTTTCATCTGTTTGTGGGTATATTTCTCAGATGAAGTCTCCATTCTGCTTTTGCCTTTATATTACAGTATTTGAGTTTCTGATCTCTTCATGTGTATTTGTCAAGAGTGGGAGGTGTCTTCTGTTTGTGATTATGTGTCCCAGTTTGTGGGGTCCCTGCCCTATTTGTGGGTATATGACACAGAAAGTGTACCTCACTCTTTTTTTGGATGTGTGTCCAAGGGTGGGAGATCTCTGATCTCTTTGTAATTGTATGACTCAAGATGTGGGGTCTTTGAGCTGCTTATGTGAATACCTCAGAATGTGATGTGGTTGGTTTTTTTTTTTTTTTTTTTTTTGTGACCGGTAAGGGATCGGAACCCTTGGCTTGGTGTCGCCCGCACCGTGCTCAGCCAGTGAGTGCACCGGCCATCCCTATATAGGATCCGAACCCGCGGCCTTGCCGCTACCAGCACCGCTGCGCTCCCAGCGCCGCACTCTCCCGAGTGAGCCACGGGGTCGGCCCAGGATGTGATGTTTTTAATTGCTTGTGGATGTATGTTTGGGTTTGGTGGAATGAAAGTCCCCGAAGATGTCCATGTCCTAATCTCTGGAATTTGTGAATATGTGACCTTACATGTTAGAAGGTCCTTTACTGATGTGATTAAGTAATCATCTTGAGATGGGGCAGATGATCCTGGATTTCCCAGGTGAGCCCAGTGTAATCACAAGATCCTTACAGGAGAGAGGCAGGATAGTCAGAGTCAGAGGAGCGGATGTGATGCCAGGAGCAGACATCAGAGAGAGAGAGATTGGAAGATAAAATGCTGCTGCCTTTGAAGATGGAGGAAGAGGCCACAAGCCAAAGAATACACACAGCTCTAGAAACTGGAAGAGGCAAGGGAATGGATTCTTCTCTAGGAACTTCAGGAGCAATGCAGCTCTGCTGACATCTTGATTTTAGCCCTTTGAAACCCATTTTTGACTTCTGACCTGCAGAAAGGTAAGATAACAAGTTTATGTTGTCTTATGACACTAAGATTGTGATTCGTTACAGCAGCAATAGGAAATAAATACATTGTCCCAGGTTGTGATGCCTTTATCTGGTTATTAGTGGACATCCCAGGATGTGAACTTCATGATCTGTTTGTGAGTGTGTGTCTGATGGTGGAAGTCTCTGATCTGTGTGCAGGTATATGAACCACACTGAGAGGTCTTTGAATGTTTGAGTGTGTGTGTTCCAGAATTTGTGGTCTCTGAGCTGTTTATGTGTGTGTGTCTTAGAATGTGACATCTCTGAGCTGATTTTTGGGAGTACATTCCAGTACGTGAGATCTTTGAGAGGTTTGTGGATTATGTTCCAGGCTGTTGGATCTTTCATCTGTTTTGGGGGTATTTCTGATGATATGAGGTTTCTGATTTGTTTGGTTAAATATATACCAGGATGTTAGGTGTCTGATCTGTTTGGGTTTATATGACTAGGGTGGGAGGTTTCTGAGCTCTGTGGGTTTATGTCTCAGGTTTGAGGCCTCTGATCTGTTGTGCTGGTAAATGTCCCAGCACATGAGCTGGTGGGTCTGTGTTACAAGATGTTACGTCTGTGATCTGTTTCTGGTGTTTTCTTCGCCTGTGAGGTCTCTGACTTGATTGTGGTTGTACGTTGCAGGATTTGAGATCTCTGATTTGTTTGTGGGTGTATGTCTCGGGTGCATATAGTCTCTGCATTGTTTCTGGAGTATATCCCAGGATGTGAACTTTTGATCGATTTGTTATGTATGACTCAGGGATTGAGATTACTGATCTGTTCGTGGATATGTGTTGCAGAGTTCAAAGTTTGTGTTCTCTTTGTGGGTTCATGTGTGAGTTGTGAGGCTTCTAATCTGTTTGTGGGTACATATCCCAGGATTTCAGCCCCCTGATCTGTTTGATGCTGTATGTCACAAAGTGTGAGGGCTCTGAACTATTTGTGGTATTTGAGGTCTCTGATCTGTTTGTAGGTACATGTCCAGGTTATGAGGTCTGTAATCTCTTTGTTGGTATATGTATGTCCCAGGATGTGAACTCTCATATATTTGTAGGGGTGTGTCTGATGTTGTGAATTCTTGGATCTATTTTCAGGAATGAACCAGGGTGTGAGTTCTGTAGCCTCTTTGAGGGTGTGTGTCCCAGGATATAAATTCTCTAATCTGTTTCTGAGTCCAAGCCCTAGGATGTGATTGATATATATATATATGTATCAATTGACGTATATATATCAGTATGTATATATATGTACACACACACACACACACACACACCTCTGATCTGTTGAGTGTATATGTGTCCAGGCTGTGAAATTATTGAGTTTTTTGTGGGTTATTTCCCTCTGGCCCATTTGGGTCTGTGTCTCGGAATAAAAGCTCTCTAAGAAATCCTCAGGGCCGTGCACACCAGGTGAGAGCTGCACACCTGGGCCTTGACACACAGCCTGGGCGGCCTCTGGTAGCCACCTTGCAGCCTGGCTTTCCTGCAGAGCTGCTCCTTCAGCAAAGTTTCCATTTCCAACCTTTCTTCCTGTCTCAACCCTTCTGCTGGCTTGAGCCTGGGGAGGCTTGCATAGGTGTCTAGGAGCCCAGGGGTCAGGAGTGAGACTTCTTGCCTGCCTCTCTGGTCCCACCTGTCTTATCTGGGCACCCAAGGCTCAGGAGGTGGCTCTGCCTGTCCCCCTGACCCTGGGTGGTCACATTCTATAAACAAGGCAGGTGCAGGAGCTGCCTGTTAAGTGTGGGTCTCCTGCCAGCATTTGTTGGGCTGGGAAAACCTCTCGTAAGAGGGCTCAAAAGATGTCTTCTTTCTAGAATGGCACACAATGGTGCGCCTGTGTGTGCCATGGGGCAGAGACTCAGTACACTGAGCTCTGCTCAAGGAGAGGCTGTCTTGCCCAGGTGTCCAGCCCTGTGGGTAGCCCCAGCAATGGGTCTCCATGACCCCCGGGGCCTGCAGCAGTGCAGATGGCAGGCAGGTCCTGGGATCTCAGCCCCAGTTCTGCCAGAAGCTTGCGGTCATCTCACCTCTCTGGGCTCAGTTCAGTGTCTATGAGGTGAGGGGGAGACCCCAGGGTTTGTGGCTGCAGTGGACCCTGGCCGAGTGGTGGAAACCCCTTCGGAGGACCCATGTTCTCACAGGTGCATCCCTGCCAGGCCTGCCCTATGCCTGTTGCCTGTGGCCCGTGGGCATTTGAGTTGCCCCTGTGGTTTGTGATAACAGCGAGTGAGGTGGTGGAAGCTGCGGTTCCTTCCTTCGTGTGGGGGCCCCCTGCAACATTCCTGTGCATAGCCCCATAGCAAGGCTCCAGGCAGGTCACTGTTCTTCCTGTTAGTGGCCCCTGCCTCAAGGTCATTGTCAGAACTCCTGGGTTTGGGGGAGGGCTGGGAAAGGGAAAGCATTAAGGACTGAGAGATGGGTGAGTGCAGGATTCTGTTGAAACCCCACCTACCCGAGTGCTTTCAGGAGGATGAAAAGACCTTGTTCCCAGGGATCTGAAGGCTTGGGAAGTGATTGCCTGGATGTCAGCTGGACTGTGGATGAAACATCAGAATGTGATGGGAGAGGAAGAGGAACATCCTCAACCTGGGGGAGTTGGTCCTCCATGGACCCCAGCCCCTTACACTACCTAATTGGGATTGCCCGTGGGGAGCCCAGCTGGAGCTCCTGGCTGAATGTGCCCAAGGATGAGGCTCGACCCCAAGGGCATATCCTCAAGAGAGGACCATGCACTTGTGGGGTTCATGCTTTGTTGAGGGGCTCTTCTTCCTCTAACACCCCAACCTTGCTTGTAGCTAAGTTCACCTGGTCAGATGGGCTCAATGGCAGTTTATATAATAAAGGTTGAACATAACTTCATAAGCAAAAAAAAAAAAAAAAAACAAGCTCTCTGACCTTTTTGGGTGTGTGTTGCAAGATCTCAGGTCTATCATCTATTTCTGGCTCTTTTTTCCTAGCATGCGAGGTCTCCAGCTTGATTGTAGGTATAAGAGGATACTTCAAAAAGTTTGTGGGAAAATAGAATTAAAAGATGAAATGACTCTTCCCATGAACTTTTTTTTTTTTTTTTTTCATAAAAGATGACCGGTAAGGGGATCTTAACCCTTGACTTGGTGTTGTCAGCACCACGCTCACCCAGTGAGCTAACCGGCCATCCCTATATGGGATCTGAACCCATGGCCTTGGTGTTATCAGCCCCACACTCTCCCGAGTGAGCCATGGGCCGGCCCTTCCCATGAACTTTTTGAAGTACCCTTGTATATTGCAGGACTTGAAATATCTGATTTGCTTGTGAGTATCTATTTCAGGTTGTGAGATCTCTGATCTGTTTGTGGGTGTATGTCTCAAGAAGTCAGGTCTGTACATATTCTGGGTATATATCCCACTGTAAGGTCTCTAACCTGCTTGTAGTTTCATGTTGCAGCATTCGAGGTCTCTGATCTCTTTCTGGTTGTATTTTTTGCATGAGGCCTGTGATCAATTTGCAAGTGTATATCACACTATGTGAGTGTGTG
This sequence comes from Cynocephalus volans, assembly GCF_027409185.1. NCBI lineage: Eukaryota > Metazoa > Chordata > Mammalia > Dermoptera > Cynocephalidae > Cynocephalus > Cynocephalus volans. Next base: position 71,853,816 of record NC_084478.1, read on the forward strand.
TGTGTGTGTGTGTGTGTGTGTGTGTGTCAAGGGTATGAGTGAGGTCTATTCAGTTTGTTGTTACATGTCCCAGTTTGTGATGTACCTAACCTCTTTGTGGGTTTATGTCTAAGAATGTTCTTCTCTCTCTTTAATTTGTGTGTGAACGTCCCAGGTTTGGAGGATTGATCTGTTTGGGGGCATATTTCTCAGGATGTGGGGTCCCTGATGTCTTTGTGGGTGTATATCCTATCATGTCATGTCCCTGTTCTCTTTGAGTGTGTATGTCCCAGATGCTGAGTTCTCTTGTGTTTGTAAATTTAATTCTAAATGGTTGAGGACTCTGAATACCTTTTGGTATATGTCCCAGAATGTGTGTCTCTGCTCTTTTTGGATGGCTATTAGCCAGGGGGTAGGGGGGGAGTCAGGATATGTGATCTATTGGAAGTATATAACTCAGGATGTGAGGTCTGTGAGCTGTTTGTGTGTGTGTGTGTCTCTGATGGCCAGATAACGGCACCCTGAAGATGTCCACTTCCTAATCTCTGGAACCCATGATTGTGCTAATTTACATGGAAAAGGGTACTTCGCATGTATTATTAAGCTAAGCATCCTGACACTTCCTGACACTTCTGGTCAAGATGGTGGAATAGACGGTCCCCAGCATCACCCTTTCCTACAGTCAACCAATTTACAACTATTAAAAGGCAACGACTTCCAAGCTGGGGCCGCTAGAGCCCAGGGGAAAAGGAGGAGAGACGTACGGAGTGCATGAAGGTGGCAGAAGCTACAATGAGAGAAAGGACCACTCCAACCATTTCAAGCCCTGGCCACTTCAAGACTGGCCCTGGTGAGCACATGGAGCAGGAGCTGGCCAAAGCTGCAGCTGTGCCCTTTGTATGAAGTTGCTTGGAGGCTGCAGAGGAGAGGAGGGCTTTGACGGCCCCCAGGCCAGCAAGACCACTAACAGAGTTCCCATGGACACACATAGGAGCGAGGAGCCACAACAGCTGAAAAAAGGAGCTGCTCAGAGGCCAGTGAGTCATAACAAGGGACTAGAGCACGGCCCGTCCATGGGAAGTGTTTGGAATGCGGTTGGTGGGTGAGATGGGACACCAGGGGAACACTGGGGCACAGCATGGACAGCTGATCTGCCCTCCAATCAGCACAGGCCCACTCAGTGGAGACTGGCCAGGAATATAGAACTGCAGGGGGTGCAGTTTTCTGGGAAAACTCAGGCCCAGACTGCAGTTTCCACACAATCCAGGTATAGCAGACCTCACAAGACCCAGAAGTGCTTACAAGGTCAACAGTTAAAACCTGAGCTGCACAAAAAGCCTTCCCCAGATAATCAGCAGCAAAGCAGCAATTTAGCTCAACCACAGGGCTCAAGTAAAGGTTCCCATAGGAACTTCCCCCATTTTAAAAGTAACCAAAGGATAACAAATTAGTTCCAATGCAGAGTTTAAGTGGTGGGGATAGGGAATAATCCAACACAGAACCGAAAGAAAAACCAAAAAACCCACAGATCAGAGACAAAATTCTGATACCCCAACATCCACATCCAGCCCAGCGACGACCACTGAGCCGCCACCAGAAGTGCCCACGGCTCCCAAGCTGGGGTGGTGGGGGGCCAAGGGCCTCAGCCACACCCCCCGACATCGGCATCCAGCACAGCCACAACCAAGCTGCTGCAGGAAGCCACCTGGGCTCCTCTGCCAGGATGAGGGGGCTTCCATGGGCCTTGACATGCCCCCCTACTCTATTCCTCATCCTTCCACCCTATCCCCCTTCCCCTCTCTCCTTCTACCCCAACTGCTCTACAACAACATCTTAGAATGTAAAAAAAATAATAAATACATAAATAAAAGTTAAGCATCCTGAGATGGGGCAATTATCCTAGATTATCTGGGTGGGCCCAATGTAATCACAAGTGTTTTGATATGAAGGAGGCATGAGGCAGGAGTCAGAGAAGGCAATGTAGTGATGGAAGCAGAGTGAGAAAAGATGTGGCAACTAAGCAGAGATCAAAGAGAGACAGAGATAGGTGTCTAGAAGAGAGAAACAGATGGGGGAAGGGAGAGAGGGAGAGAGATCTGGAGGTGAAACGCTGCTGGCTTTGAAGATGGAGGCAGGGCTTGTGAACTTGGGATGCAGGCACCCCACAGGAACGGAATTCTCCCAGGTGCTCCAGAAGTAAGTCAGCTCCGCCAGCACCGTGACTGTTCTCCTGGAAGACTCCTTGTTAGTCTTCTGATCTGTGGAAATGTAAGATGATAAATTTGTGTGGTAGTACGGCAAACAGATTATAGTGGTTTGTTTCAATAGCAATAGAAAACTAATACACAGTCTGGGGTTGTGGTGTCTCTTATCTCGTTATTGGTGGACATCCCAGGATGTGAACTCTGTGATGTTTGTTGAGTGTGCGTCTGAGGGGGGAGGTCTCTGATATCTGTGCAGGTGTATGGACCAGGGAATTATATCTCTGATCAGTTGATCTGTTTGGTAGTGTGTGTCCCAGAATTTGTGCTCTCAGCTTTTTGGGGGTGTAGGTCCTAGGACAGGAGGTCTCCAATCTGATTTTGTGTACATGTCTCAGCATGTGAGTTCTCTGATCTGTTATGTAAGTCCAAGGTGTTAAGGATTCTGAGCTCTTTGTGGGTGTATTTCATCTTGTTTGAAATCCCTGATTTGTTTCTGGGTGTATGTCTCAGGATGTGAGACTCCGTGATCTGTTTGTTTCTGTCTCATGGCATGAAGCCTCTATGTTTGCTTGTGAATGAAGAGGAGAGTGAGGTCTCTCACCTCTTTGAGAGGGTTCTCTCAGGAAGTGAGTTCTCTGATCTGATTCTGAATGCATGTCCTAGGATGCGAGGTCTCTGATATGTTTGAGGATGTATATCTCAGGCGGGAGTTCTCTGAGCTGTTTGTGGGTATAAGTTCCAGGTTATCAGATCTCTGATATTTTGAGGGCACTTACAAGCTTATGAGATTTCTGATTTGTGTGCTGTTATATGTAGCAGATGTCAGGTTTCTTATCTCGTGGTATATGTACCAACAATGTGAGGTTTCTGAGCACTTTGTGGGTTTCTGTCTCATGGAGTGAGACCTCTGATGTCTTTGTTGGTGTATGCCCAAAGATAGCAGGTCTCCATACTTCAGGGAGTGTTTTTTGCGTGTGAGGGCTGTGACCTGTTTGCTGGTTCATGTTGTGGGATTGGAGGTCTCTGGTGTGGTTTTGGTTGTGTCTGTCAGATCAGGTCTCTGATCTGTTTGTGCGTGTGTGTCACAGTATGTGTGTGTTATTTCCTTAGGGTGTTTGTAAAGGATGTGAGGCCCATTCGCTTTGTGGTTATATGTCCAGTTTGTGAGGTCCCTGACCTGTTTGTGGGTGTATGTCAGTGAATGTGGGGTTTTTTTGCTATTTGTGTGTGTGTGTCCCAGAGCCAGAGGTCTGGTCTGTTTGGGGGTGTTTGTCCCAGAATGTGGGGTTCCTTATCTCTTTGTGGGTATGTATCCCAGCATGTCAAATAGCGGATCCCCAAATATGCCTTTATGCCATTTCTGGAACTTGGTAATATGTTGTCTTATCTGGAAAAGGGACTTTGCTGTTACGTATTAGGTAAGCATCCCAAGATCAAGGCGGTTATCCTGGACAATCCAGGTGGACCCACTCTAATCACAAGAGTCTTTATATGAGGAAGGCAGGATCTTCAGAGTCAGAGAAGACTAAATGACTATGTATGACAAGTCAAAAAGGGTCATGTGATGATGGAAGTATAGTTGCAAAAGGCGATATGATGACAGAAGCAGAGGTCAGAAAGGTAGAGATCTGAAGCTAAAATGCTTGAATCATCTGATCTCTTTCCAGGTTATGCTGCAAGATGTCATGTCTACCATCTGTTTCTGGGTGTATTTTTCTTCACATGAAATGTCTGACTTGATCACCATTGTATATTGCAGGATTTGACGTCTCTGATCTGTTCATTTGTTTGTGTGTTTGCTTATTCTGCATGCTCTGGATGTGAGGTCTCTGAGCTGGTTGCCCATGTGTGTTGCTGGACTAGAGGTCTCTGATCTGTGTGTGGGACATGTCCAAGTGGTGAGGTCCCTAATCTTTTGGTCAGTGTATATCCCAGAATGTGAGCTCTCTGATCTGTTTGCAGCTGTATTTCCAGGATTTCAGGTCGCTAATATGTTTCTGGGAGTGTGTCTCAGGATCTGTTATCTGTATTCTCTTTGTGGGTGTCGTCCCTGATGTGAAATCTCTGATTTGTTTGTCATTGTGTTCCAGGATGCAAGGTTTGTGAATGGTTTGTGTGTGTGTTTTGCAGGGTTTTATGTCTGTGATCTCTTTGAGTGTGTCGTGTGTCCTTGGATGTGAGGTTTCTGATCTGTTTTTGGGCATATTTCCCAGCATGTGAAGTCTGTGAACATTTTGTCACAGTATGTCCCAGGCTATGATATTGCTGATCTCTTCATGTGTGTTGTCAAGCATTTGAGGTCTTTGATCTGTTTCTTGCCATTTGTTCCAGGATGTGAAATCCCAAACTGTGGATATATGCTCCATGGTGTGATTTTTGATCTGTTTGTGGGTTTATATATCCCAATGTTTGATTGTCCTTACTCTCTTTGTGGATTTATTTCTCAGGATTTTTTAGTGTATTTCCTAGACTGTGCATTTCCCTGGTCTTTTCCCGTGTATGTCCCAGGGTGGGCAATATCTGATTCCTTTGTGGGTGTACATCCCTTGGTGTATGAACTCTGATCCTTTGCAGGTGTATGTCTTAGGATGTGAGGTCTCCATTGTGATTGTTGGCGTATGTCCTAAGACATGAGTTCTCTAACATCTTTTTGGGTTTATGTCCCAGGATGAAAGATCTTTCATCTAGTTCTGTATATATTTCCGGCTTGCAAAGTCTGCTACCTATTTGTGGGTGTGTGTCCAAGTGTGTGAAGTCCGTGATCTCTTTGAGGGTCTGTGTCCCAGGATGTCAGGTCACTAGTTTGGTTGTGGGTATTCATTGAGATGTGAGATCTCTGATCTCTTTGTGGTTGTATGTCTCAGGATGTGAGGGCTCTGATATGTTCTTGTATGTTTGTCAACAGTGTGTGGTCTCTGACCTGTTTGTGGCTCTCTGTCCCAGGTTGTGAGGTTTTGACCTGTCTTTATTTGTTTGTCCCAGCATCTGAGGTATTTTGGGTTTAGGTCCCAGGATTTGAGTCTGTTCTTTTTGTGGGTGTGTGTCCCAATATGTGAGGTTCCTGATTTATTCTTTGTTTTATTTCCCAGGGTGTGAGTACTCTGATCTGTTCGTGGGTGAAGTGTCTGATTTTTTGTGTGCATATGTCCTGAGGATTGAGATCTATGATCTGTTTGTGAGTATGTGGCCTTGGATCTTATTTCTCAGAAATATATCTCGGTTTGTGTGGTTTTTGATCTTTCTATGAGTATGTCACAGGATGTGAGGTCTTTCTTTTTGGGCATGTGTTTCCTAGAATTTGAATTATTTGAGCTGTTTTGTGTGAGTAACACAGGGTGTGAGGTCCCTGGTCTGATTGTTTGTGTTGTGTCCAGGATGTGAGGTCTCTGATCTGTTTGGGTGTGTATGTCACATGATTTGAGATCTCTGAATTATTTGATGTTCTGCATCAAGCATATTCTCTGCATTATATTTTGGGGTCTGTACCCTAAGTCTGAAATCTGAATTCAAGGGTTTTGAGCTTTTTCTGGTCTGCATTCCAGAGGGTGAGTTACTGAGCTGTTACAGTGACTGTTTATACATTGTGAGGTCTCTGAGCTGTTTGGCCTCCTGTGTCCTAGGATACGTGGTCCTGAGTTCTTTTGGTTTCAGAGTTCCTTGACCTGTTTGGGATATATTTTCAGGTGTGAAGTCTCTGTTCCTTTTGAGAGGTCCTAGGGTATGATATATCTGACTCATGAGTGGTTTGTTCCAGTGTCAAGGGCTCTGAGCTTTTAATGGGTATATGTGCACCACTGAATGAATTTTCTGAGCTTTTCAGAGGTCTGTATTCAGTGTGTGAAATCGCTTAACTCTGTGGTGGTCTCTGTGCAGGGTACGGTATCTTTGTGAACTACTGCTCAGTCTCTTCTTATAGGTTTGAGGTGTCTGTGACTCTTGTATGGGCACTCTGATGTGTTTGGGCATCTGTGCCATCATCCCTCTAAAGTGTTTTAGCCAATGTCCCAACGAATGAGTTCTCTGTGATGTTGTGGGTTTTGTCCTAGAGTTGATTTTTCTGAGCAGTTTCAGGATCTGTTTCCAGGGTCTAATGTCTTTCTACTGATGTCTTTTTACTGTTTCAAGCCTCTGAGGGGCTTCTCCCTCTGTGTCCCAAAGTGTCAGATCTCTATTCTATATCCCTTGGTGTTGAGGTCCCTCAACTGTTGGGTTATGTTTCCAAGGGTGAGGTAGTTCCTGTTGGGGGAGTCTCAGTCCCAGGATATGAGGTCTCTGACTTACCAGGGTCTGTTTCCAGAGACTTAGGACTCTGAGCAGTTTGGGGTTCTGTTAATCAGTTTCTGATGTGTCTCAGGTGTTTAGGAATCTATGCCCAGGTTGTTATATCACTGAGGTGTGTGGGGAGTCTGTGTCCTAGGGGGTAAAATTTGTTAGTTCTGAGCATTTTGGCATTGTATGTCTGCTGTGTGAGGTCTCTGGCCTGTTTGTGGATCTACTTTTCAGATGGTGAGGTTAACTCTTTGGTGGTTTGTGTCCCATAATGTGACGTGTTTGAGCCGTGTGGGCATATGTAGCCAGGATGTGACATCTCTGAACTGCTTTTGCATCTGTCTCCCAGGTTAGAAGTTGTTAGAGCCATTTGGGAGCCTCTGTCAACAATGTGAAGTCCCTCAGCTGTTTTGGATCTGTGTCACAGTTATGAGGTCTCTCTGCTGTTTTGGGCCAACTTTGCAAAGAATGTGAGGTTTCAAAGCTGTTTGGTGATCTGAGTCCATGACTGTCAGGTATCTGAAATCTTTCTGGATATGAGTACAAAGTGTGAGTTCCGTGAATGGTTTTGAGGTCTGAGGCCAGGGTGTGATATTTCCGAATCATTTGGAGGTCTGTGTTTAGAGTGAAGATTCTGAACTGTTTGGGGATCTGACCCTAGGATATGAGGTTTCTAAGCTGTTTGAGGTCTATGTCCAGGAAGTGTGATCTCAGTTACTTAGGGTCTATATCATAGGGTGTGCAGTCTCTAAGCTATGAAGAGCGTGTGTGCCCAGGTTTTCAGGTCTCTGATCTCTTCTGTGAACCAGAGTGTGGGACCTCTGAGCTCTTTAGGGATCTCAGTGTATAAAGGCTGTGAGTTATATTGGGGAAGCCTGTGTCCACTGTATGACATCTATGAACAGGAATCTGTGTCCAGGGTATGAGGTATGAGTGGGGCCTGTGCTCCAGCATGTGTGATTTTGGGGCCTGTGCTCCATCCAGCATGTGTGATTTTGGAGCTCTCTAGTGTGTTCAGGGTGTGAGGTCTCTGAGTTGTCTGGTGGTCTGAGAAGAGGGTATGAGGTGTCTGAACTGTTTGTCCATCTTTGTCCCAGTTTGTGAATTCTCTGAGAAATTGGTGGGCTTTATCCCTGATTGTGAAGTTTCTGAGCTTTGTGGGTCTGTAATCAGATTTTCAGGTCTCTGAGCTCTTTGGGTATATGGGTTACAGGTCTGTGAAATGTTTGGTAGCCTATTCCTAGGATCCTGACTCTGAACTGTCTAGGGGTCTGTGTCAGAAGGCATGAGGTCTCTGAGCTGTATATAGATTTGTTTCTCAGGGTATGAATTCTCTGAGCAGGGTCTGTTTCCAGGCTATGAGATCTCTAAGCTCTTGGGGTCTGTATCCAAGACTTGAGTCTGAGTTGTTTGTGGCACTATGTTCTAGGGAGTGATGTTTAATGATGTGGCTTTTAGGGTGTCTATGAGCAACTTGGAGTTCTGCGTCCAAGGAATGATTTAAGGATCTGTGTTCAGTGTGAGGTTTCTTAGGTGTTTGGGCAGTCTGTGTCCATCATGTGACAGCTCAGCTATTTGGAGGTCTGTCCCAGGATGTGAAGTCTCTGAGCAGTTTGGAAGTCAATGATCAGGGTGTGCAGGCTCCAAATAGTTTGGGTAGTGCTGTTGCAGGTTGTGAGGCTTTTGAGATGTTTGTGCATCTGTCACAGAAGGAAAGTTCTCTGACACATGTAGGGTCTGAATCCCAGTATATGAGGCAGCATGTGAGGTCGCAGAGCTGTTTGGGAGTCTGTGGCCCAGTTTCAGTGAAACCTGTTATTTGGTGTGTCTAGCTCTGAGCAACATGTGTGTGTGCATCCCAGGGTGTGACACCTCTGAGAGACTTGGGGTCAATATGCAAGGTATAAGGTCTATGAGCTGTTGGAAGGCCTGTGTCCTAGGTGCCCCGTGTGTGAGGTCTCTGGGTTTGGGGATCTTTGTCACAGGATATGAGGTCTCTGGGCTGTTTGGGGTTTTGTCACCTCTGTGTGAGGTCTTTGAAATATTGGGGTTATCTGTGTCACATTCAGGCTGACAGATGATAAAAACAAGTAAGTCTTTGAAACATCGTCCTTGTTCTCTGCTTTACATCCTGGAACATATAGGTGCTCAATAAATACTTGCAGAAAAAGCTTCCCCAGCACACACAAACTTTTCTTTTTGAATGCAGCAGGCAGGCTTTGGGTTTAAAGCCCCTAAAAGCAGGGAGGTTCCAGCTAGAATTTGAACACATTTCTATATTTCCCCTGAATTTGTTTCTTTAGTTACTTCTGTTTGCTAATGGCAAGTGATAATGGTTTGTCCATTTAGACAGCAATGGATTTAGTTGCTTTTCAAATGCATTCTAAAATTAAAGTATAAAGCAAGCTTATTTTAGGTCAAGATGTTACGTAGATGATGGTACAAGTGGTATGCTGTGGGGGCCAGAATTGGGAAGATTAGATCAAATGGCTGAGGTTTAAGGAACATGTTCCTGGGCAACTCCCACCCACACAAAGTCCTCAGTCCCCTACACCTTGGTTTGTTCAGCCAAAAATTCATTTTATTGATGCCCACTCCAGGCTGGGTAGGGCTGAGGGGTATACAAGAGGAGAACCAGATTCAGTCCATGCCTGAAGGTCTGGGGGGTGGGGGGGGAGGCCGGGACGGACACACAAACGGACAAATAGATCTGGCATCTGGTAGCAGGGCATGTAGTCTCACATAGGGGCACTCTGGGCACAGGTAGTCAGGAAAGGCTTCCTAGAGACCTCACAGGGGTGAGGGAGCAAAGGGCGAGGCAGCCATCAGAACCTTTGCCTTTTGTACATTTGTAGGCAGGTAACTCTTGAGACCAGTGGACCTGGGATGAGTGCAAAGGGCTGGGGTCTGGGGCTGGCAGGCAGCAGGAGCTCACCTCTCACTTCACCATCCCCTAGTGGGTAAGCGCGCGCCCCCCCCCCCCATTCTTGGCATATACTTCACCTTTTGCCCTTTCCTGGCATCCACCTCTGTGGTTTTCAAGGCTTCCCTGAGACAATCCACGTGGACCAGGTGCTCTACCCAGTGCCTGGTGCCTCATCAGCATCCCGTCAATGTGCATTATTTTATTGTCCTAAGTGCTATCTACGGACTATCTAGGTCTTGATTCCAGCTCTGAGTAGTCCCAGCAGTCCTCACACCTAGGTCAGGGCTCCCAGCCCTGTCAGAGCCCCTGAGAGCCCCGGGTCCCTTCCCTGCACTTCCTGAAGGCAGGGCTCCATCCCAGCCCAATGCAGGACTGGCAAAGTCTGGACTGCCTTCCTCTCACTAGTCAGTGGGCCACAGGCATCCACCCCCTTCTGGTGGCAGGTGGGCATCCACTTCTCAGATGTGCAGCCCTGAGCTCTCAGGGCCAACATTTGCCAGCACTGTAAGCACAAGCAGAGACCCACCCTTCTTTCACTAGTACAGCACTGCTGTGGTCGGGCTGGGACCTCTGGCTCGGATGTCTGCCTGCCCTGGGGTTGCTTCCCTGTACCCTTGGGGCAGCAGGGAGGAGGCCTGCAACAGACCCCTCAAGCTCCAGGCAGAAGCAGGTGCAAAAACAAACAACTTTCTATTCTGGGGTGGGGCTTACCCCTTGGACCTCCTTGACTGGCCATGAACCCCAACTGCAGAAAGCTCTGATGTCTAAAGATTGCTTCTGAAGGTGGGCAGGGATTTGTAAGTGCAACCCACGGATGGGGCTGGGACAGGGAAAAGGGGCCTCCTGGAGGTCGGTCCTCCCCGCAGCTGCAGCTCTGAACGCGGAGCAGGTGGGAGCAGGTGGGGCAGGCGGAGGCCCTGGCAGTCATTCCTCAACAGGAGGGCAGCAGTGGGGGAGGGCAGGCGGCTTCAGGCCTCCTTAGTCAGTCTGGCCTCAGACTTCTAAGGGCTAGAAGAGGTATTTGCGGCAGGATTCAGTCCCACACTTGCATTCAATACGGACCCGCTTCTTGGGGGAGCCAGGGAGCCCAGCCAGGCCAAAGTTGGAGTCCATGCGGGTGCTCTCCATGTCCACGGGGTCCACTGTGGAGTCATAGCCAGGGAGGAAGGGACTTGTTAGAAGGCCTGGATAAAGCCTACCGCTGCCTACCTTTTTTACCATAAGAACCAGGGATCTTGGGTACTGGGAGCAGGTCTGGGATCTGAGGTAGGAGGGGGTCTGAGGGCTGGTGGTTTGGGCCTAGGGCCATGGCTCAGCAGTGGAGGGGCGTTCAGGCCAGGGGTTGAAAGTGGCTGGGGGAGACAGGGCTGTCAGAGAACCAAGAGGGTCATGTCAGGGGGGCATCAGGAATGGAGGGCCACCTGGGCATCCAGAGGGGCATGTGAACTCTCCTGCCAAAGATCCACCCTTGATTGTCTCAGAGGTAGCTAGTTTATCAAGAAGAGGACTTGTCCAGAGGCTTGGAATGAGGAAGGGCAAAGGGGGGTTAGGAGTGGGGAGGAGCTGGGGTATGTGGCAAGTACAGATTAGAGTCAGGAGGAGTGTCTTAACTCTCCAGCCAAACGTCCTCCCCCAGGAATCTTGGCAGAAGTTTGTATGGGTGTCTCAGGGTTGGGGTTCGGGGGCTAGGACTGAGGGGACCCCTAAGGGGTGGGCAGGGGTCTAAGAATCCAGAACGGAGACAGGGAATCAGGAAGAGCATCTTAAAGCTCCAGCTAAAGAATTTCCCTTGGTTCTTCTGAGTGACTGGTATGCTTTGGGGAGGGGTGCCCTGTCCCCGGTCTCTTGCCACCCCCACCTTGCATGTTGTAATCAAAGGTGAGTTCCTCGCCTGCCCGGATGGTTCTTGTGGCAAAGAAAGCGATGCGGGGCAGCCGCTCATCAAGGTTGTCTATGAAGACGTTGTACACCTGCAGGTTGGGGTCACACTGCAAGAAAGAACAGTGGGAGAGTGAAGAGGGGGCCCCAGCCTGCCCCTCCTGACCCCCTACCCATTTGTTGGGGTACCCACACTGTGGTTGACAAAGTGGGAGATGTTGCCATAGTAGGCGGCATCCACGGTGTACACATCCTCCACGTAGTCCAGGTCGAAGAGGTAGGTGGCACCCTGGCGGTCGTAGATCTGGCCCCTCCGCTCCGCCTCCTCTGAGGTAATGATCTGGGGAAAAGGGCCATGGGAGTGGGGAGATTGGCCACAGAGGTTCAGGAGAGCCAGCAGGGCCCCCGGGAAGAGAAGAACAAGAATGAATGGTGAGCAGTAGGCACCCCACCCCATGACCACATGGAGGGCGGCAATGCAGGGTCTGTCAGCACTTCTCAAGGGCCTGGGCCTCAGCTGCCACCGCCTACCCCTTCTCAGCCTCTGGATGGAATGAGGCATCTCTCAACATAGTTAAAGGAAAGAAAGCAAGCTCTTCCTCCTGCTGCCCATCAAGAACTGCCTGAGGATTCCCAGAGCCTCTCATACTCTTGGGACCAAGCAAGAAGCAGGGAGAAAGAGAGAGAGAGAGACTGACCCAGAGAGAGAGAGACCGACCGACCCAGAGAGAGAGAGAGAGAGAGAGAGAGGGAGAGAGAGAGACTGAGACCCAGAGAGAGAGGGAGGGAGGAAGGGAGGGAGGGGGAGAGAGACCGAGACCCAGAGCAGGGCAAGGGCAAGAAAGAAAGAGATCCAGGGTACAACAGACAGAAAAAGTGAGAAGGACCGACTGATTCAGGGCAAACAAGCGTAGGCCAGGGTGAGAGCCACAGAGAATGAAGGGGAGAGTCCTAGGACAGTGGGGAAAGAGACTGAACGAACAGGAAAGAGACTCAATAGAGACAGTGCTGGAAACAGAATCTTAGCATGAGAGACCCAGATCCAGAGAGAAGACCAAGACCCCCTGAGAGTCAGAGATGGCAAGAAAAAGGCTGAAGCCAAAAATTTAAGCAACAGAATGAGAGAGAGAGGGAGAGGAAGGGAAGATGAAAGAAAGGAGACAAGAGTCTGGGTGAGAAGCCCTCCCTCAGCCACACACAGTGCCAACACCTGGTGTTGAAGATGCAGTAGGCCTAGCCCCAACCTGGCCCTGCCTCCCAAATACTGTCAGTGGATTCTCCATCCCACCCTGGCTCCAACGAAGCTCCCTCTTTCCCCTGGGGCCAGCGAGTACAGCCTTCTGGCAGCCACAAGTGTAGCTGCCCATGCCTCTCTTGGGGTGAGAGGCCCACTGTACCCAAGACTGCCCCTTCCTCAGCTGAGGGTGCCCCTAGACCAGGGCAGGTCTCATTTCCCATTCCTTGGTTTCCTACCACCTCTCTGCCCAGCCTTAGAGATAAGTGCCAAAACAGTGCAGAGCACACAGGAGACATGCAATGACTGCTATTTATTAACCCAGTGGACTGTCTTCTGGCCAGGTGGTGCTCCTACAGGCAGCTCAGTCTCTGTCCCCACACTGCTTCTTCCTTTCCTCTCCCTTCCTCAGAGACCCACTACCCACCCCCCACTGACACCGGGCATGAACCCGGGACTCCTTTCCTGCTCATCCTCATGCAGGCAGGTGACCATGCTCTTCTGACTCCTCCACCAGGACAGCCACACTGGTGTCCTCACTGTCTCCTTCCTGCCTCTTACGCTGTCACCTCCAGCCCATGCTTCAGCTCCACTCCTTGAGGAACCTGGGCTCCTCCACACCCAATTTTTCTATTTACTCATTCATTCAGGGGGGGTTTATTGACACCCACCCTGTGTCTACTCCTAGCTATCAGGGATCATAGTCTGGTGACAGAGGACTCAGATACCCACAGTGCAACATGTTGATCAGGAAACACAGGACTTAGGGCTCAAGGGGGAATGAAAAGAAATAACATCCCCTAAAGCAAGCTGTAGATCATAAAAGGGCTTTGACACCAGGCTGAAGAGTGGGGACTCTCTCCTGAGGGACACAACAGGAGCCACTGAGGCATTTTGAGGTGACAGGTCAAGGTCAGCCACCCTGTACCTCCTGAAGAACACGTACTCTTCCTTGTGGCCTCAGCTCAAACAGATGTCACTTCTCCGAGCAGCGTTCCTCAGCTTCTGGGTTCCCACTCCTCCCCAGAAGCTGGCTGCCCTGGATTAATTAAGCCCTGGGGTCAAAGGGCAGCCTCTCCCAGGCCCCTGAGCATGCTGGGTGGTGGCTGAGCCATCTTTTCAGTTGTAGCCCTCCGCAAGCCAGAGGGAATGACCACATCTCTCCATCTTCCTGCCTGTTCTTGTTCTGCCCCTACCTGCTTACCCAGTCGCAGCAGGAGTGAGTCACACCGCAAGCCCTCCAGGGCACAAACAGTTCCTTCTCTCTCGGCTTCTTTTCAGTCCCACTCTGTAATGGTTGTTCCGCCCTGAAAACTCGGAACAAATCAGTCCACGTCCCTGTTCCCTAGCAGCTCTCCAGAATGAGTGGGGAAGACAGGCTGTAAGTTGGCAGCTTGGAAAAGGTGCTGATGTGAACAGGAATGAGAAGGCCTGGAGACAGCTGCTGCTCTGCCCCCTCCTGGATATGGGATCCTGAATGTTCTCTCTGTGCCTGTTTCCTCAGTCAAGAGAAAAATAAAAAGGGCCACCAGGCCTGGCACGGCAACAGTTTTAGACACTTGGGCCTTTATGTTTTTACACACTCTACTAGCTTTGTGACTCTGAGCAAGTTTCTACACCTCTCTGGGCCCCAGTTTTCTCATCTGTAGAATGGGAATGACAGTGACAAAATCCCAACCTGACAGGGGCTGCTATAAAGATCCAATGAGATCATGGATGTGAAAGGTATTTTTGGTTTTTTTTAGGACACTGAGAAATGTAAGTAGTTATGTATTACCGTATCTTGTTGAAATCTGAGGTACACTCTTAGGAAACACTGATAATTAAATGATACACCATCATTTGATTAACTAATTAAGGCCCACCTTCATTTCAGAGATGTTAAAACATGAAAGTGATGCATGTTTTAGAATGAGTAAAATATGCTTGCTCTCTCTGCTGGGCACGGGTGGGAATATTCTGCAAGAATGGGGAAGGGTGGAAAGGAGGGAAGAGCAGCTCCTGGGGAGGGAACTGTGGTGCAGGTTGCCCGCATCCTGATTGTAGAAGGGTGGTACGGCCTACGGATGGGGGGATGTGCCCTCGGTTACATTACACTTTGGCAGGGCTTGAGACAGCACCACACAATCAGGTAAATTAATATTTCTGCAACAAAATCTATGAATATTCACCCCAAGTGGGATAAAGGCTACAAACAGGCCTCCGTCGGGTCAGGCTGGGCTTTGTGGCCAAAGGGGTTACAAAAAATCTTTGGTTTTCAGTGAATTTTGGATTTTCTGAATTTAGCTTATGGCTAACATTTATATAAGACTTACTGTATACTGAACACTGTTCAAGTGCTTCTTCTAAGTGCATCACACATAACAACTCAGTTCATTCTTATAACAAGCAAATGAGGTGGGTACTATCATCGTTCCCATTTTACAGATCAGGAAATTGAGGCACAAAGTGGTTAAGTGACTGCTGATGAGTGGTGGAGCTGGGATTCAACCTCAGGTGCCCAGGCTCCAGGGTCTACCCTCCTAACCGCTTTACTATACTGCCTCTTTGGGGGGGAGGGGGTGTGTGGGAAGATGACTTCAGCTCTGGCAGCGGTTGGGGGTCTGTGGCACCACCAGGAGGACCTATAGGTATGAGGGCGCCAGAGGGGGGCCTGAAAGTCACCAAACATGGCAAGAGGGAGGCCAAGAAATAGTGCGGAGAATATATGGAGAGTGGGAAGGGTGAGGATGGGTGAGAGGGTCCTTGGAAACCCTGATGTTTCTGGCGTAGAGGAGTAAAGACACTAAGAGAGCAGTCAGAAGAGTATCAGGCTCAGGAGACTGAGGCTGCCTGGAAGCGTAGACTCTTCCTCCTCGACTTGTCAAGATCACTGTGGTAGACAGCTTTTCCTCCAGCCGTCAGCACAGTGAGGTTCAGATGCTTCCTGCTCTGGACAGCCTCTAGGACTGTAGGGTCCTGTGGGGTCTGGACACTTCCTCCTCTAGACCTCTGGGCCTCTGGGGTAAGGACACACCCTCCTGCAGATGGTGAGGGTCCCTTTGAGGGTAGGACACCTCCATAGTGTCAGGACACTGAAGGTGTGGACACTTCCTCCAGACTGTCAGGCTGCTCTTGGGTGTAGACCTGATCGTCTCCAGACTGTCCAGATTCCTCTGGGGTGAGGACACTTCTTTTTCATGACTGTCAGGACAGCATGGGTGTGGACATTTCCTAAGTCAGACTGCCAGGTTCCTCTAGAATGTGGAGAGCTCAAGCTCTTCCTCAAGGTCATCAGGGCCACTCAGACGTGGACACCTCTTTTGCAGATTGTCAGGGTCCCTCTGGATGTGGACACCTCCTCCTTCCTCCAGAATGTCAGGTCCTTTGGCATATGGACATTTCCTCCAGCAGACCATCAGGGTTTCTGGGGTGTTGCCGTCTCATCCAGACTGTCTGGGTAATCCATGGTGTAGATTACTCTGCCTCAAGACTCTCTCTGTCCCTCTGAGATCTGACCCTCTCTACCTTACAGTTCCTCAGGGCAGGAGCCTCTCCTCACCATCAGTGTCATTACTACAGTGTGAACACCCTTAAGTGTGTGTCCCTCAGACCAGCTTCTGTGATTTCCCAACCATATCACACCCATAAGGGACCTATGGAAATATATGGAGGTATTTGGTGTTGTCACCATGACAGGACACACTCATGGATTTAAATGGTCAAGGTCCAGGGATGCTAAATGTCCCCCAATACATGAGACCATTCTACATAACAAAGAATCACCCCCACTCCAAATACCCATCACGTCTCACCTTAGAATGCGACACTTTCTGTTGCAGACACTTGCTAGTTATTTGCCCAGACTCCTTTTGTTTTCTACCTGGGCACGAGGCTAAAGCACACTCCCCCACCTCCTTTGTACTGAGGCAAGGCCTGGCCCATTAGAAACCTTCCCTTCTATTCTCCACTTGGCCCACCTGCCAGGCAATGCTGAGGATGTAGTGGCCACTCGAAGGCTCTAAGGCATGGCCAAGGCACAAAAGGAAAAGAGGCTACGGAAAGAGCCAAGTGGCTGTGTGAAAGTATATCTACCTAAACACCCGCACTAGACTGTTCCATGAGCAAACAAATTTCGAATGTGAGAAGCCACTAAGATTTGGGGGTTTATTACAGTGGATAACCTGCCTGATATAACCAGCTTTTCCCCAGTGTCCTGAAAGTCTAGAAGAAGAGGTAGCCAACCTCTGTCCAAGGCATGTCTACACCCTACTCCAGACTGTTGGTGTTCCTTTTGTGCAGACTAGGAAAAGGCGCTCCTTCCAGGCAGACATTGCTTGGTGATAAGATAGACCCTTGTGAAATGAAGAAGTGCCTCTTCAGGTAATGCAACCCTGTGGCAGACCACATGGCCTGTTAAAAGGAATGCTGCCTGATCTCAGTTCCCACTTTTCTTCTTTGCTAGGTACCTTTAAGAAGTCAACCCAGTCAGGAAGTATTTCAATGTTCTTTTAGCTACCGCCATGGCTGTGCTGGTGTGTACCAGCTTGGAATGATAGTCCCTGCCAGGATGTCCCTATGACACTCAGATCAAATCCGCAGGAATCATAAATGTCCCCCAAGGGGAAAGCAGGGAGTTTCAGGCACACAGTGAGGAGAGCTGGGCACACACACTGCCAACACATGGTGGGAAGAGCCGCACACACACACCCGGTCCTGTCTCCCTACCTCTCCCACGTACTCCATGACGAAGCTGTTCTTGCGGATCTTCTCCAGCGTACGGACGCCCCAGCCACGCCCATCATCTGTGCGGAAGATGCAGAGGTCATAGCGGATGCCCTTCTGTACCACACGGTTGGGGCACTCATAGCCGCAGCGGCAGCGGGAGTTGCACTCATAGATGGGCAGCCCAGCTCGCAGCCGCACCTGGCCCTGGTCATTGTAGGCGAACTTGTGCAGTGATGCCCCAGGGCAGCAGCCTCCAGCGGGTGCCCACAGACAGTCCTGGCACTCACAGCCCACAGCCACCTGGTTGAGGGTGATGCCCTCGCCAACACGGTACTCATTGATGTACACGAAGGCCCGCGGGGGGCCGTCCAGGTCCACCTCATTTTCCACAGTGATGCGTCCCAGATGGCTGCGCTTGGCATTGAGCTCCTGCTCCCAGCGTCGCAGCGCCCGCCTCTGCTTGGCCTTCTGTACCAGGTAGTTGGCCAAGCTTGGGTCCAGGTGCCGGGGTGGCTTTGACCGGTGGTGCCTCCGGAGCAGCTCTCTTTCTAAGTCCTTGTGGAACTGCTTGAGAATGCGCACACACTTGAGATTCTGCCGTGGCTCCCAAGTGCTCTCTGAGTCTGGATATCCACGCCACTTTACCAGGTAATATTCCTGTTCCTGTTGGGAGGCAGGGGGGTGGGGGCACCATAAGTGGTGAGACCTTTGGGCCAGCCCTTGTGGGGCTTCCATACCAAAGCCAATGGATAACATCTGCCACACTCCATTTCTGAAATGACTCCATGTGGTGGTTAAAAAGTATGGGCTCTGGGGGCTGGCTGGTTAGATCACTTGGTTAGAGCACGGTGTTATAACACCAAGGTCAAGGGTTCAGATCCCCATACCGAGCAGCCGCCAAACAAAGGTGGGGGGGCTCTGGAGCGAGGATTACTAAATTCATGAAGTTCAAATCCTGCTCTCCCCATTACTGCTCTGTCCAAATTCCAACTGTTATTTTAATCTCCCAAAGCCACGCCCTCCCGTCTTCCTGTCACCAGCTCCCTTCTTCTAGATGGTCAGTACCAAACTCCTGGAGCCATCCTTGACTTCTCTTTTGCTCACACTCCCCATATCCACCCTCAGCACATCTTGTCAGCCCCACTTTCAAAATACATCCAGAATCTGACCCCTGCAAACCACCCTCACTGCCACCACTGTCATGGCTCGTCTGGCCCCTGGCAGTAGCTGGTCCTCCCACTTCCACCCTCACCCCCTACAGGCTGTTCTCCACAGAGCAGCCAGAAGGAGCTTTTATTGCTGAGAGGCAGCCCTAGGATAGACTTGAGCAGCACAGGTTCTCCACTTAGACACCCTGGGTACAAATCCTGAGTCTGCTGTTCCCTAGCTGTAATAGCCTTGGGTAAGTTATTTAGCTTTGCTGGGGTTCAGTTCCTTCATGAATATAAGAAAACAGCTAACATTTTTCTGTAGCAGGTACTGTTATAAGCAACTTACATGTATTATTAACTTATTTATCACAATGCTATATGAGGTAGATACTACTAGTCGTCCCCATTTTACAGATGAGGAAAATTAAGTACTGAGAGTTTGGGTACGTAGGCTGGGGTTACAGAGTCCGAATCTGAACCCAAGCCTCCTGCCTCCAGTTTGTTCTCTTAACTCTCCTGCCATTACCTCCTTTGGCAACAATAACAGTTCCTACTTCGCATGTGGTTAGGGGGATTAAATGAGTTTCTGAGAGGAAGTGCCTGGCATGCTGAAAGTGCTCAATAACCATTAGCTATCATCATCTGCACGCCTGGGCTCAGCCTCCTCTCAATCTCTGCAATAGGTTTGTATTCCTAGGGAGGCGGGAAGAGAGATTTACTTGGGAATTCATTTTGGTTCCTGCCCCCCTCAGAAAGCCACTTATAAAAGCCTACCTATAAAATGGGGATAAAAGGGTCTATTCATTTTATTTTTTCAGGATCAGAGAAGATTCTCTTTGGAGACAGATGCAAGCACTGGGGGGGGCAAGACAGCAGGGAGCTAAACTTGAGACCAGCCCCCTCCCAGGGCACGGCCACCGCAGACTCACGCGGATCTTCTTGTAATCGCACAGGTATTCAACTTCAAAGTCATACAGATTCCTCTTAGAGATGCCGAGGGCAGGGCAGGAGAGCTTGGCCAGGCGACACAGGTCCTGCAGCTGATTCCAAGAAGACTTGCAACACACAGTGCAGCCTGGAACAAGGGGGCCAGAAAGAACCATTACAGGGCAGCCTGACCAGGCCAGGGGTCAAAAGGGACCCCAGCTCCTCCCTGGGACACCCCAAGAACTGCCTAAGAGCCAGGAAAATTTAATCCACAGGCCTTCCTGTTGAGACTCTTCTGCAACAGAAATATGTCCTTGAACTCCAATGCTTACTGCCCAAGGCTACTCCTGGAGCAGTGGGCCTCAAAGTGGAGTTTGTAGCATGGATTGTTCTAAAGGAATCTATTCCCAGAGCTTCACACTTCCCTTCACTGTTCCTAAAACTGTCTGCAAACCTGCACTGGGTTCAGGACCTGATCACCCTCTCTCCACTTTGCAAAAGAAAAAGAACAACCCACCATCTCAGTAGGGTGTATTGCTTCAAGGGGGGTGGGAGGGGGGGATTGGATAAAAACCCTCCTGGTTACCAAAGGCCTAACTGGAAAGACTGGTCCTCAATCTCTTATCTGAAACTCTGGGGTCAGATGTGTTTTGGAATTCAAAATTTTCGGATTTCACAAGTGTAGTTCTAGGTATATCACATACATTATCTAACACCCCCAGCGTGGTCAGGGGCATCATGTCATAGTCAAAACACATTAATAGTTCTGCAGCAAAAATATGAATTTTCCACATTAATCAGGAGAAATAAGGATGTAAAGAGAGCCTCACTGAATAGTTCCACCTTATAATCTACTTTGCCATGAACGGTGCCAAATTTAAGGAAAAGATTTCAGTTTTCAGGACTTTTTAGATTTTGGAATCATGAATAAGAGATTGTGGAACGATATTACATTACAGGAAGCTTCCCTGAATGATTAGTCTGGGTGCCTTAAACCCACAAGGTATATTTTTTCACTCTATATTTTGACTTTCTGTCTCATCCACATTTCCATGAAGGGTAAAGCTCATCCACAGGGGCATGCTCTGAATTCAGGAACAGGCAAAGCAGTATAGATTAGTGACATCGATTCTTTTAAATATACCTGGAATGTTTCTGGGGTTACCAAACTTTTTCAAGACACACAGATTTTAAAAATATGTATTTCTTTCTGATTCAAGGCACATTCTTAATGTTGCTTTAGAAGCCATTTTACCAAATCATGTCATAAAACACTCCAAGTGTAGTCAGTCTTCATCCTATTTCATCCTTTTAAAATGTTTAATATTTTCGACCTCCCATTACAGATATCAAACTTATTGAAACCCATGGTGAGATACTTTGGTTGTTATCCTAAAAATGTACAAGAGCTTTTCAAAATTAGGTCTTGTGCACTCCCGGCTCCAGTGAGGCGAGGCCTAGCCGGGACCCTGAGCCTGTGCCCACGTTTTCCTCGCCCTGCGCTGTCTCTCCCTTCTGAAGCCCTTAACTGGCATTTGAAACCCCATGGAAGAGGTCCCGGCTCACGTCTCCAGCTGCTGGCTCCGCACTGACCACAGCGGGACTCTCCTAGCCCTCAGAGGTCCCCTTGACACCTGTGGAACCCATGCTCCGTGCAGCTTTCCTCGCACAGAGGAGCCCCCAACACAGTCACTCCTGTCTCTGCAAATGGGGAGTCCAGCTCTATTAGGTAGGCTGCATTCCCCTCTTCTGTGGGGAATCCTCCACTCCAAACCCTTTCCCTATCAGGATGAGAGGAGCTACTCTCCCCGCGAAGAGTCCCCTGTCCCCCATTCTAAGGGGGGATCCATCCCCCTTCTCTTCCCTCCCCTTCCGGCATCTCGCGTGGACACCGAGCTGGTAACGGTCACCGGGGGCTGATTTTCCCGCGCGCGGGCGCGGCCTCCCCGACTAGCCCTCGCGCGTGCGCGCGCTGCTCCAGTCGCGACCTGTAGCGCGCGGCCCCCTCCCGCGTCCCCACTTAGTCCTGCGCCCGCCGCCTTCGGAGGCGCGCGCCCCCTCCCCTCAGCCCCGCCCAGCCCCGCGCGCCAGGCCCGCGCTCCCCAAGCCCCGTCCTTTCCGCGCGGGGCTTCCGGCTCCCGGCTCCGTGGCCTCGGACGCCGGCGCCGCGAGCTCGTGACGCCACCCCTTCAGCCCACTCCACTCGGCCGCCGGCCCGCGCCTCTGCCGCCACTGCTTCACCTTTTAAATTTTCCGCCATCTTTCCCCACGGCTAACGACATTCGGGCCTAGCCGGCCTCGCGAGAAGAGAGCTCGCGCGGGCGTGGCCGGGAATACGCAGCCTATTGGCCGCGCCTCGCCGCGAGCAGCGCCCGCGCGGACCAACCGGCGAGCCGTGACCGGACCCCTCCCCGCCGCCCGGCTCGGTCCCGGAGGATGGTGCTCGCCGCGTTTTCCCAGAGTGCGTCTGGGCGGCGGTGGCGGCGGTGGCGGTACCCGGGGGTGCCCGAGTCCCTGCCCGTCCGCCGGTCTGTCTGTCACGCCGGGAGCCAATCACGTCGTCAGCCGGTCATGCGGGGGATTCTCCGTCCTGTCAGACCCCTAATTACCACCGTCAGTCAGTCCGTCATCACATTTTAACCCCAAGCAGGCCGTGACTGTCAGGGTGGACTAGCGCCGCATGCATCTGCTCAGCCGGTCACCCGATTCCAATCAGACAGTAGGTCAATCCTCCCAGGCAGGGGTCTAGTCAGACCCCCGCTCCCCATTCCCACTACCCGTCAGTGAAGAGCAGCATCCATTTGTGTTCTCGGGCCAGCTGCGGTTTCCTGGAGGCAGGCACTCAGCGCTGTCAGTCAGCGGCCTGTCATCCCCGCAGACCGTCCTGTCTACACACTCAACCAGTCCAGCAGCCCCCGTCTCCCTCTACTCTGGCCCTGGGACCAGCGGCCACTCTCTCTGGGGAAATTCTCTCATGAGTTGTTCCTCATTCACACTACGATCCTGTCACAACACCCAGCTAGGCCCTCAGAGCAAATGGTCAAAACAACTAGAGGTATGATTACGCCTCCACGCCATGTCAGTGGGTCAGCCCGTCTGTCACTTCTCAGGCCACTCATCCCCACCATCGGTCAGTCCGTCAACAGCCTCTGATGCAGTAGGCCCCTCAGGGAGGCTGGGAGTCTATCAGGGCAAACAGTCCATAACCACACACACAGCCATGGAGTCAGGCAGCCACACTGATCCTGCCCTTGGTCAGTTGGCCCGTGACTCCAATCTGCCCCTCATCTGTCATCAATTAGCCAGGTGACAGCATTCTCAGTATCCGAATGACCATACTGTCTATGCTGGTGATCAGTCAGTCAGAGCACCCAGCCAAGCCCTCAAACATGCTGTGATTCAGGTAGGGTGGATGGTTGTTCAACAGCAATTCCTCCTCAGGGTGTCCCTCCTTTATACAGCACCAGGTGTGATTCCTAGCAATAGTCAGCTATTCACAGAGTACGGCCTCCCAAACCTCCCAGGCTGGCAGCGGCACCACAGGTCATCAGCCAGACGGCCTGTAAGGCCCTCAGGAAGCTGCCTGTCTTTTCCACTGTCAGGCCACCAGCCCCAGCTAGTCCTAGGCGGGCTGTCATTCAGTTAGATGTTCAGTACCTTCCAGCATCAGGAAACCGCACTGGCAGTTCCTCAAATTGCCCCTCTCCCTGTTGCTCCGTGAGTTATAGAGTCAACCAAATGGTTATTTCTGTCTGCCTGCCAGTCCAGCTGTGAGCTGGTTGGAGAAATGGCTCCTAGGTCTGAAATGGCATGGTAGCCCCTTCTTGCCATGAGTGGAACAGTCAACAACCTAAGTCCCATCGTGCACCCCCTTCCCTCCCTTATTCCTTCTAGGACAGTCAGGTGCTGCTTCTCACATGCCTCCAGTCTCCTTGGGGAGGCAGGGCCCTCACACTCCCAGGGGTCTGGGAGACCCATCCAAGCCACAAGTGTAGTTTAAGACATGACCTCTGCCTGTCTGGATTTGGGGGTAGATAAAGGGGTCTGTGAGCATCCCTTGGCCCTCCCCAAACAGTATAACGTAGTGGGTAAAAGCCTGGATTCTGGAGCCTGGCTACCTGGATTCATACCCCAGCTCCACCACTTACTGAATTGTGTGACCTTAGGCAGTTTCTTCATCTGTAAAACCCCAGATGAGTGACGGTGGGGTGGGTGTCTCTTGTTCATCTGCAAAATGAATCTTTCTGGATTAACACCTTTTCAGGAGACCTCAAAAGTAAAAGGTCCTATTATCTTATTATTACTGTGTCTCACTCCCAGCCCATTTGTTCATTCAGCATTAATTTAGTGCCCACTGTATATATGAGGGGTCTTCAAAAAGTTCATGGAAAGATTCGTATTATCTTTTAATTCTATTTTTCCATGAGCTTTTTGAAGTGCCCTCATACTGCCTTGCCCAATGCTGGGGCCAGTACAAGATTTTATCCATTGCAAGCTGCACAGGTTTGACCTGTTTTAATGTAAACCTCATATTGGAGTGTAACACACATTCAGAAGAATACACAGACCATGGATGAACAGTGTAATGAGTTTCCACAAGTGAATATGCAGAATGCAGGTTAAGAAACATCATCTCCAGCCAGGGCTCCAGAAGCATTTGATTTTTTAACATTTCTGAAATCAGCCTGCGTATTACAAGTACTGGTGAGTCATGATTTAAATGGCAGCACTTTTTTGTCTTTCTTAATGATCCATAAAATAATTGTGCGTTTTATAATCAATGGTGACTCATGTTCAGTGAAATCCAGTAACAACAACAAACAACAACAATAATAGCAAGTAACATTTATAGATGCCTACAAGGAGCCAGGCACCTTGCAGACATAATCTACTTCAGTTCTTGCTACAGCCCCGTGAGGTAAGCATTTTTATCCTCATTTTAAAGATTATGGAAACTGAGGCCCAGAAAGGTCGAGCAACTTGCTCACAGTCAATTCTTTTACCCCAAGTCTGTGCCTGCTCTATCAGTGCTCATGGGGTTCAGAGGTCGTGTGATGGAAGGTCTTTGCCAGGACAGTCTGCCAAAGGGGTCCCAGAACACTGGATGTGTAGGGTTTCTGTGGGGGAGTGGGAAGTGATACTGGCAGGCCCTTCCTGGACTCAGTGCCTGCCTGCCTGCCACCTGCCCAGGGACCTGGCTGGGTGGGGTGGGGAGTGGAGTAGGGGCAGGTGAAGAATAATGAAAAAATTAAAGGAAATCTGAGACTCCCTCCTTTTCTAGCTCCAGGGGAATTCCCCCTTCCACAGCAAGCCAGCTCCCACTCCCCCGACCCCCCCACTTCCTCCCTCACCACTCCCACCGCCTCACTCATTTCTTCCATCCCTCAACACCCCACCCCTACTGGCACCTCGATGGTTTAGAAATTCTTCCACTGATCTTGTGGAAGAAGCCTGCCCTCTCTGGATTACCCCTCACCTTTATCTTCCTCCCCTCTCCCTTCCTCTTCCTCCTCTACAGGTAGGATATCTGAGGTCTCAAATCCATCAGATTTCAGAAATGGGAAGGGGTAGGAACCTCAGTTCTTAGCTTTGATGTACAAGAGTTTCTAATTACTCCTCTGGAAATAGCTTTAAACACCAGGGACAGTTTTTTCTGGGGGAGCAAGTCCTGGGAGTGGGGGGGGGAGGGTGGTGACCCAGTGGGATCCCAGTTGGAAATCAGTTACATATTGTTACCCCCGTTGTACAGATGAAGAAACTGAGGCTCAGAGGTGAGGCATCTTGCCTGGGTTCCTGAGCAGATCTGTCTGATTATTAAGTCTTTTCCTCTTCTGTTGTAATTGGCCAGTGTTTGGTTTGCACTAGGAAATAGGCAGAGCCAAATCTTAAGACTGAGAGGGAGATCTGACCCATCAGGATCCTGGTGTGTGAGTTGTGTGTACATGGAGAGTGGGGAGGTCTGTAACTGATTGTGCTCTTAATCTAGCATCGTATCTATTGAATGATTTTTAAAACAATAATGAAATGCATCAATGAGTAAATGACTCTCTCACTTATTTGCCACATCCTGCCTCACACCAAGCTTTTTCTCACCTCAGGGCCTTTGCACTGTCTGTTCCCTCTGCCTGGTGTGCTTTTCCCCCAAATATTCTCCTGGCTGACCCTTCTCTCTCTAGGTTTAGCACAACTGTCAACTCCTCCAAGTGGCCTTCCCTGACCACTCCATATGAATATTGTTTCCCCTTTATCTCTGCCTTAGCACTCCATTGCACTTATCACAATCTGTAACTATCTTTTATTTTTATTTGATTTTTTGTTTCTTGTCTGTCTCCTCCCCTAGAATATCAGTTCCACCCCATGAGAGCAGTAATTTTTGTCTGTTTTTTTTTCCCCCCACTGCTGTATCCCCAGCCCCTAAAATGGTGCCAGGCAATAAACGTTTGTGGAAAGACAAGGGCAGAAGGAAACAAAGAAATGTGGGCTAAATGACTGAGAGAATGAAAGAATGAATGTATAGTACACATAAGTCCAAATAAATAAAATGGGATAAATAAATAAAAGAGACTTCTAAAAGAACCCCAAATTCCCACATTTGGAATGTAAGCAAACTGAAATTTAGAGAGACAAAAAGACAATTCTTTTATTTTTGTTTAAAAATCCTTGTGTGAAGAGAACTGAGAAATTTCGTATAAAAGGGGCCCTGGGTATTGCTGGGATGAGTGTGGGGGCCAGGCAGGGATAACAGCATTGGAGGGGTTGGTGGGGAAGAAACAGGGCTTGGGGGCCTGGAAGTAGGGACTGGAGGGCTGGGATGGCAGGGTGGGCACAGAGCAGGTGGAGAGGGAGCCGTTGGCCTGCGGGGAGGAGCGCAGGGGTCTGTGGCTGACTCAGTCATCCCATTCATCATCCTCATCCTCATCACCGGCCTTGTCCTCTCCTTCGTCTAGAAGGAGAGAAAAAGATGCAGAGTGGGACTCAGGATGGGTGAGAGAGTTCAAAGGCCCTGGGTGTTGGGGGAATCCTAGGGCCTGGGAGGTGAGGACTTGGCCTTGGGGGTGCTGAGGTCTCCTGCTAGAGGAGGGAGAGTTGGAGTTTTTGCTTGGGACAAGATAGGGATTATAGTCAGGATCTAGGTTCTAGTTGGAGTTGAAGTTAATATTGTCAAAAATGTGATTAGTTGGGATATTGTCACAGAAAGCATTAATGTTAACCCTTTCAGTTTAATGCTTGTCACTTAATAGGAAGAATTTAAGTATTATTAGCAAAGGTGGGGTAATTTATTATTGTTTCATGTAGGTTAATGTTAATATTGTTGACACATAATGGGGTTAATGATCTATCACTGTCAAAAGATGAGGTTAGTTATAGTGTCATATAATGGACTCGTTAATCTTGTGGACACACTCTGGGGTTAGTGTTTTTTTTAAAAGATGACCGGTAAGGGGGTCTTAACCCTTGACTTGGTGTTGTCAGCACCACGCTCACCCAGTGAGCTAACTGGCCATCCCTATATGGGATCCGAACCCGTGGCCTTGGTGTTATCAGCACCACACTCTCCCGAGTGAGCCACGGGCTGGTCACATGGGGTTAGTGTTAATATTATTGTCAGAGCTGGAGTTAATTATATTGTCACATAATAGGTTTAGATTAATATTATCCTCATATAATGGGTTAATGACAATATTGTTGACACATTAGGAGATTAATGTTAACATTATGGTAAAAAGATTGGGTTAATTATAATATTAATGTAAATCTGTTGATGCATGGAGTTAAAGTTTATATTATTGTCAAAGATGGGGTTCTTTATAATACTATCATCACATAGTGGGCTGATGTTAATAGTATTGAACATATGGGATTAATGTTCATATTGTGAACATACCCTAGCATTAATGTTAATATTACTGTCAAAGATAGAGTTAATTATATTATTGTCACATAATGACTTAAGATTTTCAAAAAGGATTGATCCAAGATTCATGTTAATGCTGTCATCAACAGATGGGGCTAAAGTTGGCCGGTTAGCTCAGTCAGTTAGAGTGCAGCCTTATAACACCAAGGTCAAGGGTTCAAATTCCTGTACCAGCCAGCCACCAAAAACAAAACAAAAGAAAAAAACACAAAAAGCAAACAAACAAAAACAACAGATGGGGCTAATGTCACTTTCAGTGGTGACTGCTTGGGGTAGTTTTCAAGCCAGTGCTAGCCCTAGGAACCAGGTTCACGGTCTTGGCAGGATAGGCTCACCGGAGGAGTGGATGGCTCTGCTTCTCTTCTGCATCACGTGCATCAGGGCCCCCACCAGCCCCTCTGAACTCTGAGGTGGTGGCTGCAGTGCTGAGCTCTCTGGGACCCCAGGGGTCTGCAGCAAGCAGGGTTTAGCACAGACAGCTCAGAGCCTGTGAGAGGGGTATTTCTCCCCACCCCTTCTTCTTTATTTCTCCTTCCACACACTCCAGGTCCCCTTCAAGGCTCCCCACCAACCAACCTCCCAACCCTATACCAAACACAAAGAGCCTAGCACCCCCATTAGTCTTGGCCTCAGCCCCCCAATATCCTGACTTGCACAGGACATCCCAGAGTCCCAGACCCCAATCCTCTGTCCTGCCCATCCTCACCTTGTTCAGCTGAATTCCCTGCCGGATTTGATCCAAAAGTGCCCCCCGACCCCCACCAGGGGCCAGGCCCCCCCCAGGTGCTGAAATAGGAGTGGGAAGGGGTGGGACTGGCCCATCCCTGGAGCTGGGTGGTGGCGGTGGTGGTGGCGGTGGTGGTGGTATGGGCGGCCCCCCAGCTCCAGGGGGTGGAGGGGGAGGTGGTCCAGAACGTCCAGTGGCTGGAGGAGGTGGTGGTGGAGGGCCCCCTCGGCCTGGGGGTGGGGGTCCCCGGGGCATTGGTGGTGGTGGGGCACCCCCCAAAGGCACAGGGGGCAGTGGACCAGAACGACCCTTGTTACCCCCCACATTAGGGGGCCGGGGGCGCTGGTTTCCTCCTCGGGATGGCGGTGGGGGCGGTGGAAGTGGCTCTGTGGGGGGAAATAACACATAGCTGCGATTATTATCATTTCCTTCTGAGCTTCGGTTTTGCTCATTTGTAAAATGGGTACCTCAACTGACCAACTTCCTATTACAGCAGTATAGGGGTTTCCATGAAGACTGAGTGACTTCAGCGTATCTGTTAGATGTCAGCTGCCAGGGCTGGAGAAGAAGGGGGTGTATAGAAGGGCGGGGGGCTCACCCTGGCGCCTCATCTCCTGCCGCACAGCTTCCAGCCCACCCTGGTCCTCAATGAAGTCATAGATGAGTTTGGAGGTCTCAGCATCTGTGAGCTGGGCCTCACTGATTCCCGCCCTGGAGAATAGGCTCCGCAGATCCGGGTCTAGGTTGTTCACCTGCCCAGGTAGAAAATGGCCGGGGCAGGAGTGAAGGAATATGGTGAAGAGGGAAGGGACACCTTATCATTGGGTCCATACCAGCAAGAGATCTGAAAAGGGTGTGAGAAGGGTAGGGTCTGGGGTGGGGTCTGAGCAGTGTTCTACGGAAGGGTGGGTGGAAGTTGTGTGGGGTCCAGGGGACTTTGGAGTTACTCACGTCAAATCCATTCTGGGGGTCCCACCCCACGTGGCTGACATGTCTGGGGGAGGTGAGGAGACTCCAGTGAAGCTCCACTGCCCTTCCTTCCCTCCCTTCCTAGTGAAGCCCTCTTGCCCTCTCCTGCCCAGAGGGACTCTGAAGGACCAGAATTAATGAATGAGTCTGAATGAGTGAATTAGTGTGAGCAGGAGTTATGGAATTAGAAAGGGTCCATAGTTTGTGGTGCTGATCTGTCCACCCATCCCTCTTTCCACCATCCATCCACCCATTCGTTTGTCTACCTATCCACTCACATTTACCTGTTGGGACACTGATCTATCTCTCTACCCATCTGCCCGCACATGTCTGTTTACCCCTTTGTCCACCCATCTGTCCTCACACACACCTGTCCATCTACCTATCCATCTACCCATGTACCCACCTTTCTATCCACTCATTTTTCTACCCATTCAACCACACACTTCTGTTCACTTACCCACTGAACTGGCCATTCATCCATATATCTGTCCATCTATCTATGCCCATCCACCTTGTCTGTGAACCAATCAGCCTGCATATCAGTCTGTCCACACACTCATCCAACTCACCCATCCAGCTACCTGCCCACTTCCCATCCACCCATCCACCTATCCATCCAACCACATATCCATTCATTCTTCAACTCATTCATTAATTCATGCACTCATCTGTTTATCCACCTATCCATCCATTCACCAACTTACCTACCAGCCCACCTCATCCACCCATACATTCATCCACTCCCCCACACATCCACTTCCCCACCAGCCCAGGGATCTGTGGGCCCACTGGGGAGAGGTTCTCACTTGAATCCACTGGGTGCACCAATATCAGCCTTGCTGATCTTCTTTCTTCCTGAGCGCTTCTTATCAGCTGGGCCAGGTCCAGGTGCTGGGAGCCCACGGTATCGTGAACTTGTGATATCAGGGTTCTGGATGTCCACTGTCACCAGCCCCAGAGACAGAGGGCCAGCTGATGGGCCTGTGAGGAAAACAGACTGGACCATTGACCCATTTACCTACCAACCAAAACATAGGGGCAGAAAACAGGGAGAATGTTGGGATAGTTTGTGTGTGTGTGATGGTCATGGAGAGAGTGGGGGAGGGGATCCAAGTAGGGTCTATGGAGAAGTGCGTGGATTCTGCAAACCATTCATACATTCACTGATTCACTCATTTATTCATTCACTCATGCTTATCACTAAGTATTGACTCATTCATTCATTGACTCATTGCCTAATTTGTTAAGTTATTCATTCACTTACTCAGTCATTCATTCAATCATTGCTTTCTTCGCTGACCAAAATTTTGTCATTTATTCACTTATTAACTGTTCATTTACTCTTTCATTAATTCACTCAATCATCCATCCATTCATCCATTTGTTCCCCTACCCATTCACCTATACATCTATACATCAGCCTTACATCTACATATCTATTTATATTTTCATCCTCTCATCAACTCCCCCACTCAGTTGTCTATTTACCACCAATCCACCCACCCACCCATCCATCCACACATCCATGCACCTGTTCATCCATCCACATACTCATCCACTCACCCACTTATCCATTCATAAATTCATCCATCTACCCATCTGTCTACCTACTCACTCATCCACCCATTCACCTGGCCATTCACCCATTTATGCACCCATGTAACTACTCACTCACTCATCCACTCACTCCCCCACCCACCACCCATCCAGAAAACATGGAAGAATCAGCACTCACCCCCTTGGTCTCCACCTGGGTGTGGGGGCAGGGGTGGGAGGCCCCCTCTTCTCTCTGGGAAGGTGGAATGGGTAGAGAACTATGACCACCTGCCACAGGTTCCTGAGCTAGCCCCTTATTACCCCTACTTGCACTAGAGGACTCACCTTCATTGGCGGGTGCTGGTGGTGGGGGTAGCTGGTGTCTGTCTGTGGATAAACAAGTGGATTGCAAGCCAGAACCACCACGAGGGTGGGGCTTTTCTAGCTCCACACGCTTGCACTCACTTCTGCCCAACCTCCTTTCCTCCCCTAAGGCCTCCTCACCTCCACTTTGCCTCTGATTCCTTTTTTGTATCTTCTCTTGTACCAGGGCCTGGAAGGCCTGGGCCTCACCCTCGTCTGCAAAGTTGAGCCCCGCTTGGCAGTCCTGCACATGCCTTGGGGTCAGCAGCCTTCCAGCCCCCCCCCAACTTTCCCATCTCCTCCCCACACCCCAACTGAGGTGCAAGGGTTGGTTGGTCACTTACATCTCCAGTGAAGGTGTGGAAGAAGGGGGTAGGAGTGGAATAGACCAGCTGTGAGTATAGCTCCTGTTCCCAGAGCAGCCGGCCAGCCTGGAGAGATGCAGGGTGGGGGACATGCTGGCAGTGAGGCGCGCCCTGGGTGGCAGGCCTTTGTTATCTGGGTGGGGAGCATGGTATCCAGATTTGGGTCTCCAGGGTCTGATTTGGAGATTTTCAGCTCAGCATCAGAGTTGGGGGTCTAGGTGTCAGATGTGGAAGGTTGGGGTACAGTCTAGAAGTTAGACACTGCTGTGAGAGGTTTGGATTTGGGATTCAGGTCCCTAGATGTGGGAATTAGGGGCTTGCATTTGAGAATTTGGGACTCCAGTCCTAGGAGATTGAGGCTCATTCAGACTCAATTCCACTCTTGACTCCCTTCATGGCAGGTAAGGTTTTAGTATTTGGGAGTCGGGGTTGCGATTTGAGGTTCAGACATATAGACCTGAGAGTTTGGGGTGAGTCCAGCCAAGGTATGTGCAATTTGGAGTTTGTGGAGCAGAGTTATGGCTTAGGAGTTTGGTCAGTATTTGACACCCCTGAGATCTTAAAGTTATGCTCAGTTCATCTTCATGGGTTTAGAAGAATGAATTTGGGGTTTATGCCTGGAAAGCTCAGGTTGGGGGTTTGTGGAACAGATTTTTTTTGCTTAAGAAATACCTTAGTATTTGAGTTTTAATATGGGAATTCTGGGGTCCATGCTGTGGGTTTAAAAGGACAGATTTGGAGTTCAAGACTCAATGGAATATTCAGGTTTGGGGTCTGTGGAGCAGATTTATGATTTAGGAACTAGGTGAACATTAAGGGTTCAGGAGTTTTGATGGGGGATTTTTGGGGTGCAAAATGTTGAGTTCAGAACAGATTTAAGGTTCAGGTATAAATACAGTGCTCAATTTTTGGAGTTTGTGGAACAGATTAGCCTTAGGAGGTATACTAATATTAGGGGCTTTACAGATCTTGATATGGAGATGCTGGAGTCAGTCATTGCAGACAGGCAAACCAGAGTTTGGGATCTGGGTGTCTTTGGTTCTGGGGCTCAGGGGTTCACTGATCTGGTCCAAGGGCTCGGGGCTATGGATACAGATCTGGGTTTGTGGGTTAGAACTGGTTTGCATGTTGTGGGGGGGTCACCTGAAGGCTGTAAAGGCGGATGAAGTAGGACTTCTGGGGATTGTCCTTCACGAAGCACACAGCCCCACAGTGCTCCTTGGTCCAGTGCTCAGCTCCAGGGGGCAGCGCCAGGTACAGCTGAACAACTGCAGTGGCCAGCGTCTGGGAGGGGAGAGTAAGGGTTAGTGGAGTCTGGGAGGGGGTAGCCAGAGGGTCTTGGAGCCATATCTGGTCCTTCCTTGCCTGTGGCTGTCATGGGCCTAAAGGAAGAACTGCAGCCAGAGAGAAGATGAGTAGACATCACGATCTTCCTGGGTTGGGTGAATGATGGTGAGTGGATTCTAGCGGAGGAGATGATGGAGAGAGAAAGGAGGAGGGGGAAGAAGGGGAGAAAGAGGAGGAGAGGGGAAGGATGGGGAAGATGAGGAGGGAGGAGGAGAAAAAGGAGGAGGAGAGGAGGAAGAAAGGGAGGGAGACAGGGAGGGCAAGGAGACCCCCAGCTCACCAAGCATTTTCGTCCGAGCATCTCAAAGAGTCTTTGGTTCTCGTGGTCCTGGAGGAGGGTGGAGGGTATGTTCTGTTGAACTGCTGATCCTCCTCGGCCCCCGGGCCTGCCTCCCATAGGGCCCCCACTCATGGTGGCTTCTGCCCTTGTCCTCTCCGGCTAGGCTCTGGGTACTGGGTAAGAAGAGGAACTTCCGCAGTGAGCAAGGGAACGGGAAGTGCAAAAAACCACCACAAATGAAACAAGTCCTGCAGGGGCCTCTCAGTGGCCCTGTGTTCCTCCTCCCTGACAAGATTGGGCCCTCCTCCCCCAGATAGGGGCTCTCCTCCATTTGACTGGTTAGACCATCCTTTTGACCAGCTCAGGTTCTTCTTTCTCTCTGGGAGCCCATCTCCCCCTGACTGGCTCAGACCTTCCTCCCTCTGGCTGGCAGCGAGAGCTGAGCCATCCGCAATACCTCTGCAGGGCTCGATGTGGCGGAAAATAGTCATGGGGCTGGGTGGCCTCCTTCCTCCTCAAAGCACCCAGTTAGCCTGGGCCTACGTCCAAGGCCCCTGGTCCTAAAGGGTTACTGCATTAAAATTTCCCATTTAATTATATAGTGAGCCCCTGTGATCCCACCCTATCCTAAACCCCAGACACTGCCAACCTGTTGATTAGAGCAAGCCCCTACCTAGTCTTAAAAGGCCACTGCATTCGTTCATCTGTGATTTTTGTTTTGTTTGTGGCTGGCCAGTGTGGGGATCCGAACCCTTGACCTTGGCGTTATCAACACTGAACTCTAACCAGCTTAGATAACCAGCCAGCCCTGCATTCGTTCATTTGAACGCTGCTCGTTGAGTGCTGTGTGACCAGCACATCTTCAGTACGTGGCACAAACTAGACACTCAATAAATGTGTATTGAAGGGACGAATGAGGGACTAATAATAATGTCTAATTTGATTTAGTGACTTCTGAGAATTTTCTAAGTGCTTCACATTTATTAACTCATTTAACGTTCACAGATGACCCCATGAGGTAAACAGTACTGTTATCCCCATTTTACTGATGGGGAAGCTGAGGCCCTGAGAAGCTTAGGTAACTTGCCCAAGGTCACACAGCTTGTGAGTGGAGGAGCTGAGGCCAATTATGTGAGAAATGGTTCCTAAATTGTTAGGTGCCGCATGAGGGCCAAGATGAAATTCTTCTCTTCCTTCTCTATGTCTTCTGTTCTTCTGCTCCTTCTTTCTCTGCCCTCAGCTCTGTCCCCTTTAACTCTACATGAGGGGACGCTAAACCTCTGCTACATTTGCTGGTTGTTTCTTAAAAACATTTAAAAGTAGTATATTTCCTGTTCTTCTAAGTAGCAGACCGGCTTAAAACTTATGTTTTTCTTAAATAAAAAACCTAAAGCAGATTTTTGTTATTTAAGTCCATAATAAAATGAGTTTTCCCACTCTGTAATATAGTGATTTATTCATAATTTTTAATATCACTTTTCATATTATTCATATTATCATTCTGACATGACATTCCTGTATGTTACAAGTCTTGGTGGTGCAGGGCTTTCTCCCAGCATCAGTCTCCTACCCATTTAATGCCAAAGCACCCCCATCGTGACAACCAAAATCTGCCTGCCAGGAATTCCCAAACGCGCCCCCAGAGCAGGAAGGAAAAGGACCCTTGTCTGTTTTGATCACTGTGGTGTCCCCACCACCTAGCACAAGACCTGCATGCAATAAGCCAATAATTGTACCGTCTAGACATCCATGCTGTAACTTACTGCCCTCTTCCTACGAGGATTCCCTGTCCTCTCTTCACGCCCCCTGCCTGGGGAAAGGGGGAAGAAAAACAACTCAGGGCGCATAGAGCCCCCCCTTCCACAGTGGTGTCTACACTGTTCACAGAAGCTATGGGAAAATGGGTGCTTTAGGGCCCCTCAGTCCTGGTGGAGAGAGGTGAGGACAGGGTGAGCAGAGACGTGTAGAGACGAGAACGGTTCAGTGGGTGAACCACACAGTCTGGAGCCCAGCAGCCTGGCTCTGGCACTTCTATGTTGTCTGTGACCCCAGGGCTGACCGCTCCCCCCGTCTGTGGGACGCCAGGACTGACCGCTCCCCCAGACTGTGGGACCCCGGGAGTGATAACCTGCAGCCTGGAGTGGACCACAGCGGCCGTGGGGAGGAGCACAGAAACGGAACAGTCCACCCAGGAGCATACCCCTGGGGAGGGCGGCCATCTGGCAATGCACTATTTTGCTTGTGGGGGAAGAATACCGACGGAGCCTCATCTCCGCACGGGGACCGGCCTGCGCGACCCAAAGTCTCCCTCCCATCCTCCCGATTCCCACCTGCCTCGGGCAGCCACTCTCTGACCCGCCCTCGGCCTTCGTCACATCCGCCAGGTAAACGCCTCTCACCCGCCTCGATCCTTTATTTGAATCAGCTTTCGCGCACCCGAGCAGGCAATTGGCTCAGGGGCGGGCCCTCGTGGGCTCTGATTGGTCGATGACCGAATTCCGGTCCCTGCTGTTGTCCGGATCTGCCGGGGCCTCGCGAACAACATAGTCCCACCTCCGCTCCTGCGCGCCGGGTTCCCATTGGTCACAGCGTGGGGGCATGCGCAGTGGCTGCCGGGCACGAGCAGTGGAAGCCATCGCTGTGCTCCCGCTCCGGAAGCCGATTTTGCGGTTTGGGGGTGTTGGGTCCGGATTGTTCACCTGTAAAGGGTTGGAAGAGGGTGCTTACTGTTGGGGGCTGGTGAGCCCACACGCCACGGCGTGGCGCCTGGTGCGCGGAGCGCTTCCACCGTAACCTCCGACAAACCCAGTAGGGTTTTCTGCTTGAGCCCAGTCGTTCTTAAATTCATTTATTTCCTAGTTTCTCAAAACAAAGTGTTGTCCTGACAATAGAAATGGAAAACTTAGTGTAACTAAAATAGTGAAACATTTTGGCCTTAGTTTTGAATTGCCCACGCTCCAGGTAATTGGGAGCCATTGGCAGACGACATGAGCTCAGTCCTCAGCTTCCTCGGCATCGGCGGCAACTTACAGCAGATCAGGCAACGGCTTCCCGATGGCAACCCCGGGGGTGGGAGGGTCTGTGGATCAGAGCCATTGTCCTTTATACTTAAGCTCATAACCCAGGACACCTGGGCGCACATGTGCAATTACATTAGACAATAGCCAAGGAACACCTGGGCACACAGAGCATATTTACATCAAATGCTTGGCAAGATTCCCAACCCCCGAGGGACCTTGACCATTTATCTTCACTTTCTCTACAGTTCATTCAACAAATAATTTTGAGAGCCAACAATATTACAGGCACAGTGTTCGGCCCCACGGTAAAGAACATGGGCAGAACTGCTGCCCTCACAGAGCCTCCATCTGGAGGGAAGATGGACGGGTCACCTGGCAATTACTGATTATTTGGCTCAAAAATGATGAATTTAGGATCAAGTAAGTTAATAACCCATCTCATTCTAAGGACATTACTACGGCATTGTGTCTTTAAAATACAGTTAACTTTGTTTCCCAAACTCAGCTAACTCAGCAAAAATGTGGGATTTCTCTGTCTCAGGAACCTGATTGTTTTAGGCAGAGTTGAGCACTTCCCTGCTTGAGTAAATCTGATCTGCTCACTCCCATACAGGGAAATTTAGGATCCTAACATTAAATCTGCTCTCTTATTAGAACATGAAGCTGCTGCTGGTTACAGGAGCTGATAATTAAACTGAGCACCATCAGCCTCCTCTTACCCAGGCCTCAGGTAGATTTCTTTAGTGGGTTCCTGCATCCACAAATTGAAACTTTCAGGATCAATTTCCCTTTTGGTCCACCACATAATTTGAAAAACAAAATTTCTTGGCATCTGATGGCCTGGCATCTGCAGTAACTACCTACTAGTTTGATCAGCCATCACCAATAGCTGAATGCTCAGGCCTTCTTAGTCCACTCTAGTC
Organism: Cynocephalus volans; assembly: GCF_027409185.1. Lineage (NCBI taxonomy): Eukaryota > Metazoa > Chordata > Mammalia > Dermoptera > Cynocephalidae > Cynocephalus > Cynocephalus volans. The sequence continues at coordinate 71,890,539 of NC_084478.1, forward strand.
CATTCAGCTTGCAGAGTCAAAGTGAATTGGATCTCCAACTGGATCTTTGCCAAAAAAAAAAAAAAAGAGAGAGAGATCTGTCTGGCTTTGATACAGGGGGATTGCCCTGCTGAATCACTGAGGCATCACTACTCCCTGAGACGTCTATGGAACATTTACTACACGCCAGGCGCATTATGCACATTATGTCATTTAACCCTCACAACAAATCCGTGAGGTAGCTACTTTTATCCCTATTTTACTAATGAGCAAGCTGAGATTCAGAGAAGTTAGGTGACTTGTTTGCTCAAGGCCACATGGCCAGCCCAAGTGAAGCCGAGCTGTATCCTCAGAAATCTGGCCCCAGCTGCCCCAGCCCCTTACTGCATTCACCTATCAAACTCTTGTTCATCCTTCAGAGCTTAGCTGAGACTTTGCTTTCCGCAGGTCTCCTTCCCTGACACTCTGAGTTCAGTTTCTGTGTCTCCTGTGTGCTCCTGCAGCCCCCCGCCACTTAGCCCATCACATTCACCTCAAGCCCATATGTCCCTTCTCTGTAATCACTAAGTGGGCAAGGGACGTCCCCGCCTTTTTTCAGTTTCCAGTGTGTAGTAGATGTTCAAGAAATAGCTCTTGGATGAATGAATATGTGAACGTGTGAATGATGCACTCCAGGGGTCTCCACAAACCCACATAGTCTCCCTTAACACACATTTGCCTCCTGACATAGGTCCAGCCTTGTGCTGAGCTCCCTGGGGAGGAGGCCATAATGCAGAAGTGAGTGAGCCCAGCCCTTATGGGGTCAGTGCTAAAGAGCCAATCCAGAAAACAGCTGATGGTCACGTCATGTCCTGGGGCTTGAGGAAAGTGGGCAATGTTCTAGGAATTGGGAGAGGGCAGTGCGATGGTCAGGATGTTTGTGTCCCCCCAAAAGTCACATGTAACCATAGTAGGAGGTGGGGCCTTTGAGAGGTGATTAGGTCTGGGGGCTGAGCCCTCATGAATGGGATTAGTGTCCTTCTAAAAGAGGCCCCAGAGAGTTCTCTTGCTTTTCCACCATGTGAGGACACAGTGAGGAGGCCCCATCTATGAACCAGGACACTGAATCTACCAGCACCTTGATTTTGGATTTCCCAGCCTTCAGAACCATGAGAAGGAAATCTGTTGTTTACAAGGCACTCCATCTATGGTTTTCTGTTGTAGCAGCCCAGAGTAAAACAGGAGGGAGGGAAGGCAGCTGAGGGAAGGAAAATCAACTGATGTCTTTGGAGAAGAGGCAAATAAAGTTTGGTTAGTCCAAATTAGTTTCTCAGTTCAAATATGAGAATGATCACATTAATATAAGTTATGAATTGCAGAATCTAGCCTGACACCTTTATTGTCAGATGCTAAGTAGGCTAAATACAAACACGTTCACCTGTGAAGGGATTAATAATTTACAAGTGGTTATTTACAAGTTATTTCTTACTTGCCACTTGGGCTCTGCTAGTCCCCGCTTTGGACACCACAGGACTGAGCTCTCCAAGAAGGCGGGAAGCAGTTGGAGGATAGTAAAGGTGACTCAGAGTTCTATGCTCCCTGCACCGTGCCTGGGTCAGATGAGACCGGAAGATGGAGAAGGTATATAGTACGTGTGTGGTCACGTGTTGCGTCCTCCTAAGTGTGTTCGGCACTCCGTCTGTCTTGCACATCCTTAGTTCAGAGTTTTCTGGTCTACTTGTTTAGGATTTCACTCCTGTAGGCCCCAGGGCTTTGCCTGAGGCCTGCCTGAGGTACATGTTACCTTCAGCCCGAGTGGAAATAGCTCTGCTCTCAGGCAACCGATGGGCAGCTGGGCGGGCCGGGAGGATGGACGGACATTTAGAGGGATAGAATTAGAACCATGATGGAAGGTTCTGCTTCAGGATTTCGGAAAAGTATGGCGCTTAATTCTTTATGTTCTTTTTGTAATCCTGAAAGGAGAAGGACCTTCCGTTTTTTTCTTTTTTTTTTTTTTATTTTACATTTCCTTCTGTAAAGTATCTTTTTTCCCCCTTTGCTAATGAGAATAGATAATACCATGCCTTTTAATTAGGGAAAATAAAAGCAGTTTTGGCTCATTGCTTCAACAATGCAACTTGAGATCCAAATTATAAGGGAAAGGGAGAAAAGTCCCCTTTTCACCAGTTGTTATAAAATTCTTAGAAGTATAGATATGGGTATAGATTGATATATATTTACTGTCTGTAATTGTTCTAAAATGCCCGGGTTAGTATATCAAGAGTGGTGACAGTTTTTACCATGTGAGGATACAAGAAGTCAGCAGTCTGCAGCCTGGAACAGGGCGCTCACCAGAACCAGCCGTGCTGGCACCCTGATCTTGTACTTCCAGCCTCTAGAACTATGAGAAATAAATTTCTGTTGTTTATAAACCACCCAGTCTGTAGTACTTTGTTATAGCAGCCCAAACTGACTACGACAGGGTAGCAGGCACCTAGGAGAGAGCAGGGATAGTTGAGGAGGCAGAGGCAAGGGACGTGAGATCCCAGAGGAGGGGTTGGGTGGAAGAGCAGAAGCCATTTCTACCCTCTGATTTGAGGCAAAAAGGTGAGACTGCAGCAGTTGCAGCCGAGCTTGGAACATAGTATGGGATGGTAAAAACTGGAAGTTAAAGGAGTTCGAATCTGTTGGCCTCATTTTCTCTGAGAAGCAGGAGCTGAAGTTACTTGATGGGAATGAGGAGTTAAATATGGAGTAATAAGGCTTCAAAAGAGAGGAAAAGGTTTGGGATCGTCCTCTTGGTGCATACGAAGGGAGGCTACAGAGATCCCTAAAGCCTTTGGGGGCTGCTTCTAAGGTCCAGGGGAGGACAGGTGTGATATTTCCCAGTTGTCCCTCTATCTTGGTGTCTAGCAGAGGGTCAGCCACAGAAGAAGCTCCACCGAAAACTGAAACTTGAGTATCTTGAAATCATGTCCGGCTATAAAACTATGATGGAATTTCTACTAGAAAAAGTGACTGGTTTAAAGTACTTTCTAAAATGCTTAAATCTTAGAGCTGGAAGGACCGTTAGAGATCATCCAATGTCAGGGAGGGCAGACCTTTCACTTATGTCTCTGTTCCCTACTCCCATGCTCAGGCAGACGTTGATACTTGGACTCAACCTCAGGATCTTTCTCATCCCTGCATTCCGGCCAGCTATTAGCAGGTCATCAGAGTTGGCACCTGAGATTAGATTATTTTAAAATGTACCCAGGATTGTATTTTTACTCAGATATGTAAGGCCAGCAGATTGGGAGGTGGTTGCCATTGAAAAGATTGTGGGGCTGGCCGGTTAGCTCAGTTGGTTAGGGCATAGCCTTATAACACCAAGGTCACAGGTTTGGAGATAACCATACCAGCCAGCTGCAAAAAAACAAAACAAAACAAAAAAGCAAAAGAAAAGATAATTTTTTACTCAGTTGCCAAGAGGAGGGTCTTGCCAAGTCATGGCTGTGCAGACCACACAGGGAAGCACCAGGGAGGGAAAGCATGGGCCAGAACCTTTACTGTGGGTTTTGTGGGAAGGAATGGGCAAGACAGGGTAGGCAAGTTTAGGATTGGATAGTTTGAATGATTTTGGTGGGCTATGTGGTGGTCCCTAGTTGTCTGGTACCTAGCCCTGGGATGATTTAGGGCAGGAGGAATATTTGCTTGGTGTTTACGTGTTAGATAAGGGAGGTGGTGGAGTATGGGCAGTGGATTGGTCGCATTACTTACGAGAGGCACACAGGCAGCAGGCAAGTTGTTTGCTGTCTCTAGGAATTAGCTGTCCATGGGAGGGGCAGTCTCTCCAGGATTAGCAAGGCCTCAAGATGTCAAAGCATCATAAAATACAGAAAAAAAAATTTTAAATGATGAATGCATAAATCCATCCCCAGCCCTGATAACTGTAACCCTTTCATAACAGATGTGGAAACCTGGGGCACGGTAAAGTGATTTGTACAGAGTGAAGCAGCCAGTTAGCAGAGACCTCTAGGTGTCTCAAATCAGTTCACCTCTTTGTCACTTTTCCCATAGCAAATTAGCATATTGCTCTATCTTACTAGTTGCTGATTGATCCAATTCTCTTTGAGTGTTATGGAAAGAAATTGCTTTGCAAAAGCCAAAGTAGCTTTGATGTGACTTCCAAAAGAGAACTGATGCTGCTCAGTGGAGAATGATTTTATTTTGTTTTATTTTATTGTTATTATTTCTTGGTGGCTGGCCAGTACAAGGATCTGAACCCTTGACCTTGGTGTTACAGCGCTGTTACAACCAATTGAGCTAACCAGCCAGCCTAGAGAGTAATTTTAAATGGCCACCAAGGCATGTCCCTCATGTCAGAAATTTCCACCATTGCTTTTCTTTTATGTCTCTGCAACTGTACAAACTATATCTTTTGCTCTAGTCAAATAATTTAATATTAAACAATGTTGCAGGACCTGCTTTAAATCTCTTACATTTATATATTAATTGATTTAATCTTCACAGCAACCCTATAAGGAAAACACTGTTATTATCTCCATTTATTTATTTAATTAATTTTTTAAAAGATGACCGGTAAGGGGATCTCAACCCTTGGCTTGGTGTTGTCAGCACCACGCTCAGCCAGTGAGCCAACCGGCCATCCCTATATAGGATCCGAACCTGTGGCCTTGGTGTTATCAGCACTGCACTCTCCCGAGTGAGCCACGGGCCGGCCCTATTATCTCCATCTAAAGATGAGGAAAGTGTGGCCCAGAGACATTAGGGTAGTAAGTGGCAGAACCAGAATTCAAATCCAAGCTGACTGAGTCTGGAGCCCCCCTCTTCACCACCACACACTGCCTGTGTAGAAATTTTGTTCTGACTGCAAAGAAAGTTTTAGAAGTTGCTAATTTTCTTTTTTTTTAAAAAAAGATGATCAAGAGGCTGAGAACACAAGCCACGGACTTAGAGAAAATATTTGCAAAAGACATATCTGACAAAGTACTGTTATTCAAAATTGCAAAGAACTCTTAAACTCAACAATAAGAAAATGAACAACTGAATTAAAAAATATGCAGAAGATGCGAACAGATACTTCAAAAGAAAATGTAGGGATGGCAAATAAGCGTGTGAAAAGATGATCCACATCATATGTCATTAGAGAATTTCAAATTAAAAGAACAATGAAATGCCACTACATACTTATTAGAGTGGTGAAAATCCAACAATCTGACCATATCAGATGTTAGTGGGGATGTGGAGCACTCACTCGCTGCTGGCGGGAGTGCAAAATGGTACAGCCACTTTGGAAGGCAGTTTGGTGGTTTCTCACAAAACTAAATACACTCCTACCATATCATCCAACAATTATGCTGCTTGGTATTTACCCAAATGACTTGTAAACTTATGTCCACATAAAAACCTGTACACAGATGTTTACACCACCTTTGCTACAACCAAGATGTCCTTCAGCAGGTGACTGGATAAATAAACTGGTGTGTCCAGACAATGAAATGTTATTCAGTGATAAAAAGAAATGAGCTATCAAGCCATGAAAAGACATGGAGGAAGCTTAAATGCATATTACTAAGTGAAAGAAGCCAATATGAAAAGGCTACCTACTGTATGATTCCAACTATATGACATTCTGGAAAAGGCAAAATTATGGAGACAGTAAAAAGATCAGTGGTTGCCAGGGGTTGAGGGGGAAGGAGGGATGTCTAGGGCAGTGAAACTACTCTGTATGATACTATAATGGTGGATACATGTTATTCTACATTTGTCCAAACCCACAGAATGTACAACACCAAGTGTGAACCGTAATGTAAACTTTGTACTGATAACCAAAAATCTGCTCAGACCATTAAATTGTAGTGCCTTTGGAGATCTGGGATAAGTCAGTAGTCACATCCACCTGACCTAAAAAATGTTATCGTAAGGCCATTTTTGCTTAGAAGTAGACTTAATGGCTCCAGAAAGCCATAAAATAACCTGGAATGCTTCTTATTACCCTTATGTAACCTAGTAACAATCCCAAAGCTATACGTCATGTACAACCAGTAGAAAGCCTGGTAAAGTAATCAGGCGGGGCTGTTCTCTCTCTCTCTACTTTGATCCTCCCCCATTCTTGTGATTATAAAATGTTATGCTCTGCTGGCCCTCGTTGGAATGCATTTCTCAGGGTGACCCGTGTGTCTCCCAATTGCAATCGTCCTGTTGACTCAGTAAATCCTTGTTATATGTATTTGGCCTCAGTTTCTCTTTTTAGGTCAACAGCACTTTGGGTTGATAATGATATGTCAATGTAGGTTCATCAACAGTAGGTTCATCAAATGTAGGTTGTTGATTATAACAAATGCACAAACTTCTAAACATTTTTTTCAGTCACAACAAAAGTTTCTGGGAGATGGCGATAGTGGGGGACGACGTGCGTGTGTGGGGGCAGGGGATCTATGGGAAATCTCTGCACTTTCTGCTCAGTTTGGCTGTGAACCTAAAACTGCTCTAAAAAAGACTATTTAAAAAAAAATTTCAAAAGAATGATTCCATAGTCATGTTAGGTATATTGGCATTCTGAGATTCTAAACAAGGTTTTGATCATAAACAACCTTATGGTAATGATCAGCGGAAGCTGCAAACTGTTTCCTCAGAAAGTCTCTGAGCTGTGAATTTGTGAGCATTAACCAAACTGAATGACTATACGGTGAAAAACACCATCCGCCTGTTCTTTTCCAAATGTAGGGTAGTTAATGGGTAAAAAGGAAGCCACTGTTCTTTTGTCTTCATTCATTTCCAGCAGAGAAGAGCAGTTCTTAAAATGTTTTTGATGGTATTTGTTTGACACCACTAGTTCTTGTCATGCGATGTTTTTCTCTTTCAGTTCCCAGCATGGGAGAAGAGGTGGAACAAAGAGAACCCCAGGCCTGGCTCCGGCATTCTTCTTGGCCTTCTGTTAAATGCTGGCTTTCTAATTTGCTGACAGCTGGGGAGGATCCCCGCTGCTCCCGGAGCTCCCTGGGGCTTGCTAAGACCCCACACAGCCTTTCTCCCCCAGCCCCCCAAGGGAGAGGAAGTGGGAGGCTAAGCACTCTCCAACCAGAAACTGCATCTGTTAGCTCCTTTCAGAGAGACCTCCTCCAAGTCCTTCCTTGACAATGCCTGGGCAATAGAAGAGACTACTACTGCCACCCTCTGGAAAAATGGATAACCAAAGTCGGTGTTGAAATCAGAGGGGAAACCATATTGGGGTCTTGCTGAAAACTCATCCTTACTATCAATTCCTTTACCGACCAACTGACGTATGTTTGGAATCTTCATGACAGAAATAGCATACTTTGTAGGCCGTAAATTAGCTGCCGAATTCTGCCGCCTTTGCTTGGTTGCTGTTCTCCAATGATTCCAAAGCAAATAGAAATTGTTTTTCAAAAAATATGTATTAAATTCCTTGTTGCACATGGCAGTTTGCTAGGCAATGTGCAAGGATATTGAAACAGGCCTGGCGTCTCCTCTCCAGAATGTATCATTTCAGAAGAGCACAGGGTACAGGAAAAAAGAGCAGAGTCCAAATGAACCGATATTAGGGTGGAAAGCGAGTTCCCTTTGACATGTTCTGACCAGAGACACGTGCATTTTGGAAACAGGGTTAAGAAAGGCTAGAAAGCAAAGAATGGGGCCGCCAGAAAACAAAATTTTGACAAACCTAGCTGAGATGAAGTCCCGTGTGGTTAATGAAACAAAACCCTATTAGCTAAGAGTTCAAATTTTCCTCCATTGCTTTCTGTCTTCATTGTTCTTCTCCTACTACTACTCATTTGTTTTTAACTGTTACCTTAAATATTATTTACCTCTTGGCAACTACCATCTAGATAATATGTCCTTGTGGTCATCTCTGGTTCTAATTACACTGTCCCCAGAATTACGGTTCTTTACTCTGTTTCTTTTTAATTTTTTTAAAATTTATTTTATTTATTGAATCAAAATCGATTATACATATTTTTTGGGTTGAACATTGAGATATGTTGATTAAATCAATATTACTAGCATATATATTGTTACAAATTGTACTTATTCTTTATGCCCCTTGTCCAATCTCTCCCCTTCCCCCATTCCCTCCTCCTCTCCCCACCCCCCCATAACCCTAGATTTCTTCTCTCCTTCTGAAAGAATAATGGTTACTCTGTTAATTTGTTGCCCAAAGGATCTGTCTAATGCTGAGAGGTGTGATCAGGTCCCCCAGTATTATCGTAGAGAAGATGCTTCTTCTGTCACTCTGAAATGGGTTTTGTGTAAAGAGACATCCTCTTCTTTTCTTTGTCTCTGCTGGTGATTCTTGTGTGAATGCACTCCAGTGGCAGGCAGACCATCTGCATGGTGGTTGTGGCGTCTAGCTGCTTTTGTGGCAGCCATGGTTATTGTGGTGGCTGTGGTGGGCCACCCACGTGGAGGTGCTGTTTTTGGTATGCTCCTTTGTACTGGCAGTATGCCTGATTGTGGGGTGTGTTTGGTCCCCTTCTCCATGCCTCTGGTCCCTGGGCAGGCCCCAAGGCGCTGGTGCCATGTACCTGGTTGTTGGAGAGGGGTCCGGTCCCCTTCTCCATGCCCTGGGTCCCCAGGTGGGCCCCGAGGCACTGGCACAGTGTGCCTGGTTGTGGGAGAGAGGTCCGGTCCCCTTCTCCTTGCCTCGGGTCCCCGGGTAGGCCCCAATGTGCTGGCATGGTGTGCCTTGTTGTGGGAGGAGGGTACGGTTCCTGGCTCCATGCCTTGGGTCCCTGGGCCATGTGCCTGGTTGTAGGAGAGGGGTCTGGTCCCCTTTTTCTTGCCTTGGGTCCCCAGGCAGGCCCTGAGGCACTGGCGCAGTTTGCCTGGAAGTGGGAGTGGGGTCTGGCCCCCAGATCCAAGCCCCCAGTTCCCAGGCAGGCCCCAAGGTGCTGGTGGTGTGCCTGGGCAGGAACTAATTTTTTGTCCTTTGCTTCTAAAACGGGGGAACTTCCTGTGGGAACCAGTACTTGAGCTGTGTGGTTGAGCTAAATTGCTGCTTTGCTGCTGTTTCCCTAGGGAAGGCTTTTTGTGCAGCTCAGGGTTTAATGGTTGACCTTATAGGTACTTCTGGCTCTTCAGAGACTTGGTGGATCTGTGTTCTGTAGAATCTCTGATCTGGGCCTGAGTTTATTCATCAAACTGCACCACATGCAATTCTGCATTCCCGACCAGTTTCCTCTGAGTGGTCCTGTGCTGATTGGGGAGCAGATCGGCTGTCCTTGCTGTGTCCCAGTGTTCCCCTGATAGGCACATCTCCTCCACCGCTCATGCTCCAAACACTTCCCATGGGACGGGCCCTGCGCTGGTCCCTTGTGATGACTCACCGGCCTCTGAATGGCTCCCTTTTTAAAGCTGTTCTGGCTCCTCGCTCCTGTGTGGGACCATGGGAACCCTATTACTGGTCTTGCTGTCCCGTGGGCCGCCAAGGCCCTCTTCTCCCCTGCTGCCTCCAAGTGACTCCATCTGAAGTTCGCAGCTGCAGCTTCTGCCGGCTCCTGCTCCATGCGCTCAGCAGCTCGAGCCTTAAAGCAGCCCCGGCCTGAAATGCTCAGAGCAGCTTTTTCTTTCTCTCATCATAGTTTTTCCCTCCTTCATGAACTCCATAGGTCTCTCCTCCTCTTCCCCTGAGCTCCAGCGGCCCCAACTTGGCTGATGTTACATTTTTATAGTTGTAAATTTGGTTGATTTGTGGTAGAGAGTGACGTTGGGGACGATCTATTCTGCCATCTTGATCGGATCCCTCTTTTCTCTGTTTCTATGTTTTTGTGGGGCCAAGGGAGAAAGATGACAAGTCCAGGTCACGCAGCAGGAAATCTAAAATCAAACACAGGACATCCAATTTCTTGGACTTCCTCTTAGCTCCTAGTGGCTGGAGATTCTGCCACCTCAGAACACCCTGGGCCCCCAGCTCCCTGTCTCTTCCTCACCTCATCCCTCAGAGATTGCTTTTTTCAGGCAGTGCGTGGCACAGGACCCAACCTTGAGCTATAATTCTCTTTTTTCATATTGTTGTTTTTGAGGATCCACCCTTTTGCCAAAGTTGCCATTTTTAGATACAATATGGAGAACATTGGTGACTTTATTACAAATTATTAATACACAATATTACATAAATATTGGAATTGTAAGAAATTTTATTTTATTTTATTTTATTTTGAGGGTGCCAGTAAGATGTAGGGAATTGTAAGAAAATTTAAATACATAATATGGACAGTAGTCCCACCCCTATCCCCCACAAACAACAATCATGTGTGGCAGGTTTGCCAACTTTAATCTTGCCAAGATAGGACATAAGCAAACTAACAAAGCCTCAACTATTCTTGCCATCATTTTATAAAAGAAAGAACATTGTTTTCACATTGCAAAAGAAAGCAGGAAGAACACAGTCTCAGAATTAAGCTGCACCATCCTCTGGAGCTTCAGAGAAGGAAGCAAGAATGGGTGTGAAGATGTCAAAGACCAAGCAGCAGGGAGAGAAGAAGGTAGGGAGACTTCCAGCTTTCCAGATGCTAGAAGATGAGACATTTGCTGAAGGGATGTAAGACACAGGTATTGGTCAAACTTTGGAAGACCTTTTGAGGGAGATGGGAATTTCTTTACAGGAGCAAAGAAAAGGTATTTGTTGTGGCATCAAGGCCCAGCAGCACTTGCCATCGATCCCTTCTTGGTTTAAGAAATCCACGCAGCTGCACCTCACTAGTTATGGTGATGATTCGGGGAATAACAGGGAGATAGCGGAGGAACCACGACCCCTAGTGGACGCCCGGGAAAGTCCGATTGCAAGCCAAGAAAATGAGACATTTCCCTGTGAAGACTCCTAGAAAAGTTTCTTAGAAGTCTAATAGCAGGTCCTTGAGGAAGTCAACCTTTGGTTGGGAAAAAGGAGGTGGCAGCAGAATGCCCTACCCAGTTTCTCATCTGTGGCCTAAGGACGAAGCGCTGGGCTTTTCTTCCAGGCACAACTGTGGTTGGCGCTGGTGTGGCTGCTGGTGCAAGATAAAGCCTGTCCATCTCTCCTGCTTCTGGGCATGGTTTCTTTCTTTCCTTTCTTCCTTCCCTACTTTCTCCCCACCCCTCCCACCTTCTTTCTTTTTCATTGTGGTGAGAACACTTAACATGAGATCTACCCTGTTACCAAAATTTTAAGTGCACAATATCATATTGTTAGCTACAGGAACAAAGTTGTACAGCAGATCTAGAACTTACATAAGTGTAACTTTACACCCGTTGAACAACAATTCATTTCCCTCTCTTTTCAGGCAACCGCCATTCTTCTTTCTGTTTCTATGAGTTTGACTGCTGTAGATACCTTGTAAGTGGAATCATGCAGTGTTGGTCTTTCTGTGCCTGGATTACTTCAATTAACATAATGTCCTCCAGATTCATTCATGTTGCTGCATATGGCAGGATTTCCTTCTTTTTTAAGGCTGCAATATAATACGTTCCATTGTATGTACATACAACATTTTCTTACCCATTCATCCATCGACAGACATTTCGGTTGTTTCCCTTTCTTGGCTATTGTGAACACTGTTGCAGTGAATACAGGAGAGCAGACATCTCTCCAAGATCCTGATTTCATTTCCTTTGGGTATATACCCAGAAGTGGGATTGCTGGACCATATGTAATTCTATTTTTAATGTTTTGAGAAACTTCCATATGGTTTTCCGTATCAGCTGCACCATTTTATATGCCCATCAGCAATGTACAAGGGTTTCAGTTTCTCCACATCCTCTCCAATATCTGTTAGATTAAAAAAAGAAAAGTAGCCACCCCAAAGGTATGAGATGATATTGTGATTTTGATTTGCATTTTTTAAATTGTTAGTGATGTCGAGCACCTTTTAAATAATTGGCATTTGTATGTCTTCTTTGGAGAAATGTCTATTCAAGTCCTTCACCTGTTTAAAAAAATCTGGTTGTTTGGGCTTTTTTGCTATTGAGTTGTAGAAATTCCTTATATATTTTGGATATTAACCCCTTATCAGATATATGGTTTGCGAATATTTTCTTCTATTCTGGAGGTTGCCTTTTCACTCTGTTAATTATTTCTTTTGCTGGTACAGAAACTTTTTAGTTTGATGTAGTCCCACTTGTCTCACAGGCTTTTGTTGCCTGTGCTTTTGGTGTCATATTCAAGAATTCATTGCCTAAACCAATATCATGAAGCTTTCCATTACATTTTCTTCTAGGAGTTTTACAGTTTTAGGTCTTACATTTAAATTTTTCACCCATTTTGAATATATTTTTGTGTATGATGTACAATAAGGGTCCAATTTTATTCCTTTGCATGTGGATATATAGTTTTCCCAACACCATTTGTTGAAAGACTGTCTTTTCCCCATTGTGTGTTCTTGGCATCTTTGTTGAAGATCAGTTGACCATATATGTGTGGATTTATTTCTGGGCTCTTTATTCTGTTCCACTGGTTTATACGTCTGTCTGTTTTTATGCCAGTACCATACTGTTTTAATTAGTGTAGCTTTGTAATGTATTTTGAAATCAGAAAGTTTGATGCCTCTAGCTTCGTTCTTCTTTCTCAAGATTTCTCTTTGGTTAAATTTATTTTTAAGTGTTTTATTCTTTTTGATGTTATTGCAAATAGAATTGTTTTCTTGATTTCCTTTCCAGATAGTTCATTGTCAGTGTATAGAAATGGAACTGATTTTTGTATGTTGATTTTGTATCCTACAATTTTACTGAATTTGTTTATTAGTTCTAACATTTATTTTGTGAAGTGTTTAGAGTTTTCTAGATATTAAGATTGTATCTTCTGAAAACAGAGATAATTGTATTTCTTCCTTTCCAATTTGGATGCTTTTTATTTCTTTTTCTTGCCTAATTGTTCTGGCTAGGACTTCTGGTACTATGTTGAATAGAAGTGGTGAGAGTGGGCATTCTTACCTTGTTCCTGATCTTAGAGGAAAAGCTTTCAGTTTTCACCATTGAGTATGATATTATCTGTGGGCTTGTCATATGTGGCCTTTATTATGTTGAGGCACATTTCTTCTATACCTAGCTTGTTTAGAGTTTTTATCATGAAAGGATGTTGAATTTTGTCAAACACTTTATCTGCGTCTTTTGAGATGATTTTTATCCTTCAATCTGTTAATGTGGTGCATCACACTTATTGATTCGCATATGTTAAGCCATCCTTGCATCCCAGGGATTAATCCTATTTGGTCATGGTGTATGATCCTTTTAATGTACTGTTGAATTCAGTTTGCTAGTATTTTGTTTAGAATTTTTGCATCTATGTTCATCAGGGATATTGGCTATAGTTTTCTTTTCTAGTAGTTTCTCTATCTGACTTTGGTTTCAGGGTAATGCTGTCCTAGTAAAATGAGTTTGGAAGTGTTCCCTCTTCATTTTTAAAAAGGAATTTAAGAAGGGTCGATGTTAATTATTCTTTAATGTTCGGTGGAATTCACCAGTGAAGCCATCTGATCATGAAGAAATAGAAAATTTGAACAGACCAATAATGAATAAGGAGATTGAATCAGTATTGAAAAACCCCTGGGCACATTTTTAATAGCTTTTTTCAAGGTATAATTTGCATAACATAAAATTCACCCATTGTAATTCACCCATTGTCAATTCAATGATTTTTAGTAAACTTATAGAGTTGTACAACCATCATCACAATCCAGTTTTAGAACATTTCCATCACCTTCAGAATTTCCCTCAAGCCCACTTGTAGTCACTCCCCACTCCCTACCCTATCGACCCAGGTAACCACTGACTTTTCTGTTCCTATAGTTTTGCCTTTTCTATACATTTCATATAAGTGGAACCATACAATATGTGGTCTTTTGTATCTGACTTCTTCCACTTAGCATAATGTTTTTGAGGTTCATCAATGTGGTACCATGTATCAGTATTTTGTTCTTTTTTTTGCTGATAGTACTCTACTGTATAGCTATATCACATTTTGTTTATCCATTCACCAGTAATGGACATTTGCATAATTTCTAAATTTTGGTTGTTATGAATAATGCTGCATTCAATATATATGGATAATGAATATTTACATGCAGGTTTTTTGTGGACATGTTTTTATTCGCTTGTGTAGATACCTAGGAGTAAAATTACCAGGTCATATTGGTAGCTGTTTTAGTCCGTTTTGTGTTGCTATAACAGAACTATCTGAGACTGGGTAATTTATAAAGAAGAGAGGTTTATTTGGCTTACGATTCTGGGACAGCTGCGTCTGGCATGGGCCTCAGGCTGCTTCTACTCATGGTGGAAAGTGGCAGGTAGCCGGTGGGTACAAGCAGATCACATGGCGAGAAGAAGCAAGAGAGAGAAGGTGTCAGGGTCCTATCAACAACAAGCTCTTGGGGGAACTAATAGAGCAAGAACTCATTCATTAATTCCCCCCACAGGGAGAGCATTAATCCATTCATGAGGGATCCGCCCCCATGACTCAATCAGTTTCCAGCACTGCCACATTGAAGATCAAATTTCCACATGAGTTTTGGAGGGGACAACACATCCAAACTCCATCAGTAGTTTATGAATAAGTTTTCAAGAAACCTGACAAACTCCTTTTCAAAATGGCTGTACCATTTTAAATTCCCACCAGCAATGTATGAAGATTCCAATTTCTCCACATCCTTGCCAGCACTTGATATCATCTGTCTTTTTGGTTATAGTCATTCTTAATGGTGTGTAGTGGCATCTTATTGTGCTTTTTTTTTTTTTTTTTTTAATTTTATTTTGTCGATATACATTGTGGCTGATTATTGCTCCCCATCACCAAAACCTCCCTCCCTTCTCCCTCCCCCCTCCCCCCCAACAAAGTCCTTTCTGTTTGCTTGTCCTATCAACTTCAAGTAATTGTGGTTGTTATATCTTCTCCCCCCCCCGGTTTTGTGTGTGTGTGTGTGTGTGTGTGTGTGTGTGTGTGTGTGTGTGTGAATTTATATATTAATTTTTAGCTCCCACCAATAAGTGAGAACATGTGGTATTTCTCTTTCTGTGCCTGACTTGTTTCACTTAATATAATTCTCTCAAGGTCCATCCATGTTGTTGCAAATGGCAGTATTTAATTCGTTTTTATAGCTGAGTAGTATTCCATTGTGTAGATGTACCACATTTTCCGTATCCACTCATCTGATGATGGACATTTGGGCTGGTTCCAACTCTTGGCTATTGTAAAGAGTGCTGCGATGAACATTGGGAAACAGGTATACCTTCGACTTGATGATTTCCATTCCTCTGGGTATATTCTCAGCAGTGGGATAGCTGGGTCACATGGTAGATCTATCTGCAATTGTTTGAGGAACCTCCATACCATTTTCCATAGAGGCTGCACCATTTTGCAGTCCCACCAACAATGTATGAGAGTTCCTTTTTCTCTGCAACCTCGCCAGCATTTATCGTTCAGAGTCTTTTGGATTTTAGCCATCCTAACTGGGGTTAGATGGTATCTCAGTGTGGTTTTGATTTGCATTTCCCGGATGCTGAGTGATGTTG
The DNA here is from genome assembly GCF_027409185.1 of Cynocephalus volans. Lineage (NCBI taxonomy): Eukaryota > Metazoa > Chordata > Mammalia > Dermoptera > Cynocephalidae > Cynocephalus > Cynocephalus volans. The sequence continues at coordinate 71,906,001 of NC_084478.1, forward strand.
AGCATTTTTTCATATGTCTGTTGGCCATTTGTATATCTTCCTTAGAGAAATGCCTATTTAGCTCTTTTGCCCATTTTTTAATTGGGTTACTTGTTTTTTTCTTGTAAATTGTTTGAGTTCCTTGTATATTCTGGATATTAATCCTTTGTCAGATGTATATTTTGCAATTACTTTCTCCCACTCTGTTGGTTGTCTTTTAACTCTGTTAATTGTTTCTTTTGCTGTGCAGAAGCTTTTTAATTTGCTATAATCCCATTTGTTTATTTTTCCTTTGGTTGCCTGTGCTTTTAGAGTCATATTCATGAAGTCTGAGCATAATCCTACTTCCTGGAGTGTTTCCCTATGTTTTCTTTAAGGAGTTTTATTGCTTCAGGATGTGTATTTAATTCTTTAATCCATTTTGAGTTGATTTTGGTATATGGTGAAAGGTATGGGTCTAGTTTTATTCTCCTGCATTTGGATATCCAGTTTTCCCAGCACCATTTGATGAAGAGGCAGTCTCTTTCCCAGTGTGTAGACTTAGAGCCTTTGTTGAAGATCAGATGGCGGTAGGTGTATGGGTTGATTTCTGGATTCTCTATTCTATTCCATTGATCATTGTGTCTGTTTTTATGCCAGCACCATGCTGTTTTGGTTATTATAGCTTTGTAGTATAGTTTAAAGTCAGGTAGTGTTATGCCTCCAGCTTTATTTATTTATTTATTTTTTGCTCAGAATTGCTTTGGCTATGAGTGGTCTTTTATTATTCCATATAAATGTCTGGATAGTTTTTTCCATTTCTGAGAAAAATGTCATTGGAAGTTTGATGTTGATTGCATTGAATTTGTATATCATTTTGGGTTGAATGGACATTTTCACTATGTTGATTCTTCCAATCCAGGAGCAGGGGATATCTTTCCATCTTCTTTTATCCTCTCTAATTTCTCTCAGTAGTGGTTTGTAGTTCTCATTATAGAGATTTTTCACATCCTTGGTTAACTCTGTTCCTAAGTATTTTATTTTTTGGTGGCTATTGTAAATGGGCAAGCTTTCTTGATTCCTCTTTATGCATGTTCACTATTGGAGAATAAAAATGCTACTGATTTTTGTGTGTTGATATTGTATCTTGCTACTTTGCTGAAAGCCTTTATCAACTCCAAGAGTTTTTTTGTACAGGCTTTAGGCTGTCTATATATAGGATCAGGTCATCTGCAAACAGGGACATTTTGACTTCATCTTTTCCAATCTGGATGCCCTTTATTTCCTTCTCTTCTCTGATTGCTCTGGCTAGTACTTCCAACACTATGTTGAATAGGAGTGGTGAGAGTGGGCATCCTTGTCTAGTTCCTGTTCTTAAAGGAATAGCTTTCAGCTTTTCCCCATTCAGGATGATATTGGCAGTGGGTTTATCATATATAGCTTTAATTATGTTGAGATAATTTCCCTCTATACCTAACTTATAGAGGGTCTTTGTCATGAATGAGTGTTGAATTTTATCAAATGCTTTTTCAGCATCTATAGAGATGACCATATGGTCCTTGTGTTTGATTTCATTAATATGGTGTATCACATTTATTGATTTGAGTATGTTGAACCACCCTTGAGTCCCTAAATGTTTTTAATTTTAATGAAGTCCAATTTATTAACTTGTTTCTTTTATCGGTTCTTTGGTGTCTTTTCAAAGACCTCTGTGTAACCCAAGATTACAAAGATTTTTGCCTATGCTTTCTTTCAAATGTTTTATAGTTTTTGTTTTGTTTTGTTTTGTTTTTTAAAGAGGACCAGTAAGGGGATCTTAACCCTTGGCTTGGTGTTGTCAGCACCACACTCAGCCAGTGAGTGAACTGGCCATCCCTATATAGGATCTGAACCAATGGCCTTGGTGTTATCAGCAACGCACTCTCCTGAGTGAGCCACAGGCCTGCCCTCAAATATTTTATAGTTTTATGTACAGATCTATGATCCATTTTGAGTTAGATTTTGTGTATGGTGTGAGATAAGTCTAAGTTTCTTTTTTGTATATGGATGTATTAGTCTGTTTCTGTTGCTTATAATAGAATACCTGGAACAGGGTAATTTTTAAAGAAATGAAATTTATGTCTTACAGTTCTGGAGACTGGAAGTACACAGTGCAGGGGGTACATCTGGTGAGAGCCTTCTTCTGCGTGGTGACTCTCTACAGCAAATCAGGGTATCGCATCATGAGAGAAAATGGCATGAACAAGAGTGAGCTAACCTTCTCACTTACCCTCCTTATAAAGCCATCAGAACCACATCTGTTACTCCATGAATGGGTCAATCCATTCACGAGGGCACAGTCCTCACAATCTAATCACCTCTTAAAAGCCCCACCTTTCAAATACCATAATTGGATTTCTCAACCTCTTAACACTGTTACAACGGGGGTTAAGTTTCAATGAATTTTAGGGCACATTCAATTCATAGCAATGGATATCTAATTGTCCCAGCACCATTTGTTGAAAATACTGAGATTTACACATTAAATTATCTTAGTATGTTTGCCAAAATCAATTTACCATAAATGTAGGGTTTATTTCTAAACTCTCAATTCGATTTCACTGATCTATATGCCTATCTTTATGCCCATACCATGCTGTCTTGATTACTGTAGTTTATAGTAAAATTTGAAATTGGGTAGTATGAATCTTCTACCTTTGTTCTTTTTCAAAATTGTTTTGGCTATTCTAGGTCCTTTGCATTTCCATGTAAATTTTAGGTTCAGCTTGTCAATTTCTACAGGAAAGCCTACTGGCATTTTCTTAGGGATTGCTTTGGATTTGAAGATCAATTCTGAGAGAATTGCCATTATAACAATATTGAGTCTTTTCCATGAACATGAATAATTTCTAATAATATTTAGATCTTCTTTAATTTCTCTCAGCAATGTTTTAAGTTTTTAATGCAGGCAGGAATCTTGCACTTCTTTTGTTAAATTTATTCCTAAGTATTTTATTCCTCTGAATATAACTGTGAATGGAATTGTTCTCTTTTTTAAAAATTTATTTTATAATTGAAACATTATTGATTATATACATTTATGGGGTGCAGATTTGACCATTAGCACCTGTGTGCAATATGTGATGATTGCAATTGTTCTCTTAATTTTACTTTGGGATTCTGTGTTGCTAATACAGTCATATACCACAGAACAATGTGTTTTTTTTTTTAAAGATGATCGGAAAGGGGATGTTAACCCTTGATTTGGTGTTGTCAGCCCCACGCTCTCCCAAGTGAGCCACGGGCCAGCCCCAGAACAATGTTTTGGTCCATGACAGGACCGCGTATACCACAGTGGTCCCACAAGATTATAATGGAGCCAAAAAATTCCTATTGCCTAGTGACATTGTAGCCATGGTAACATCATAGGGAAATGCATTACTCATGTAGGAGCCACAGGCTATACCATATAGCCTAGGTGTATAGTAGGCTCTACCATGTAGGTTGTGTAAATGTACTTTATGATGTTCACACAACAAAATCCCATAATGACATTTCTCAGAATGTGTCACCATTGTTAAGCAGTACATGGCTGTCTATAGAAATACAATTGAATTTTTTTTTTTTTTTTGTGGCTGGACAGAGCGGGTCTTGGAACCCTTCACTTTGGTGTTATGACACCATGCTCTAACCAACTGTGCTAATCGGCCAGTCCCAGAAATACAATTGATTTTTGTATGTTGATCTTATATCCTGAAATGTTGTTAAACTCACTTATTAGTTCTAGTATTTATTTTTGTGGATTCTTTAGGATAAGATTTTTTCACATATACGATCATGTTGTCTATGATGAAAGATAATTTTACTTCTTCTTTTCCAATGTGCATGCCTTTAATTCCTTTTTTTGTTTTGGCAGGGGCAGGGTTGTGGGCACTGGCTAGACCCTCTAGTACAGTGTTGACTAGAAACAGCAAGGGCAGACATCCTTACCTTGTTCCTGAAACTAATAACAACTTTTCTTCACTTCAAATAAGAAACTCTATGCAAAGCCATTTTTTGATGATGCTTGAACAGTAGCAAGGGGTTACTTAAAAGATCTTTTCTCATTTTTATGTTGGTATTATATAAATCATTTTAAGAATTATATATTAGCTGGCTTTTGCTGCATAAGAAACAGCCAAAACTTAGTGACTTAAGATAATAAACATCAGTTATTTTTCATGACTCTGTGGGTCAGCTGGGTGATTCTTCTAGTGGGAGCCAGCTCTGTTGGGGCTGGAGGGGACAGGATGGCCTGTCTCACCTGTCTGGCAGGTGGCAGGCTGGTGGGTCTAAGAAGGGCCTCCACTGGGCTGGCTCCCCTCCGCTCCAGCAGACTAGCCTAAGCTTATGGTTCCCAAGAGCAGCATATGTATGTACTTTTCAGGTCCTTGCTCCTATCACATGTGCTACTGTCCCATTGGCCGAAGCAAGTCCTAAGGCCAGCTTAGATTCAAGGGGTGGAGAAATGGACTCCAACTCTTGATGGGAGGAGCTGTAAAGTCACATTGCACAGGGGCATGGATACAAGGAGGTCTGGAGATTTAGGGTCATTTCTGCAATCTACCACAAATAGGTTTGATTTCTAGTCATTAAATACTTAGAGGCCTCTGGGTGTTACTTAAGTTGATTATGAATTTCATGTTTGTCAAAAAAATGTGCAGACACAAAGCCTATAATTTAACTCAACTTTCCTTGATTATGCTTTTCCCAAATTTATTTTCCTTCAAATCACCTGAATCTCAGTATAATGCTGACTTGGGGCCTAGAAAAGAAATTACTTCTAAAGTCACCGCCTTCTAAAGTGACATTTAGATCACAGGAAACCATGGGCCATTTTGAATCTTGGGAAAAGAAAGATCTTCGCTTCAGAGGCAATCCTTCAGGCTGATTGGGACATCCAGGTGGGGCTGAAGCTTCCCATAACTTCACCCCAAGGCTCACATGGGTGGTGGTCTGGACTCTTACAGGACACTTGGCATTTAGTTCCATTGTTAACAGGAATGAGTCCTACTTCACAAGGAGCAATGATGTTAAAGAAGTTACCTTTGTGGCTCACCTGGGGGCTGGGAGACACTTGTCAACAGGTTTTTTGGAACATGGTTTGATGTAGGAAAGTTGGGTTGGAAAGATTAAAGAAGAAAACTGTAGCCTGAGCCATCCATCTCATCAGCATCTCTGTCCTGTACCTGGAAACCCTCTTTGCACAAGCAAAATGAGTGAAATGGCTGGGCTTCATCTAGCATGTAACAAAACATAGTAAGGGAATAAAGGATAAGAAAACCACATGATCATCTCAGCAGTCACAGAAGAGACATGTGACAAAATCCAACACCTTTTCATTATTAAAAAAAAATAAAAGCATTCCACAAACGAAGAATAGAAGTGAACTTCCTAGGGCTGGCTGGTTAGCTCACTTTGTTAGAGCATTGTGCTGATAACACCATAGTCAAGAGTTTGGATCCCCATACCAGCCTCCAAAAAAAAAAAAAAAGTGAACTTCCTTAACCCGAGAAAGGGTATTTACAAAAAAAAACTCCAGCTAACATCATAATGGTGAAAGCCTGAATGCTTTCACCCTTGCCCACTCTCACCATTTCTAGTCAACATAATACTGGAAGTCTTAGCCAGTAAAATAAGGCAAAAATAAGATAAAAGGCATACAGATTGGAAGGGAAGAAATAAAACTGTCTCTATTCACAGACAAGATTGTTTACGTAAAAAATCCCAAGGAATGGACAAAAACCCCAAAAGACTCCTAGAACTAATAAGTAAGCTTAGCAAGGTCAACAAACAAAAATCAATTGCATTTCTATATGCTAACAATGTAGAATTGGAAACCAAAAAAAAAAAAAAAAAAAAGTATAATAGTTCTAACACAATGAAATACTTAGTTATAAACTTAACAAAATAAGTATAGATACTGTATGCTGTAAACTATAAGATGTTGATGAAAGAAATCAACAAGACCTTAATAAATGTGACTGGAAGACTCAACATAAGAAAGATGCCAGTTCTCTCCAAATTAATCTAAGTATTTACTGCAATAACAGTCAAAATCTCAGCAGGAGTTTGCATAAATATAGATAAACTGATTCTAAAATTTATATGGAAGGACAGAGAAACTAGAATAGCTAAAACAATTTTGAAAAGGAAGAATAAAGTTGGAGGAATCACACTACTTAAATTTAAGACCTACTGTAGAAGTACAATAATCAAGACAGTGTGGTACTTGATAGACACATAGATTAATGAAACAGAATAGAGAATTCAGAAATAGAAAAATATCGGCATTTTTTTTTTGACAGAGTTGCAAAAGAAATTCAATGGAAGCAGGATAGCCTTTCAACAAATGGTGTTGGAACAACTGGTCATCCATATGCAAAAAAAATGAACCTTCGTGGAAAACTCCCACTTTATACAAAAATTAACTAAAAATGTATTATAGATCTAAATGTAAAACTTAAAGCTATCTAACTTTTGGGGCTGGCTGGTTAGTACAGTTGGTTAGAGTGTGGTGTTATTAACCACCAAGGTCAAGGGTTTGGATCCCCTTACTAGCCAGCCACCAAAAAAACAAAAAACAAAAAGCTATCTAACTTTTAAAAGAAAACATAGGAGAAAATCTTTGTAACCAGGGGTTTGGCAGAGTTCTTAGAAGTGACACCAAATATGTGATCTATAATAGAAAAAAATTGATTAAGTTCAACTTCATCAAAATTAAAAACTTTTGCTGTGAAAAACACTGTCAAAAGACAAGCTACAGATTAGGATAAAATATTTGTAAATTACATATCAGACAAAGGACTTATATCGAGAATATATAAAGAATCCTCAAAACTCAACAGTAAGAAAACAAACAAATTTTTATAATGGGGAAAATATTTGAATAGATACTTCACCAAACAGGATATAAGGATGGCAAATAAGCACAATAAAAAGATGTTCAACATCATAAGCCGTTAGGGAAATTGAGATGAGAATCACAATGAGATAATACACAAATTAGAGTGACTAAAATAAATAATACTGACAATATCAAATGCTGGCAAGGATGTGGACAAATTGGATCAACATACTCATACAATTGCTGGTGGGAATGCAAAATTGTACAACCACTCTGGGAAATGGTTTGCAGTTTCTTATATAGTTAAACATATACTTACCCTATGACCCAGCAATTTCATTTCTGGATATTTACCATAGAGAAATGAAAACTTATGTTCACACAAAAACCTGTACAAGAATGTTTATAGCAGCTCTATTCATAATTGTCTCCCAAATTGGAAATGATTCAGATATCTATCAATATGTAAATGGGTACCCAACTGTGGTATATTCATACAATGGAATCTTACTCAGCAATAAAAAGGAGCAAAATCTCAATGTCATTATGTTGAGTGAGAAAAGCCTGTCTGGAAAGGTCACATAGTGTGTGATTGCATTTATGTGGCATTCTTGAGAAAACGAAACTATTGTGATGGAGAATAGATCATTGGTTCTTAGTGGGTAGAGGTGGGGCAGGGCATATCTATGAAGGGATCGCAGGAAGGAGGTTTTTTGGGGTAATGGAACTGTTCTGTATCCTGGTTGTGGTGGTGCTCATGTGAAAAAAAAATACACACACACACACACACACACATATACATATATAAAATTCATAGAACTGTACAATAAAAGGGAAAAAGTTGGTTTTGGTGTATGATAACTAAAACAAAATAAGACACGACCCATGCGCTGAAGGAGTACACATATCCTGTAATATATACCATGTAAGTCTCTCGTATATATGTAGAGTGCTGTGAGCGAAGTGTAGATTACCACTCTGGGTGGGGGTGGGGATGGAGGGAGGCATTACAGAAGATAAGTTTATTTATGTAAATATCAACATGGACCTTTAGAAATCTATAAACATTGAAATGATAAATTATTCCTTGGATGTTGAGTTTATGTTTGCCTTTTCTTTTTAAATGTTTTTATTTTTTTCATTGGTTATGAATATTCATGGGTACAAAGCTAATTGTCATCATTTGTGTCCATGATGTGATGGCCAGATCCATAATGGCAGCAGGCCCATTACCACAAATTGTGATTATACCCCGTGTCCCCCACCCAATTATCCCTGACCTTCATCCCCATCCCCCTTTCCCTCATGCCACTTTGTATCCCTAGTTATGATCTCTCCCTCTGTTTGCCATGTATTTCTACAATGTAATCCCTTCATTTCTGAAGAACTTGCAAGCTGCATGGATGACTTTTCTAATGAGAAGAGGAAACTGTTTGGGAAATGAAAGGAAGTAGGAAGCAATGGAGGGCTATTTAATGGAGTAGGGGAACGGCTCATGTTCCAATAGTAAGTGAAAAACCACAAGACAAAATTGCCCGTCCCATCTGACCAGATTACACACATGTGGTGTGCACGAACACATATGCACAAGCAACACTCGTGTGCATGAACAGGCGTGTGCACAGCTGTGTGTCCCTCCATGTGAGCATTCTATGGTGCACACTGGTGAACTGGTGGAGATCATCTGATGGATCCTGGGAGGACTTGCACCAAAATAGATGCTTCCCACTCTATGCACCTGGCCGAACACACAATGGTTCTCAAACTTTAGCATCCATCAGAATCCCCTGGCCAAGTGCACGCCGACCAGAGAGGCACCCACCCTGGAGAGGCCCGAGACCCATGGAGACCACGTGCCCCACAGTGCCAACTCACGAACTAGCAGGTAGGCCTCACTACCACCGGACCCCATCCCCAGCCTGGTTGAGTGTGCGCTGACCAGAGAGGCACCCCCCAGAGAGGCCAGAGACCCACAGAGACTATGTGCCCGGGGCACCAGTGGGAAACTGAGCAGGCACTGAGGCAGCCGTGCCAAATTGGCAGCCCTGGCAGGATCCTAGCCAGAGAATAGTGTCGAACCAGTGGACCATGAATCCCTTGCCACAGTGAGTAAACACCAAAGGAAAGATACCAGAAATATGAAAAATCAAGAAAGTATGCCACCAAAGGGTAATAACTCTCAAGCTCTAGATCCTATAGAGCAAGAAGCCCTTGAAATGTCTGACAAGGAATTTTGAGTGACAATTCTAAGGAAACTAAATTGGATACAAGAAAACTCAGCTAGACAACATGATGAAACGAGGAAAAGTATACAGGACCTGAAAGAAGAAATGTACAAGGAAGTCAATGCCCTGAAAAAGAATGTAGCAGAGCTTGCCGAGCTGAAGAATTCATTCAATGAAATAAAAAACAGAACAGAGAGTTTAACCAGCAGGCTTGCAGAAGCAGAAGAAAGAACTTCTGACCTTGAAGATGCGCTGTTTGAAATAATACAGGAAGACAAAAAAAAAAAAAAAAAAAAGAAAGAAAGAAAGAAAGAAAGAAAGAAAAAAGAATTAAAAACATTGAAGAAAATCTAAGAGAGGTATCAGACAACTTTAAGCGCTCCAATATCCAAGTCATGGGTATTCCTGAAGGGGAGGAAAAAGGAGATTGCATTGAAAACATATTCAACAAAATAGTGGCAGAAAACTTCCCAGGTATAGGAAAAGACACAGATCTTTGGATTCAGGAAGTTCAAAGATCCCTAAATGTATTCAACCCAAAAGGGTCTTCTCCAAGACATGTTATAGTCAAATTGGCAAAACTCAAAGACAAAGAGAGAATCTTAAAAGCTGCAAGAGAGAAGCATCAAATCACCTATAAGGGAGCCCCAATCAGACTAACATCAGACTTTTCATCAGAAACCCTAAAAGCCAGAAAAGAATGGGATGATACATTCAAAATACTAAAAGACAGAGATTGCCAGTCAAGAATACTTTACCCTACAAGGCTATCCTTCCAAAATGAAGGGAAAATCGTATATTTCTCAGGCAAACAAAAACTGTGGGAGTTCACTGCCACACGACCACCCTTACAAGAAATTCTCAAGGGAGTACTGGGTTTGGTACCTGAAAAATAACTACCACTGCCACAAAAACCCAAGAAAAATCAAAACCCACTAGTAAAATAAAAATGCCAACAATGAAGAGAAAAAAAAAAGTTTATCTACAACCCAAGAAACCAACAAATACAGAAGACAAACAGTAAATCAGAAAGAAAGGAACAAAAGACACTTAAGACACCCAAACAAAAATCAGTAAAATGCTAGGAGTAAATCAACACTTTTCAGTAACAACTCTTAATGTAAAAGGATTAAATTCCCCACTCAAAAGACACAGACTGGCTGACTGGATTAAAAAGGAGGAACCAACTATATGCTGCCTTCAAGAGACCGACCTCACCTATAAAGACACACATAGACTAAGGGTGAAAGGATGGAAAAAGATTTACCATGCAAACAGAAATGAAAAATGAGCTGGAGTAGCTTTTTAAATTTTTTTTTAAAGATGACTGGTAAGGGGATCTTAACCCTTGACTTGGTGTTATCAGCACCATGTTCTCCCAAGTGAGTGAACTGGCCATCCCTATATAGGGATCTGAACCCATGGCCTTGGTGTTATCAGCACCACACTCTCCCAAGTGAGCCACGGGCCAGCCCCTGGAGTAGCTATTCTTATATCTGATAAAATAGACTTTAAATTGAAAACCATAAAAAGAGATAATGAGGGCCATTGCATAATGATAAAAGGATTCATCCATCAAGAAGACATCAATCATAAATATATACACACCCAATGTCAGAGCAGCCAGATTTATAAAGCAAACACTATTAGACCTAAAGAAGGAAATAGACACTAATACCATAATAGCAGGGGGCCTGAACACCCCACTATCAATATTGGACAGATCATCTAGGCAAAGAATCAGCAGAGAAACACAAGATCTAAATAACACTCTAGACCAATTGGACTTGGCAGATATCTATAGAACATTCCATCCAACAACCTCAGAATATTCATTCTTCTCATCAGCACATGGAACATTCTCCAGGACAGATCACGTGTTAGGTCACAAATCAAGTCTCAACAAATTCAAAAAAATTGGAATTATCCCATGTATTTTTTCAGACCACAATGGATTAAAATTAGAAATCAATAACAAATGAAATTCTGGAAACTATACAAACACATGGAAATTAAACAGCATTCTACTTAATGACATATGGGTCCAAGAAGAAATCAAACAGGAAATCAAAAAATGTATTGAAACCAATGAAAACAATGCTACATCATACCAAAACCTGTGGGATACTGCAAAAGCAGTACTAAGGGGGAAATTTATCGCATTAAATGCTTACTTCAGAAGAATGGAAAGATGACAAGTGAACAACCTAATACTTCACCTTAAAGAACTAGAAAAACAAGAATAATCCAAACCCAAAGTTAGTTGATGGAAAGAAATCATTAAGATCAGAGCAGAACTTACTGAAATTGAAACCTAAAAAATGATACAAAAGATCAATGAATCAAAAAGTTGGTTTTTTGAAAAGATAAATAAAATTGACAAACCATTAGCATGGCTAACTAAAAAAAGAAGAGAGAAGACCCGGATAACAAAAATTAGAAATGAAAAAGATGATATTACAACTGATACCTCAGAAATACAAGGAATCATTAGAGACTACTATAAACAACCATATGCCAACAAATTTGAAAATCTGGAGGAAATGGATAAATTTCTGGACACACAAACTACCAAAACTGAGCCAAGATGATGTAGAAAATCTGAACAGACCAATAACAATAAAAGAGATTGAAGCTGTTATCAGAAGACTCCCAACAAAGAAAAGCCCAGGACTAGATGGGTTCACAGCAGAATTCTACCAAACACTCAAAGAAGAATTGACCCCAGTTCTCTACAAACTATTCCAAGAGATTGAAACACAGGGAAATCTGCCAAACTCATTCTATGAAGCAAACATCACCCTGATACCAAAACCAAGTAAAGAACAACAAAAAAAGAAAACTACAGGCCAATATCCTTGATGAATGCAGACGCAAAAATCCTCAATAAAATACTAGCTAACAGAATACAGCAACACGTATGCAAAATTATACACCATGATCAAGTGGGATTCATCCCAGGGAGGCAAGGTTGGTTTAACATATGCAAATCAATAAATGTGATACACCATATTAATAAAATCAAACACAAGGACCATATGATTGTCTCTACAGATGCTGAAAAAGCATTTGATAAAATTCAACACTCATTCATGATAAAGACTCTCTACAAGTTAGGTATAGATGGAAAGTATCTCAACATAATTAAAGCCATATATGTTAAACCCAATGCCAATATCATCCTGAATGGGAACTAGACAAGGATGCCCACTCTCACCACTCCTATTCAACATAGTGTTGGAAGTACTAGCCAGAGCAATCAGAGAAGAGAAGGAAATAAAGGGCATCCAGATTGGAAAAGATGAAGTCAAATTTTCCCTGTTTGCAGATGACATGATCCTATATATCGAACAGCCTAAAGCCTCTACAAAAAAATTCTTGGAGTTTATAAATGATTTCAGCAAAGTTGCATGATACAAAATCAACACACAAAAATCAGTAGTATTTCTATTCTCCAATACTGAACATGCAGAAAGAGAAATCAAGAAAGCTTGCCCATTTACAATAGCCACCAAAAAAATAAAATACTTAGGAATAGAGTTAACCAAGGATGTGAAAAATCTCTGTAATGAGAACTACAAACCACTGTTGAGAGAAATTAAAGAGGACACAAGAAAATGGAAAGATACCCCATGCACTTGGATTGGAAGAATCAACATAGTGAAAATGTCCATTCAACCCAAAATGATCTACAAATTCAATGCAATCGACATCAAAATTCCAATGACATTTTTCTCAGAAATGGAAAAAACTATCCAGACATTTATATGGAATAACAAAAGACGAGGCATAGCCAAAGCAATTCTGAGCAAAAAATAAATAAATAAATAAATAAAGCTGGAGGCATAACACTACCTGACTTTAAACTATACTACAAAGCTATAATAACCAAAACAGCATGGTACTGGCATAAAAACAGACACACTGATCAATGGAATAGAATAGAGAATCCAGAAATCAACCCATACACCTACCGCCATCTGATCTTCGACAAAGGCTCTAAGTCTACACACTGGGAAAGAGACTGCCTCTTCATCAAATGGTGCTGGGAAAACTGGATATCCAAATGCAGGAGAATAAAACTAGACCCATACTTTTCACCATATACCAAAATCAACTCAAAATGGATTAAAGAATTAAATACACATCCTGAAGCAATAAAACTCCTTAAAGAAAACATAGGGAAACACTCCAGGAAGTAGGATTATGCTCAGACTTCATGAATATGACTCTAAAAGCACAGGCAACCAAAGGAAAAATAAACAAATGGGATTATAGCAAATTAAAAAGCTTCTGCACAGCAAAAGAAACAATTAACAGAGTTAAAAGACAACCAACAGAGTGGGAGAAAGTAATTGCAAAATATACATCTGACAAAGGATTAATATCCAGAATATACAAGGAACTCAAACAACTTTACAACAAAAAAACAGGTAACCCAATTAAAAAATGGGCAAAAGAGCTAAATAGGCATTTCTCTAAGGAAGATATACAAATGGCCAACAGACATATGAAAAAATGCTCAACATCACTCAGCATTCGGGAAATGCAAATCAAAACCACACTGAGATACCATCTCACCCCAGTTACGATGGCTAATATCCAAAAGGCTGTGAATGATAAATGCTGGTGAGGTTGTGGAGAAAAAGGAACTCTCATACACTGTAGGTCGGACTGCAAAATGGTCCATCCTCTATGGAAAATGGTATGGAGGTTCCTCAAACAATTGCAGACAGATCTACCATATGACTCAGCTATCCCCCTGCTGGGAATATACCCAGAGGAATGGAAATCATCAAGTCGAAGGTATACCTGTTCCCCAATGTTCATCGCAGCACTCTTTACAATAGCTAAGAGTTGGAACCAGCCCAAACGTCCATCATCAGATGAGTGGATATGGAAAGTGTGGTATATCTACACAATGGAATACTACTCTGCTATAAAAAAGAATGAAATACTGCCATTTGCAACAATGTGGATGGACCTAGAGAGAATTATATTAAGCGAAACGAGTGAGGCAAAGAAAGAGAAATATCACGTTCTCACTTCTTTTGGGGAGCTAAAAATAAATAAATAAATAAATAAATACACAAATAAACTGGAGGGGAGGGAAGAAGAGACAACAATTACAATTCCTTGAAGTCGATACAACTGGCGAACAGAAAGGAGTTTGTTGGGAGGGAGGGGGGAACAGGAGGAGGGAGGGGAGTTTTGGTAATGGGCCACAATAATCAACCACATTGTATATTGACAAAATAAGATAAAATTAAAAAGAATAAAAATAAAAAATAAAATTTAAATTTAAAAATAAATTAAAACAAATCTATAAAAAAGAGAAAAAAAGAAAAAAAAGAAAAAAAGAATGCTCTGGAGGACTTGTGCCGCATCCCTACAGTTTTGGTGGTCTGGAGTCGGGTCTGAGAATGTGCATTTCTAACACGTTTCCAGTGATGCGGGTGCTGCCGGTCCAGGAACCCCACTTTGAGAAGCATGGGCCTAGTGTCTGGGTCACCAAATGGTGGCGGACACTTGGAGGATGGAACGTGTGTGAGGTCCTGGACCTTGTGGCTGGGTGGCTGCAGATGCCCTCCTCCAGGCCTTCAGCTTCCAGCACTTTCGCTCACTCCCCTGGGACTGGCCTCCTCAACCGGACAACTTGACAACACGGGAAAATTGCAGGGATCTAACGTGGAGTGAACTAGGGCGGACTCCCAAAGCTTAGGTTGAAGAGAAATGGGATTGTAGAAGTGATGTCTGCTGAGAGTTTGCAGTTTAGACCTCAACCATTTTAGATTCAAAGAAAGCAAGCTGTAGCAGCAGGGAGCAGGGTTTCCGCAAAGGGGGCAGCAGGCAGCCTGCTTCCAGCAGCCTTCCTGGCTCGGTGGCACTTTTTTCAGACCCAAAGGGCGGGAGGAGAGGCCATATCTTTGGGAGTGGGGTGTGGGACTGCGAGACTTCTTGGCCTTTCTGGAGCAACACTGCCACCGAGAGGAAACTGATAAAGCCTCAAGCCATGTGGGCAAACCAGATAAGCCTGCAAGGCTAAGAATGGAGTAAGTCCGGAAGTCATCAAAAAAAGATGGAGAAGCCAACTTGAAGATGATTCTACTGATTAAAGACGGGACAAATTTGACCACTCTGAATCCAGCTGGGTCTCAATCCCAGTTCTGCCATTTACTCACTGTGTGACCCTGGGCAGGTTATAAACCTCTCTGTGCCTCAGTTTCTTCATCTGTAAAATGGGGATAAGAGTACCTAGTTCATGTGTTGTTGTTGGGAGTATGAATTAATATATGGAAAACATTTAGAACATTTCTGCTTGCTTCTGTTTCCAGAAGCTCTTTGCAGCTCTCTCAGAAATGACATAGAATTCCAGGTTATCATGTGTTTCCTCCTTTGTCAGGAATCCTAGGACAAAACTTGCTTAGTTTTTAAAGGCATTGCTTAAGCGCCTCCTTATCTGTGAAGCAATCTGCTTCTCCCCTAGGCAGACAAGACTTCATGACTTTCTGTTTTCTAAACCAAAACAAACAATTTAGGACAGTGTGGGCCTGTACCATGCTCTCAATATAGGCCTAGGCTACCGTTGACAGCTTTTGCTTCCCTAAAATTATTTTTCTGTTGTGGAAAATTTCAAACATGTAGAAAAGTAGAGAGAACAGTGTGATAAGTCTTCATGTGTTCATCACCCAGTTCAACATTTATCAAGTCACCACCAATCTTGTTTCTTCTGTATTCTCTACCCATTTCCCTATCCCTGCTGGGTTATTTTGAACTACAACCCAAATATTATATAATTTATGGATAATAAATATCTCAAGATGTTGCTGTAAGTGATAAGAACTCTTTTGAACAAGTTAGCCATAAACCAAGATCATATCTCAAAAAATTAACAATTCTTTAATATCATCAGTTATCTAGACACTTTTCTCTTTCTCTTTACAAGTTTTCAGAATAGTAAGTTGGTTACTTAAGCATCTTCCAAAGGTGGCCATGAGGTTTTCTTGTGTCATTATAATCTCATGGCTGGTTGATGTATTTCAATCCATTGTAGCTATTGTTTTTGTTGTTGTTCAAATTGCCCCATCTTTGACCTTTTAAACTTGGTTGGTATGACCCCAGTAATCTACAACTTTCTTCTTTTTGGTATGACAAGATTTTTAAAATAGAATGTCATTTTATAATACCAGTATACTTCAAAAAGTTTGTAGAAATGGAATTAAAAGATAATACAAATCTTTCCATGAACTTTTTGAAGATCCCCCTCATATAATGATTATATTATATTAGAATATTGTATTTATATACTAATATGGTATAGTCAGAGAAATCTAGCTTCTGTCCTGGTCTCTTCCACCTTCTTCCCTCTCTCCCTCCTCCCATAGGAAACCATTGTGTCTTTATTTATTTTTTTAGACAACCGTTTATATATTTTTGGTTTACCTTTCCATTAAAAATATATACACAGCTACTTTTTAAAAAGTAAATTTAGAAAGCGAAAAATAAAA
The DNA here is from genome assembly GCF_027409185.1 of Cynocephalus volans. Classification (NCBI taxonomy): domain Eukaryota; kingdom Metazoa; phylum Chordata; class Mammalia; order Dermoptera; family Cynocephalidae; genus Cynocephalus; species Cynocephalus volans. The sequence goes on from NC_084478.1 coordinate 71,922,557, forward strand.
AAGTAAATTCTTAGCAATAGAATTTCTGGATCAAAATATACATAAATTTAAAACTTTGGTAAATACTGTCAATCTTCTTCCAAAATGCTTGCTTAATTTTATTCTTCCACTTACAGTCAATTATCATATTTCCTCATATTCTTGCCAACACTAGATATTATAAAACTTGAACATTTATATCAATCTGAAAAGTGAAAATAGTACCTCACTGTTTGGTTAGAAATTTCTTCAATTATGAATTAAATTGAGCATATTTTCATGTTTATTGGCTATTTATCTTTCTTTTTTGTGAACTTCCCTTTCATATCTTTTTCCATTTTCTAGTCACTTTGTCTTTTTCTTATTGATTTATAAATTAAAGAAGTTAGAACTTTGTCTATCACATGTTGCAATTCATCTATTAATTTGGTATTTTCAGTTAAGAAATTTTTAAATTATATTTTCTATAGTATAATTTAAACTATGAATTTCGCTTTGAGATCAGATTTAGCTATATCTGTATGTTTTGAGGTGCAATATTTTCATTATGTAATTTTTTATTCTACATTTTCTGCAAATTTTGCTTAATTATATGTTGATGTAAGGGTTGTTTACAAGAGCTATTAAAATTTTTTTTCTGAGCTATTGGAGTTTTGTGGTTTTGTTTTTGTTTTAAGAAATCCAAGTTTATTGCATTATGGTCAAAGAATGTGGTCCGTATCCATTCTACTTTTTGGAATTTATTAAACTTTTCTTTGTGGCCTAATGTGATGGTTAATGATTTTTAATGTTCCGTAGTCACTGACTGACTAAAAGATGTATAATAAAATGAGATATAGCTTTATTAATTATATTATTTTTGCTTAATTTTTGTCTACTAGAGCTGCCATAGGCTGGCATTTATTTCTTGCATTTCCTGGAGGTTATACTTTTTGCATCTTTTATGTAATACATTATTACTAGTGCACTAATATTAGTAGTATGTTAATAATTATTATTACTGTATTATTTACTACGTACAGATTTATGATAATTATAGCATTACTATGAACTGTACCCTTTAGCATTGTAAGTGCTTCTGGATTTCCAGTGCTAAATTTTGAACTATGTCATTCTTTGCTTTCTGGCCATTTGACATGTTTTCAGTTAGTGTTTAAAAGTTATTTGTGCATTTTTTTTTCTTTAGACTTCTGAGAATCCAGCCACTACAAATATATTTTTAGTGCTGGTGATAGAGTTTGGAGGTGTTGTCCCCACCAAAACTCATATGGAAATCTGATCCCCAATGTGGCAGTGTTGGAAGCTGAATCATGGGGGCAGATCCTGGGGGGATTAATGGATTAATGCTCTCCCTGGGGGGTGGGGATCCTGAGTGAGGTCTCCCTCTGTTAGTTCCTGTGAGGGCTGGTTGTTTAAAAGACCCTGGCACCTTCTCTCTCTCTCTTGCTTCCTCTAGCCATGGGATCTGCTTGTACCTGCCACTGGCTGCTGCCACTTTCTGCCATGAGCAGAAGCAGCCTGAGTCCCGTGCCAGATGCAGCTGTCCCAGAATCGTAAGACAAATAAACCTCTGTTCTTTATAAATTACCCAGTCTCAGGTATTCTGTCACAACAAAACAGACTAATACAGAAAATTGGTACCAGAGAAGTGGGGTGTTGCTTATAACAAATACTTGAAAATGTGGAAATGTCTTTGGAACTGGGTGTTGAGGAGAGGCTGGAGGAATTTGGAGGAACAGGCTAGAAAAAGCTTAGATGCTAGTGAAAGTTTAGAAGACAAGAAAACCAGAGAAAGTTTTAGAGATTGGTTAAATGGTGGCGAGCAGAATGCTGATAGATATATGCACTGTAAAGACCATTCTAAGGAGATCTCAGATGGAAATGAGTTTATTGGAAACTGGGGCAAAGGTCACCCTTAATGTGAACTGGCAGGGAACTTGGCTGCATTGTGTCTATGCCCTAGGACTTTGTGGAAGTTGGAACTTAGGAGTTGTGAACTAGAGTATTTGGCGGAAGAAATTTCTAAGCAGCAAAGCATTAAAGAAGCTGCATGGCTACTTGTAACAGCCTATGCTGAGTTATGGCAGCAAAGACATGACATAAAGCCAGAATTTAAAAGGGAAGCAGAGTGTAAAGATTTAGAATACTTGCAGCCTGGCCATGTGGTAGAGAAGCAGAGAGCATGCAATGGTGCAGCCCAGCAAACATTAGCTAAGATTAGTACAAAGAAAGGAGATTATCAAGAGAAGGGAAAAAGGGCCCTGAAGGCATTGCAGAAGCCCCTGGGGCCAACACTTCCATTTCAGGCCCAAAGACCTAAGGAGACAGAATGGTCTTGGGGAACAGGCCTGAGACGCCCTCCACAGGCTCACTGCCCAGGGCCACCTCGGGAAGCTGCTTCCAGCACCAGCACCCCAGCTGCTTTGGCTGCTCCAGCTGTGGCTAAATTGGTCCCAGGTGTGGCTGGACGTGCAGCTTTGGAAGATAGAAGCTGGAGGCCTTGGCGGCGTCCACGTGGTGTTGTCTTTAGACTTACAGAATGCCAGAGCTGTGAAGGCTTGGGAGCCTCCACCCTGATTTCAAAGGATGTATGGAAAAGCCTGTGGGCCCGGAAAGAGATTTGTCGCAGGGGCGGAGTCACCAGAGACAACCTTAACTAGAGCAATGGCCGAGAAGAAATGTGGGGTCAGAGCTGCAGCAGAGAAACTCCACCAGCACCATGTCTAGTGGAGCCATGAGAGTGGGACCACCATGGAGACCTGTGGAGCTACTAGCATGCAACACCAGCCTGCGAGAGCTAAAGCATCACCTGAGACCAGGAAAGCCATAGAAGTGGCACTGCCTGAGGAATTGGGGACCCAACCCCCAAACCAGTATGCAGAGGACGTGGAACAAGGAGTCAAGTTACAAGATTCACCAGCTTTAAGATTCAGTGCATGTCTTGCTGGGTTTCCGACTTGTTTGGGACCTGTTACCCCTTTCTTTTGGCTTATTTCTCCCTTTTGGAATGAGAATATGTACCCTGTGTTTATCCCACCATTGTATCTTGGAAGTAGATAACCTGTATTGATTTCACAGATGGGACTTGGAACTTTGGACTCTTGATTTGAAATAAGTTAAGATTTTGGGGATGAAATGAATGTATTTACATATGAAAAGGACATGAGTTTTGGGAGGGCAGGGGCAGAATGCAGTGGATTGAATTCAGTTCCTCCAAAACTCATTGAAGCTTGACTTGTGTCCCCCAAGTTTTATGCATTAGAAACTTAGCCCCACTGTGACTGTTGAGGGTGGGAAATCCTATTATGGTAAATGAAAGGTGGAGCCTTGAAGAGGTGATTGGATTGTAGGACTGTGCAGTAGTGAATGGATTAAAAATGGTGGTCAGGGTCAGGGGCATGGTTCTGACGGCTTTAAAAGAACAGGAGGGTCTGCCTTTTGCTCTCTGCTCTCTCTGCTTCCACCATCTTGCAATGTGAGGCCCCTGGGTCACTATTGCCACCACCAGATGGACTTTGGACTTCTCAGCCTCAGAAACTGTAAGCAATAAATTTCATTTTCTTTATAAATCACCCAGTTCAGTGTACTTTGTTATAAGCATCAAAAATGGACGAATACAGCTTGTTACAAGGATTCATGAGAACATGTAGTAAAATAGGGAATATTCTCATTGTCTCATCACCCACCCCGTCATTTGGAATTCTGAACTGATGATGGCTTAGTGCAGACCCAGAATAATGAGTAGCCCAGCCTTAGTTCTTAGTTTCCTGAGCATTTTATATTTCACGCTGGTTGTCTTTTATTCAGCACTTACTCTGAGCCAGGCATCATAATAAGTACTTTAATTACATTATTGAATACGTTGAACGATTTTGTGAGAATATTATCATCGTAGGTTTTTTAGATGATGAAACAGACTTAGAGATGAGCTTCACCAAGTGTAAACATTCATTGAAAGCATTCTTCAAATATTTATTATATAGCAACATGGGTTGTGCCAGTAAGAGTTTCAGAGCTGGAAGTCCAACCCAGCTGGAGTTTCAAGCTGCCTTGCTGCAGAGCCCATGTGCTCAAGGGTTGTCTACCATGCCTCCCTCTCATACCACATCTCAAAGAGAGGCTTGGAGCAGTGCCATACGTATGGGTGCCTCCGTTGGGTTGAGTTGTTAGGCTGACTCCGCGTAGGGCTGCCTTCTGATCATATGTCAATTCTGGTCTCATCAGCTGTGGCCAAGGTAGCAGGGAGGTTCTCAACACATGGGAGAGAGCCATTGTAATCTGGATCACAAAGAATCAAATGGGGCTCCCTTCCTCCCAGGGAGCAATGTAACTGACAGCCATTTCAAGGCTTCTGGAATCTGGTACAGATATCGTGCAGAGAAGAGTTTGCATAGCAGGCTCAAGACTGCCATCCTTAGAAAGGCCTGCTTGCAAAGGTTGGCTCTTGGCTAGTGTTAGGGTCTGAACTGTGTCTCACAAAATTCAGATGTTGAAGTCCTAACTCCCAGTGTGACTGTATGTGGAGATGGGACCTTTAGGGAGGTAATTAAGGTTAAATGAGGTCAGAAGGGTGGGGCCCTACTCAATAGGACTGCTGTCCTTATAAGAAGAGGAAGAGACATCAGAGCTCCCTCTTCCTATTCATGCACACACAGAAGAAAGGCCATGTAAGGACACAGCAAGAAGGTGGCCATCTACAAGCCAGGAAGAGAGGCCTGAGGAGAAACCAATCCTAGTGGCACCTTGATCTTGGACTTCTAGCCTCCACAACTGTGAAAACAGAAATGTCTATTGTTTAAGCTACTCAGCCTGTTGCATCTTGTTACGGCAGCCTGAGCTGACCAATACAGCTGGCATCTGGAGGGTTCCCACCCTTCCCTAAATGAAAAGAGTGGCTCACTGTTCCTAACCTGTTTGTGCAAACAATGTGTTTATGCTTTCCTTCTAGGAGTCTGGAATTTTGGTACATACTACGCAGAGGTTGCCTGCGTGACTGGCCCCTGATAAAATCTTGGACTCTCAGGCTCAAGCAAGCTTCCTTGTACACAATATTTCCAAGGTGTTGTCACAACTCATTGTTGGAGGAATTGTGTCCTGTGTGACTCCACTGGGGGAGCATCTGGTCTTCTCAGACTTCACCCCATGAGCCTTTTCCCTTGGTTGATTTTGCTCTGTGTCTTTTCATTGTAATAAGTCATAGCTGTGAGTAGGACTATATGCTGAGCCCTCTGAGTCCTGCTAGTGAATCATTGAATGTGGGAGTGGTCTTGGAGAGCCCCAACACAGAGGCTCTTCTGTGTAGTACCATATGTTACTTTACCACCAGTATTGCTGCCCGTTACGAGGGCAGGGTCCTGTCTTAGTCGCCATTGTATCCCCAGTGCCTGGCAGAGTGTAGGTTCCCAGTAAATGTCTGCTGAGTCTTTAATAAGTGTGTCAACAAAAGGCAACCTGTGTAAAAAAAATAAACACTTTTATCCAGATGAGCTGGGAGAAAAACAAGTATAAATTGTTTGCAAGTTTAATTATAGTTTTTTAAATTACAGTTTTAAAATACTGTTTTATATTTATGCTCCCCCAGGTGAGGCTCAAGCCATTCCAGCTGCGGAATGGACATTGTTTGTACAAAGGGACTTCTGTTCTCACACTGCCTTGGGCACCAGGCCTGTCCTCCCCACTGGTGGTGGTGTGTGGAAGGCAGGGGTGTGGTCAGGCTTAAAATAGATCTCATTCTGGGAAGGAAGTGATTATTGCTTCAAGACAAGACATGGTTACAAGATGTTCTACATTTATGCTATAAAATTTCAAACTAAATTTAACATGACCAGAAAATGAAGGGCCATTCAAATTTGCTTTTGTGATCCTTATCAACAAAGCACAGTAACAAATTCTGAGAGAGCTGTTGGCAGCCATTATTCACAAGCAGCCCAATGGGTGATGGAGTACCGATGAGTAACGATGTAACCAGCAGCAAATAGATGGCATTAGGAACTTGCAGAGGCAAGGAGATCTAGATTTTTCCAAACAAAAACTGTGAAATAACAGTGTTGTTACCTTCTTGGGGTGGGAGATATGAAGTTAGCCAGGAATAGCATATTTGACAATAAAGAACATAAATAAGGAACATAGAAGTGGTTCCTGGACCTAAACAGAAATAGATGGAGCCTGGAAACTATGAGGATTCTTCATGTGCATTGATTGGACAGTAAACAAATATGGAAGTACCTCTTCTCGGGCCGACCCTGTGGCGCACTCGGGAGAGTGCGGTGCTGGGAGCGTGGCAGTGCTCCCGCCATGGGTTTGGATCCTATATAGGGATGGCCGGTTCGCTCGCTGGCTGAGCGCGGTGCGGCCAGTCACAAAAAGACAAAAAAAAAAAAAAAGAAAAAAAAAAGGAAATACCTCTTCTCCACACACTGCTCTAAATCTTCATCAATAAATCAGAATACCTCATATGGACCCACGATCTTATAATACTTTTTTTAAAAAAAAGGTGACTGGTAGGGGGATCTTAACCCTTGACTTGGTGTTGTCAGCACCACGCTCACACAGTGAGCTAACCAGACATCCCTATATGGGATCCTAACCCGTGGCCTTGGTGTTACCAGTACCACACTCTCCTGAGTGAGCCACGGGCCGGCCCCTTATAATACATTTTTATTCAAATTGTTTATATGGACAGGAACTGCAAAAAATGTTTGTCTAGGGCCCCACACTGTTATGGACAGTGTGATAGAAAGCATCTAAGATGATTCCCAGTGATCCCCACCTCTGGGTGTTCATGGCCTTGTGTAATTCCCTCCCCTTGAGTGTGGCCTGGATTCAGTGACTCACCTCTAACAAATAGAATGTGGCATAAATGATGGGATATCACCTCTGAGATTAGTTTATAAGACTGCAGCTTCTATCTTGGGTTCTCTCTCTCTCTCTTCTCTCTCTCTCTCTCTCAAATTAGAGCTCAGCCATCCTGTAAGGACATCCAGGCTACACTGTTGGAAGGGCCACATGAAAAAGAAAGGCCCCAGAGACTGAGAGGCCACATGGAGGAGAACTGAAGCACCCTAGCCAACAGCCAACACCAACCTCCAGCCATGTGAGTGGGCCTTCCTGATGACTACAACCCAGATGTGACCTCAGGAGAGACCCCTGAGCCACAACTATCTAGCTAAGCTTCACCCAGATTCCAGACTAATAGAAGATGTGAGGTAATAAATGTTTGTGGTTTTATGCCATTCCAAAAATATTTTGTAGATGTCTCCAAAGATAATGATTAAGTCTATTTTCAAAGGATTCAGTGAATGCCGCCTCTGATTTGTAAAAATGGATGAACAAACTTTTTGTAGAGAAAAAAATCTTGATATATAATATATAATAATTCTGAGACATGGGGAATACATAATATGCCAAGAATATCATATAAAGAGATTCATGAAGTCTGGAGTAGATTCTAAACATCTGTATCTTAATAGAACTTTACAGGTAAGTTTGATGTGCATTTAGAACCACTGGCCTAGAATATGCTAGATTTGAATTAAAGAGGTAAAGTTGTGACCAAGTAAAAAACATTTACAATAATAACTGATATTACGACTAACTCTATACTGACGTTGTCTAATATCTTCAGGCAAAATACCACCAGAACTCTGACAAATACAGGAAAACTCAACAGTTTTGGTCAGTGTTTCTGTGAGTTTCAACATATTATGAAAAACAAGGGCACAAATCTCCTGGGACTTCCCAAAACACATACACTTTCTATTTGGGGTGGTGGTGGGGGTGGGGATTTAAAAGTGAATTTTAAAAAAATCATTTTTTTGGAAAAATAAGCATTAACCTTGGACCCAGAAGACTCACAATCCAATTATAACACTGCCGCTTACTAGCTAGGTGATCTGAAGCAAGTCACACTTCCTCTCTGGGACTCAGTTTCTTCTATGAAATGAGGTGGCTAGAACAAGAACACTAAATGGAGAGTCTATAAATTTAGTGGAATGAGTGATACGAGGTCCCTCGTGCTGAAGTTCACAGGTCTATGATCCTTCCTTGGGCACCCACTTCTGGGTGTCAATTAGGAGAGAGAGAAGCAAGGTTATGATGTTTACAGGACCCGAAGAGAAACACTTGCAGGAGGATCCCTTCTCTTCTTTATTGGTCTCTGATGTTAGTTTCTGATCCTGCAGCTAGAAAGGTATTCCAAAGTAGGTGTAAGGGTGAAAAGGTGGGCTACCTTTCCTCACCATCATAAGGGTCACGGCCAACACTCTTATAACAAAAGACAGGTTAACAAGAGAAAAGCATAATGGATTTGTTTAATCAAAGTTTTATGTGACACGGAGTCTTCAGAAATGAAGACCCAAAGACCCAGGGAAAACCATCTATTGTTATGCTTAGGTTCCATGAAGAATGGACAGCCATGTAGAAATGTGATTGGAGCAGAACGGCATGACCTAATAGTAGCCGACTGAGGGGGAACCCAGCAAGGCCTGTCTGCTCAGCTTCTTCTTGGTCTCTCTGTGCAGTGTTCCTTCCTCCCAGGTACAGGGGAGTATCCCTGCTGAAATAAGGGTCTTATGACCTACAATCAATCAGACAAAGTAGGCCAGAGAATTTCTTTATGGCCAGCTCCTAGACAGAAAGGTGGGGGAAGATTAGAGTTATTATTTTAGCTTCTATGACATGCCTTGGGGAAGAGGAATTCTAGTTTCTATGGCCTGCCTTGGAAGAGAAAGGGGAACGGAAGATAGGAAGGCAGAAAGTCAGAAAGACATTTCGCTTCTGAGGTTCTTCCAATGACAAAAAGCATACACTTTCTAAAATGCTTCTATTAATAACATTTTAACCATACAAAATTAACCGAGGGATATATACTCAATCAAATACCACTCTGCCATAAAAAGAATGAAATTCTGCCATTTGCAGCAACATGGATAAATGGAGAAATTATGTTAAGTGAAATAAACCAGGCACAGAAAGAGAAATAGAAGTCATCACTCATAAGTGGGAGGGAAGGAAGGGAGGAAGGGAGGGAGGGAGAAGGAAGGAAGGAAGAATAACAATAATACACTGAACTTTAGCAAAAAAAGAGAACTGTGGTTATTAGAGTTGAGAAAGGGGGAGGGGAAGGAGGGTTAGCGAGAAATTAGTTAAGGGTCACAAAGACTGATTAAGTTTGGTAAACATAAGTATATTAATTATCCTGATTTGATCACCACATTTTGTACACATGTATTGAAATACAAATCTGTACCCTACAAATATATATAATCACTTATGTTTCAATTGATATGGACAAGCCCAGAAAAACTTAAACCTGCACCTGGATTTCCGCTTTTTGCTTTTTGTTTTGCTTTTCTAACACTGACTGCCTTTTGTATCAGCTTAGCCCTGGCCAAGCATGGATTTCTGAGAAAATGAAACCTACAACCCCAGAAGAATGTAACCTATAACCCTTTGCAAGCCTGGAGTCAGTCGGGGCTCAGACTTTGGAGTGTCAACTCCTCTGGGCCCGCAGGTGTAATAAATCTTTGAGTTCTCCAACCCTCTGAATGATGCTTGGTTTCTTGGCAGTCTGTTCTGTAACACAATAATAATCAAAAAATTTAACCAAGGGAAGGCTGAGGATCTCCTCCGACTTGACACCTCTTCCCATGCAACTTAACGGTAACACACCACGTAACTTAATATTTCTATCTTCTTTCGCTAAAACAAGTAAAGGAACAGATCTTTGTGATTTTCTAGGGGCCCTGTGTGAAATCTCACAGAGTTTTAGGTGCAAAAGAGATCCTGAAAGTTGAATTTTATTTTATTTTCTATATTTAGGCCCAACTTTGGGAAGGCAAAAATAAAAAAGAGTTTGTCAGAGAAGATTTGGAAACAATTAAGATAGAATCATAGGTGCCTGAGAAACAGTACTGGTGACCTATTTAACCAAAGTGATGATAAAACATATAAAAATAAGTATAGAAAGTAATATGATTGTAAAGAACCTAAGTGAGAAAACTTTTTTCTTTGTATTTTTTTCCTTCAAAACTTAAGGACATAATAAAACCAATATAAGGCAGAGTTGTGATAAGACAGAGTCTGCTGTCTAGGCAGGTTAGATAGAAAGTAAAGAACCACCATTCATGTTGTAGGCCAGGGCAGTAAAACCAAGAAAATGAACAAACACGCCTGTCAAAATTGAGCCAGCTACACTAGGACGGTAACGCCCTGCATAACCTCCTCCAAGGCAAATAAAAGTCACGGTCCAAGTTTTGTCCTTTACTATTCTCTTTCATATTCTGGGACGAAGTCACACTTTACTTGGGGACAGATGTCAGGGGTCCACAAGGTCAGAACTAATTTCCTAATAATACTAAGATATTATTTATGTTACATGTGCAATGAGTGCATTCATCATTGCTATCATCAAATGGTTCAATACATATTTAAAATTTTCTCAGTTTTAATTTCTAACCTAGCAAGTATCAATAGCTATAATGACATACATCAAAGCTCTTTAGGGTCCTCAATAAGTCCTAAGACAGTAAAGGGGTCTGGAGACCAAAACATTGGGAAACCATTGCTTTTACTTTGTTTCCTTGTAAAGCAAAAGCACATACATGACTGTGTTTCTGTCACTGTTGCAACCACTTACAGTAATTCTAACTTTTAGCTAAAATAACTAACTTCCATTTCACAGAGAAAATCAGGGCGTGGATAACTGCGACCTGTCTGTCATTTTAGCAGATTAGCTAGCTCAGGGCTACACTTAACCCAGCTTTCTTCAGCTGCCCACATCCCTTATACAACTTCTCAATGTGGCAAAAGTGGAAATGTTCATTGACAGACCCAAAGATAGAGCCTCTCTGTAGCACATAAAAATAAGAAGCAAAAGCATATCAATAAAAGCATATCAATAAAATTATGCTTAGAATTCAGTTTCAGTTTCCTTCCTTCCTTAAAATAATCCATTCATTAACTCAAGTGAGTATCAGTCCAGGTTTTTAGTTACCTAAAGATCTTGGAAATTATCTTCAAGATGACATATTACAAAACAATTATTGTTGAAATAGATTTATCAGAATAGAGATTTATTTTACTCAAACATAAACAGACATTTTTCATAATCTTCAACATTATGTAAGAGTACAGTAGCTTATTTGATTAGCAAAACTTGCATAAATTTAGGGAAAAAAATCCCAAGTAGATTAAAATACACACTCATATTATACTTAACACCGATAAGTCAGAGAAAACATTTTTATTAAACCAAAATAATTAAACTAGTTTCATTTGTCAAAGCTTTACCTTAATTATGTGAACTTGCATTCTTAAAAAATCTGTTAGTTTTTCAAAGAGAAATCTTTTCAAGTCTAGCCCATATAAAGAATTAGGAGTTCACCCTGTACCAGCCAGCAGCTCAAAAAAATAATAAATCAAAAAAAAGTATTAAGTTCAATTTCCTCATTTTCTTGGAATTTTAGGAATATTTATTTGATTTGTATTAGTGTTTATCTGTATTAGCCAATAGAACAGAACCCTTTTTATTTAAGAGACTTCACAAAATCATTTGTGGACTCCCTCCAGAGATAGGAAAACATTACACACCCACTCACCCAAGAAGTCTGGTTACAGACACACAGACACGCAGACACAGAGAGAACTTCACGCTCCATGTGGACACTGCTAGCCCAGGGCAAGAGATGCAAAAGGCACAGCTGACACACCAGACTCACTCATTCACAGAGGTCACCAAATGGCCAGATCAGAAAACCACGTTCTCAGTCGTTGCTGCCACCAATGGGAAATAACTTAGCTAGTGACAAACCCCAAATAAAACTGTAACACAGGGGTGGACAGGCAGGGTGGCCTCGCCTCGGCTGTCTACTTGCCCTTCTTGACCCATGCAATGAGCAGGGTGATGTGCACTAAAAATTTCTTTTTCTATTGACAGCTGCTGGAATGGGCCTTCGAGAACTCCATACTTACTTCTTTGCACTCCTGCTTGAGAACCAGCATTGGCTCCCTCTTTCCTGTCACCACGTGAATCCAGCTGATTGTTTCCTCAGCTTCCATGCCAAGCCATCATCGGTTTGAATGTGCATCGAGGCCATGGAGCTCACTGTGTGTCACAATCATTGCAAGCAAGGCCAGGGGTGGCCTCTGCTCTGAATCTGTGTCACTATATGGATTTTAGAGATCATTGAGAATGTCAGTTATATCCTGGCACATGTAGAGGCTTAGTCAATAAATGTCAGAAGAATGAATGAACTTACTCCCCAACCCTCAACTAAGTCTTGAGGAAACTGAGGCACAGAGTGGTGAAGTGACTGGCTCAGGACCATGTGGTTGAGTAATGAGAGAAGTGGGAGTTTATTTGGGTCCCCAGTTGCTTACCCTGCGGCCACCCGTTTCTTTTCACAGCCCCTCTCCCCATGCCTTTCCTGGCCACGGTAGACATGGACCAATACCCCCCAGATCCCCTTTTTTGGGAAGGACTCACTGTGCAGCTGCGGGGAATGTGCTGGCAGGCAGCCTCCAGCTGTCAGCTTTGTCAGGGCCCACCCCAACTGCAGAGAGCCACCTCCTGAGGTCACGCTCTTTCCTCCAAACAAGGGACAGTCTGCTGGGCCATCCCTGCTCCAGAGCTCCCCGCTGGGTTGGCCAAGGCTCATGTGGTCTGCATGGCAGCTCAGCTCTCCCTCTGCCCAGTCTCGCCTCCTGCCCCTTTCCTTCTCAGGAATTGACCCCTAATAAACATCTTGTACCCCAAACTCCACCTCAAATTCTATATCCAGAGAACCCTCCCCTTTCCTGTCCAGCAAAGGCACAATAAAATGACCAGTGAAACCAGGGTCCCTAACAATGCATCCACCAGGAATGACACCAGTTTGGGGAAAGCAGAGGAGTGGAAAAGCCACCTTGTTTGTTAGCTGAATGTAGATATCTGAGTAGTTGAAGGATCCATAAAGCTCATCTGAGAAAATAGGAGGGTCACAGCACGAAGTAAAGGGTGCAGGAAGTGACTGTGGGAACTGTGTTCCATGAAGATCAGCCCAGCACAGACAAGCAGGGGAGACAGAGCAATCACCCTTTGTAGATTGGGGGACTCTCCTGGGGTCACACAGACTGTAGTTTGGAAATGCTGAGGTCAGACATACTGGGTATAGACACTTCTGAGGTCATACAGACTGAAGTTTGGACACCAGAATGGGGTATGGACACTTATGGGATCACACAGAGTGGGGTGTCCTCAGGTCACAAAGACTAGAATGCAGACACTCCTGGGTACATACGTACTGGGGTATGGACCTTCCTGGGGTCATGACCACTTCTGGGGTCACACAGACTGGGCTGTGGAAACTCTGGGGTCACCCAGAGTCAGGTATAGATCATAGGAGTGTCCACATCCCGGCCTGTGATTCCACTAGAATCCATACTTAGTTCTGTGAACAGGTTTCTTGGAAGGTCAGATCACTACTTAGTTCGGGTTTTGTGACATGGAACTTTTAGCATGGCTGACTCTATTTTAACTTTTAGTCTGGTCTGTTGGGACATAGGTCAGAAACTTTATTCAAGACAGTCTGGCCAGTTAGCTCAGTTGGTTAGAGCATGGCCTTGCAACGCCAAGGTCAAGGGTTCAGTTCCCCACACCAGCCAGCTGGCAAAAAAAAAAAAAAAAAAAAAAAAGCTTTGTCCAAAACAATGGCCTCCTATAGTTTTTATTTAACATAAGGTAGAGCAAGAGAGAAGAAACAATTACTAAAGGTAAGTAATATGATAATAATAAGAACAAAACCACAACCACAGTAACAATGTATTTAGAGACTTCTTGCTAACTGATCTAGCAGAGAATAAATTACAACAGTTTTGCAGAATGTACAGCCTCCTTCCACCTAGAAATAAAGGACCGCACATAATAGGAGGAGGAGACTCTGAAGGGCTGGATCAATCAGGAGGCAGGGGGGGGCCTGGCTGCTGTCCCAGTACCAGCCCAGGTGACCACAGACTCTACTGGCAGCAAGATGATAATTCTAGGAGGTAAGAATATTTCCTTTCTGTTACTGCCTCGATAATCCCTAACATTTGAGAAAAATAAAAAAGTGATTCAGTTCCTTCTTTTTTTTCCCCTTGAATTGTAGGTAGTTCACTCTGAGAACTGATTATGGCTTTGTCTAACATCTCTTCCACTTTTTTCCCCCTACTTGGGGAGTGCAGCCGAGTGGAGAAAAGTGTGCAATCTGGATGGGTTTTAATCTTCACTTAGGTAAATTATTTACCCTCCCAGTGTTTCAGGACCTTCATTTGAAAATTTGTTCAGATCTCTGTATTGCCGGTCATCAAAAAAAAAAAAAAAAAGATACACAAACACACACCTATATATATACCTATATATATACAAACACCCCTATATATATATATAATTAGCTCACTTGGGAGAGCTTGGTGCTGATAACATCAAGATCAAGATCAAGGGTTCGGATCCCTGTACTGGCCAGCTGCCAAAAAAGAAAAAAAAAAGAGAGAAAGTTCTGTGAATGGTTTTGTCCACACCGCAGTCTGTATTTTACTTGTCATGACCACTTTAAAGTCTGCATAAGTTCAGTAGTTTTCATCTCCTACATCGAGTTCAGATCAGAAGGCCACTAATGCTGGAGTATTTACCATAATCCCAGATTTGAAGTCTTACCGAAGGGGCATGGATGTTAAAAGACTTAACGGTGGTCCAGGTTCAAGGTCAGAAAATAGAGCATAGGTGATGGACTAATTAAAACATGCCAGGGTCAGTGCTCTAAAACAGGAGGGTATTGATGGTGAACTCACTAACCAAAGCCCTTGTTTAAGGTCAGGCCAGAGGTCATTAACAGGGGTCACCTCATCAGGGCCCTGAGTAGAAGGCAAACACTACCAAGAGGGAATCAGCAGTGGAAGAATGAGCAGAAACCACAGTAAAAAGTCAGATAAGAGGGGCACTGATAATAGAAGAGTCAATACACAGGGTTCAATAAGAGACCAGAAATTCATTGGTGATGAAATAAAGAGACCCAGATTTGAGGTCAGATACAGGGCCAGGATTTTTAATTAGTTAACAATTGTTCTGTTTGAATATCTAGACGGAGAGGTAACTCTTGACGTTGGAATAGTTAGCAAATGCTTGAACTCAGACTAGAGGGGCATTCATGGTGTAATAATTAACAGAGGCCCTGGTTTAGGGTCAGACCAGAGAAAAAGGGATGGCGACAATTGAGGTCAGTCAAGAGGGGAATAGATTCTGGAATAGTTAGCAGGGCCTGGGGTTTGAATTCAGACTCTAGAGGCACAGATGTTGGGAGAGATAACAATTGCACAAGTTCAATGACAAACGCACAAGGCACTGGTGATGGAGCAGTTATCAGAGGATCAGGTTCAAGGTCAAACCAGAGGGGAGCTGATGGTGATATATTTCACAGAGGACTGGGTTTGAGAACAGGCTTGGTGTGGAGGGATTCTGGAATACTTAAATGGCTATCTTGGCTAACTAGACCAGTAGATTTGAATGTGGAAGAGTAAACAAGTCCTGGGTAAGAATCAGGCAGACCAGAGAGCAAGGATAGTGGAAGAGCTTTGATCAGGGATCAGGATGACATGGAAGGTGGAATGACTACAAAAGAGAACCCTGGTTTGAGAACAGGCCAGAAGGACATTGATACTGTACTGGTTAATATTGGACCCGTTGTGAGGTCAGACCAATGGAGTATGGATGGTATGAGTGAAAATAAAATGGCTGAAGTCCAAAGTCAGATCAGAGGGGACTGAAGGTTGAACAGTTAAACAGAAGCCCAGGTATGACCAGTGTGGCATTCTTGGATGAAGAACTGACAAAAGTCTGGGTTTGATTTGAGACAAGAAGGGCCTTTAAGCTAGAATATTAAATGAAGGCCCGCGTTCAAGGCAATGCCAGAGGAGCAGTGATGGTGGAACAGTTAACAGAGACCCAGTTTTTAAGGCAGACTAGGACACTGATGGTGGTATTGTTAAAAGAGGAGCTCAAACCAGAGAGGTGCGGATTTTGGAATAATTCAAAATCAGATCAGAGCCCTTTGATGTTGGAAGTTAACAGTAGTCTCAATTCAGTCAGACCTGAGGGCTGATGATGGTGGAATAGTTTAGAGAAGTCTGGGTTTGTGGTCAGGGCAGAGGGGCACCAGCAGTGGGACAGCAAATGAAAGCTCTGGGTTTTGGTTGGATGAGGGGCCTGTCACGTTGGATTAGTTAAGAGATGCCCATGTGAGAATTCAGATCAAAGGGGACTTGGAGTCAAAGCTTCCGGAGTCTGAATTCAAGGTCAAACCAGAGATGATTTGATGGTTCTAGAGTTCAAAAAGGCCCAGCTAGAGCAGAGGGCCAGTGATGGTGGGATATTAACCAGAGGCCCTGTTCAAGCTTGGACCAAAGAATAGTCAGCAGAATTTCAGTTCCAAATTGAACCAGAGGGGTATTGATGATGAAATAGTTTACAGAAACTTGGGTTCAAGGTCAGAACAGAGTGGAAGTTAATAGGCCATGCAGGTCTGAGGTCTATCTACCAAGAGGGAATTGATACTGCAATTATGACCAGTGTCCAAGGTTCAGGATCAATCAGAGGGACAGTTATTGAGGAACAGTAAATAGAGGCCAGGGTTCAAGGTAAGATCAAGTGAGTATAAATAGTGGAATAATTTATTGAGGTCAGGCCAATAAACTATTCCACTATAGAGTGTGGAAAAGTTAACAGAGGCTCAAGTTTAAGTATCAGCTCTGAGGAATATTGATAATGAGTTAAACCTAAGGCCCGGATTCAAGAGTCCAGCAAAGAGTTATTGATGGTGGGACTGACTGGTTAGCTCCTTGGGAGAGTGTGGTGCTGGGAACACCAAGGTCACGGGTTCGGATCCCCCTGTCACCCAGCCACCAAGAAAAAAAAAAGTTATTGATGGTGGAATCATAAATAAATTCCCAGGTTGGAGTTTAGAATACCATGTCATTGACAGAAGAATTAAAAAGACTCAGGTTCAAAGTAAAACTAAGGATATATAGAAGCATTAACAGAGGCCCAGGTTGGGCAGGCCCGTGGCTCACTCGGGAGAGTGCGGTGCTGATAACATCAAGGCCACGGGTTCGGATCCCATATAGGGATGGCCGGTTGGCTCCCTGGCTGAGAGTGGTGCTGACAACACCAAGTCAAGGGTTAAGACCCCCTTACTGGTATCGTTAAACAAACAAACAAACAAACAAAAAAACAGAGGCCCAGGTTTGAGGGTAGACCAGACGGGCACTGATGGTGGTAGAATTTAAAGTGCCTGGGTTTGAGGTCATACTAGATAGGCACTGGTGGAGGAAATGACAAGAAATGCCCAGATTTGAGGTCCGACCAAAGAGACAGTGATGGTAGAATAGTTAACAGAACCTTTGTTGCTGAAGGAGTCGTCAAAAGAAATGGAGTCACTCGGCGAGACAGAGAACACAGATTTATTATGCTGGCAGACTCAGGGGAATTAGCATTCCAAAGACCTGAGCCCAGAATGCCGGGAGAACTAGCCTTAAATACTCTTTTTGGGTAGGTAAGCAGCAAGCATTTCTATTGGCTCTGTCTGTATTCAGGCAGAGTTACCTAAATCGGGGGTCTTTAACAGGTGGTTAACTAGTTTTGGGTAAGGGGCTTCATCACAGCTGGGTGCAAGGGCAGGAAGTGTGGTTGAAGAATGAGACTGCTTCCATGAGGTCTTGAGTAGGGGTCTTCTTTAGCACAAATTAAAAAGCAACTTTGTCTCATCTACACAGGAAATGCTGGCAGGCTGTGGTTTAGTACTAACAGGAAGGCTAAACACTGACAGGCTTGTAACCACAGGGCACAGAGTGCAGAAATGCATTCAGCTGTTAACCCTTAACCCAACTCTAGATAAAAACTTACATACAGGCAAATATTAGCTGGAAAAAAATTAAAATAAGTATTAAAGCAAGGGGAGGACAAGGAACTAAGCTATTTCACCCTGGGCTTAAGTCTGGACCACATGGGCATTAATGATACAGCTGTTAACATAGAGGTGTAGATTGGCATTGACGCCATAAGAGGACTAATGGTGAAATAATTAATAGAGGCCCAAATTCAAGGTCAGGGCTGAAGGTCCTTGAGGTTGGAATGGAGCAAAAGGGTGTTGATCATAAAATAATTAACAGAGTTCAAGTTCAAGGTCAGATCAGAAGACAATTGCTGGTATACAGAAGCCCTGGTTTGAGATTTGACCAATGGAACACTGGTGGGGTAATAATTAACAAATGCCCAGCTTCAGGCTCAGACCAGAGGGTCTCTTCGTTCAAAGTCAGACAAAAGGCATAGAACAGCTACTGGAGGCCTGTACTTGAGACAAGACTAGAGTGGCCCTGGCGGCGGAATGGTTAACAGAGCTTCAGATCTGATGTCAAACCAGAGGCACAGCGATGATGGACAAATTAACAGAGGCTCAAGTTTGACTGATAACCTTATTTTTTATTCTTTCTTTATTATTTGTTCATTATTTATTTCCTCTTAGGTTGTGAGTCAAAAAATAGTATCAACAAGATGAATTTAAAGTAGAATGTCAATTCTGCCACCTCAAAATTTCACAAGGAGGAAACTCCCAAAATCATGCACAACGATATTCATGATCAATCATCTTGAATCCAGATTCAATAAAGAACATAAAGAGCGTGAGGAAAAGAAAAAGTGTTAGAGAAAAATGAGGTTCCCCCAAATTATCTTGCCATCCACAGACCTTGGCTGAAACTGAGCATCTGTTTGGTGTTGCAGACCATGCAGAGAAGAGTTAGCAAAACAGGCCTGACCTACTGTTCTTGCAAAGGCCTGCTTCGAGGGTGGCCCTTGGCTGGTATCTGGGAACTTAGATTTCAGGAGGGGTTTTCACCCCTTCCTAAATGACAAGAGTGGCTCACGGTGCCTAAACTGCTTGTACAAACAATGCGGTTTCTGCTGAACACCTGTTTTCCTTCTAGGAGTCTGGAATTGGGGTATGTGACAGGAAGGGGGTGCCTATGTTACCAGCCCCCAATAAAAGCCCTGGGCACTAAGTTTCTAATGAGCTTCCCTGGTTGGCAACATTTTACATGGGTTGTTACAACCCGTTACTGGGTAACTCACGCCTGGCTCCCCTGGACTTGGCCCCCACGCACCATTTCCCTTTGCTGATTTTGCTTGGCATCTTTTTGCTAGAATAAATCATAGCCACGAGTCCCCAGGATGGAGTCTCTGTGACTCTGCGGATTGACGCTGAGGTCCCAAGATGTTAGCCACAGTTCCAATTGATGGATATGTGGCCGTGCATTGAGCTGGAGGAGGCTCTTTGTATTTCTGGTCACACTGACGTTTTCTGGCTATTGACAAGGGATTTTGGTTTTTGTTCCCCTGTCAATACCCAACCTTTCTCTCCTCACTGAAGGCTCCCTCAAATACTGAACATCACCTTTTGGTCTCTGAGTTGCTCCATGGCTTGAATTTGGGACTTGGATGGGCATGAGAGAAGACGGGTGGTTGGAGGATTTCTCTGGGGGTGGAGAAAGATTCCCCATCGCTGCTGTCCCATGGCAGGGCCCCTAGCTCAGCCTTCAGGTCCATGGCTGCCCCTGTACCAGCTTGGCGCTCCAAGCACTCACCACCTCTGCACTAACTGGTGGGAGACAAACTGATACACAGACAGCTGTGGCGCCCAGGGAGGGGCTGTCACATCTGGGACACTCAGCCCCCTGAGGAGACAGCAGAGTCCTGCAGCCTAATATGATGAGCCCCCCAGGGTAGAACCCAACACTCCCCACCCAACTACTCCTCCACTGCCATTCCCTGCTGTTGGTCCCCATCATTGCTGTCGCAGTGGTCCCCGGCTTCCGCCCTCACCTCTACAGTCTGTTCCCTTCACAGCAGCCAGAGGGAGCCTGTTATGACCAAGTCAGATCCTGCCCTCCTCTGCTCAAAACCATCTGGGGACTCCCCCTCACCCAGAAAAAAAGCCCAAGTCCTCATTGTGGCCCACGAAGCCCTATGGCACCTGGCCTGTCCAACCTCATCTGCTATCACACTCTGGCCTATACAATGATCTTTCTGGCATATTCCAGCCTCAGTGCCTTTGTCCTGGCTTTTCCCTCTGCCTAGAATGTTCTTCTCCACACAGTATGGCTCCCTCTCACTTCATTCAGGTCTTTGTTTAAATGTCACCCTGTCAAGAATGTCTTCCCGAGGGCCGGCCTGTGGCTCACTCGGGAGAGTGCAGTGCTGGTAATACCAAGGCCACGGGTTCGGATCCCATATAGGGATGGCCGACTTGCTCACTGGGTGAGCGTGGTGCTGACAACACCAAGTCAAGGGTTAAGATCCCCTTACCGGTCAGAAAAAAAAAAAAAAGAATGTCTTCCCGAATGACGTCACCAAAAAGAGCCCAACCCCCCACTGCTGCAACTCTTTCTCTCATCCTCACTTTAGACTTCTGGGTACCACTAGGTCTTTAGCTGACTTATTAACATGGTTTTGTTGACTGTCTACTTGCCCCCACTAGGATGCGAGCCCCACGAGGGCAGGGGCTTCCGTCAGTTTAGGTCACAGCTGTATACCTTGTGCCTAGAGCAGTTCCTGGCACATAGTGGGCACTCAATAATGTCTGTCAAACACAGGACGGTGAAACACTTCAAGCAATGCCTGCTTCTGAGCAGACATCCGATCACTGCTAGCTCAGTGAACGGGTACAGTGACACAGGAAGGCACAGGGGGGGAAGGGCCCACCCCACCTCAGGTCCAGCAGCAGCCGCTCCCCCGCTGCCCCTGGCAGAGTTGGGAGCCAGCCCTCAGCACAACCGCCCAAACATTATTTACAACATGAGGCGGGGGTGGTGGGGATGGGATGGCGGCGGACAGTGGCAGGGCCAGTAGGACCCTACTTTTGCTCTCGTCTCCACACAATGACCATGCCACTGGCATCGCTGGAAGCCAGCAGGCTCTCGTCACAGTTGAAGCTGACGTCAAGCACGGGCGCGCTGTGGCCTTGCAGCTTGTTGACAGCAGCCTTGGCCGCCCGCTCCACATCAAAGAAGTGCACGCACATGTCCTCGCTGCCCGTCACTGTTAGGGCGAGAGAGAGGCCTTCAGAAGGCATTTGTGGTGGCCTGGATGTAATGTTCCCGAAATGTAGGAGGTGCTGGGGAACTTATGTCTGAGGTGTCCTGCCTCCCTCAGCATAACCTGGGAAAGTCGGGGAGGACTATCCCAAGATGGCAGGTCACCCGGATGTTTGGTCGTATGCACATGACAACTCAGGCTGTCTCGGGGACTGAATGGAGAGTGTGAGCACTCTGGGCTATTTTGGGGTTAGTGTCTCATACTGTGAGGACTCTGGGCTCTTTGTGGATCTCTGTAGGAGGAAGTAAGATATCTGGGATGTTTGGGAGGGGTCTGTGTCTCAGTCTCTAAGGTCTTTTAGCTGTTTGCACGTCTGTATCTGATGCTGTGAAGTCTCTCGGATAGTTGGGGGGCTGGTCTCAAACTGTGAAGCCTCTAGGATATCTAGGGATCTGAGTATTACATTGAGAGGTCTCTGGGTTTTACGTGGGTTTCAGTTTCAGGCTTGAATCTCTTGGAGTTCTTTAGGTTCTGTGTCTCAAGTTATGAAGTCTCTAGCCTGCCAGGAAGTCTATGTCTCAGGATATGAGGACTCTAGACTGTGTGTGGATTTTTATCTCAGACTGTGACTTATCTGCGCTATTTGGAGGGCTGTATCCATAGGGGCAGGTCTATCGGATTTTGGGGATCCAGGTCCACGCGGTGACATCTCTTGAGTGTCTAGGAGTTTCAGTGTGGGCCAAGATGACTCACAACTGTTTGTCAACCTGTGTCTCTACCTAAAAGGGTACTAAGCCCTTGGAAAAGCACTATTCCAGGCTGTGGGGCCACTAGGCTATTTGTGGGTTTCTGTCGCAAGCTATGAGGGTTCTGTCTCTAGGCCATTAGGGGATCCGAGATTCAGGCTGTGAAATCTCTAGGCTGATGGGGGGTCTTCGTATGAGGCTCGAAGGAATCTGGAATGTGTACGAGTCTGTGAGCAGAATGCGAGGTGCCTGGGCTCTTAGGTGGTCGGTGTATGAGGCGGAGAAATCTCCGGAGTCCTTGCGGGACTCCATTTCAGTGTCTGAGGCCTCTTAGCCATGTGGGGTCTGCATCTCTGACGTGTCTGGGCTGTGTGGGACTGTGTGTCAACCTGTGAAGTTTCTGAGATCTTTGGGGATCTGTATCTCAGGCTGTGAGGTCTCTGGGCTGTATGAGGGTCTGTGTCCCGGGCCGTGAGGTCTCTGGGCCTGATGGGGGGGGGGGGTCTCTGGGGTAGTGTGTTTTAGGTTGTGCGTTCTCTGCGCTATTAGGAGGTCTCAGTGCAACGTGTTAGGTCTCTGAGCTGTTTGCGGCTCTGTGCTTCAGGCTACTGAGGTCTCTGCACTGCTGGGAAATCTCTTTCACGGGCTCTTTAATCTCTGGGCCAGGTGCAGTCTGCGAGTCAGGCTGTGAAATCGCTGGGCTGTTTTTGGGGTCTGCTTAAAGTGCTTGGAGGCCTCTGTGACGTGTTCCTCTCTGTGTGTAGAACGTGAGGTGCCCGGGATGTATGCTGGACACTGTGTGAGGCTGTGAAATCTCTAGACTACCTCGGGGTCTAGCTGTGAGACTCTGGGTCTCTTGGCGGCTAGGGGTCTCCATCTGTGACGTTTCTGGGCTGTCTGGGGCCTGCGTGTCAGGCTGAGAGGTCTGTGAGGTCTTTTGGGATCTGTGTCTCAGGCTGCGACGTCCCTGGCCTACGTGAGGGTCTGTGTCCCAGGCTTTGAATCCTCTGAGCTGCGTGAGGGTCTGTGTCTCAGGCTGTGTCTCAGCTGGGTGGGGGTCTGTGTCGCCGGCTGGCAATTCTCTGCGTCGTCTGGGGCAATGCGTTTCAGGCTTGAGGCCTGCGGGAAGTTTTCGGGTCTGTGTGCAGGGTGCGAGGTGTCTGGGCTGTCTGGGGATCTCTGGAGAACTCTGGGAGGTCTCTGGGTTGTTTGGGGATCGGCTCTCAGGCTCTGAGGTCTCTAGGTGGACGGGTAGTCTGTGTCCCGGGCTATGAGGTCTGTCGGCTGCCAGGGGGAGTGTGTTTGAGGCTGTGTGTTCTCTGAGCTGCTCGGGGGTCTCTGTGCAACGCTTTCGGTCTCTGGGCTGTGTGGGGGTCTGTGTCCTGAGGCATGAGTTCTGTGGGCTGTCTGGGGGCCTGTGTGCAAAGGGTAAGGTCTCTGGGGTGACTGCAGCTCTGCGGATCAGGCTGTAAGGTCTGCAAGCTGTGTGGAGGTCCGTGACTGACCACGTGAGGTGTCTGAGCTGACACGGGCTCTGGGTGTCAGGATCTGGGTCTTCTGGGCGGTCTGGGGGTCTGTGACTGAGGCTGTGAAATCTCTGGGCGGTTTCGGGGTGTTTGTCGCAGGCTCTGATGTCTGTCGGCTGCGTGGGGTATCGGGATTTAGGCTGTGTGTTCTCTGCGCCGTGTGGAGGTCTCTGTGCGACGTTTTAGGTCTCTGGGCTGTCAGGGGGTCTGTGTCTCAGGCTGTGAGCTCTCTGGGTTGTCTGGAGGTCTCTATCTCAGGCGTTGAGATCTCTGGTCAGGTTTGAGGGGTGTGTGCAGAGTGGGACGTGTCCGGGCTGTTTGGTGGTCGGTGTGTGAGGGTGCCGAGTCTCTCGGCTGTACCGAGGCTCGGACTGGAGCCCGCGGAGTATCCGGACTGTTGGTGGGTTCTGTGTCTCTGGCCGTGAGGTCTGTGGCCCACGGAGGGCTTGTGTTTCAGGCCTGAGGTCTCTGGGACGTTTGGGGGTCTGTGGCAGAATGTGACGTCTCTGGGCGCTATTTTGGTCCCTGTTGGCGGTCTTGACGTCTCGTGGCTCTTTGGGGGTGTTCATTTGAGCCTGTGTAGTGTCTGAGCTGTTTGTGGCTTTGGGTCTCAGGCTGGGAGGTCTCTGGGTCGTGTGGGGGTCTCTGTCTCAGGCACTGAGATCTCTGATAAGTTCTCAGGTCTGTGTGCAGAGTGTGAGGTCTCGGGGCTCTTTGCGGGTTTGTGTCCCACGCTAGGAGATCCCTGCGCTACTTGGGAGTCGGAGTTTCGGGGCTGTGCGATCCGCGACGTTTCCGCGTGCGCTGGCACAGCGTGAGGTGTCTGGGCTGTTTGGGGACTGTGCCTGAGGCTGTGAGGTCTCAGGGCTGTTTGGGAGTCCCTGTCTGAGCCTGTGAGGTCTGTGGGCTGTTTCGAAGGATCGCCTCAGGCTTCGAAATGTCGGGGCATTTATCTGTCGGTGTGTACGAGGCCGTGAGGACAGTGGACTGTTGGCGGGTGTGTGTCGTAGGCTGTGAGGTCTGCGGACTGCTGCGGTGTGTGTCTCAGGCTGTGAGGTCTCTTAAGTTGTGGGTGGGTTGCAGTGTCAGGCTGTGGGGCCTCTAGGCTGTTTGTGGGTTTCTGTCTCAGGGTGCGAGGGTTCTGTCTCTAGGCCACGAGGGGAGCCGAGTCTCGGGCTGTGAAATCTCTGGGCTGTTTGGGGGTCTGCGTCTGAGGCTCGAAGGACTCTGGGATGCGTACGTGTTAGTGTGCAGAACGCGAGGTGCCTGGGCTCTTCGATGGTCGGCGAAATCTCTGGAGTCCCTGCGGGCCTCCGTTTCAGTGTCTGAGGCCTCTTAGCTATGTGGGGTCGGCATCTCTGACGTGTCTGGGCTGTGTGGGACTGTGTGTCAGCCTGTGAAGTCTCTGAGATCTTTGGGGATCTGTATCTCAGGCTGTGAGGTCTCTGGGCTGTATGAGGGTCTGTGTCCCGGGCCGTGAGGTCTCTGGGCCTGATGGGGGGGGGGGGGTCTCTGGGGTAGTGTGTTTTAGGCTGTGCGTTCTCTGCGCTGTTTGGAGGTCTCAGTGCAACGTGTTAGGTCTCTGGGCCGTTTGGGGCTCTGTGCTTTAGGCTACTGAGGTCTCTGCACTGTTGGGAAATCTCTTTCACAGGCTCTTTAATCTCTGGGCCAGGTGCAGTCTGCGAGTCAGGCTGTGAAATCGCTGGGCTGTTTTGGGGGTTTGTGTCTCGGGCTTGGAGGACTGCGACGTGTTCCTCTCTCTGTGTAGAACGTGAGGTGTCGGGGCCGTATGGTCGCTGTGTGAGGCTGTGAAATCTCTGGACTCCTTCGGGGTCTAGCTTTGAGGCTCTGGGTCTCTTAGCGGCTAGGGGTCTCCATCTGTGACGTTTCTGGGCTGTCTGGGGCCTGCGTGTCAGGCTGAGAGGTCTGTGAGGTCTTTTGGGATCTGTGTCTCAGGCTGCGACGTCCCTGGCCTACGTGAGGGTCTGTGTCCCAGGCTTTGAATCCTCTGAGCTGCGTGAGGGTCTGTGTCTCAGGCTGTGTCTCAGCTGGGTGGGGGTCTGTGTCGCCGGCTGGCAATTCTCTGCGTCGTCTGGGGCAATGCGTTTCAGGCTTGAGGCCTGCGGGAAGTTTTCGGGTCTGTGTGCAGGGTGCGAGGTGTCTGGGCTGTCTGGGGATCTCTGGAGAACTCTGGGAGGTCTCTGGGTTGTTTGGGGATCGGCTCTCAGGCTCTGAGGTCTCTAGGTGGACGGGTAGTCTGTGTCCCGGGCTATGAGGTCTGTCGGCTGCCAGGGGGAGTGTGTTTGAGGCTGTGTGTTCTCTGAGCTGCTCGGGGGTCTCTGTGCAACGCTTTCGGTCTCTGGGCTGTGTGGGGGTCTGTGTCCTGAGGCATGAGTTCTGTGGGCTGTCTGGGGGCCTGTGTGCAAAGGGTAAGGTCTCTGGGGTGACTGCAGCTCTGCGGATCAGGCTGTAAGGTCTGCAAGCTGTGTGGAGGTCCGTGACTGACCACGTGAGGTGTCTGAGCTGACACGGGCTCTGGGTGTCAGGATCTGGGTCTTCTGGGCGGTCTGGGGGTCTGTGACTGAGGCTGTGAAATCTCTGGGCGGTTTCGGGGTGTTTGTCGCAGGCTCTGATGTCTGTCGGCTGCGTGGGGTATCGGGATTTAGGCTGTGTGTTCTCTGCGCCGTGTGGAGGTCTCTGTGCGACGTTTTAGGTCTCTGGGCTGTCAGGGGGTCTGTGTCTCAGGCTGTGAGCTCTCTGGGTTGTCTGGAGGTCTCTATCTCAGGCGTTGAGATCTCTGGTCAGGTTTGAGGGGTGTGTGCAGAGTGGGACGTGTCCGGGCTGTTTGGTGGTCGGTGTGTGAGGGTGCCGAGTCTCTCGGCTGTACCGAGGCTCGGACTGGAGCCCGCGGAGTATCCGGACTGTTGGTGGGTTCTGTGTCTCTGGCCGTGAGGTCTGTGGCCCACGGAGGGCTTGTGTTTCAGGCCTGAGGTCTCTGGGACGTTTGGGGGTCTGTGGCAGAATGTGACGTCTCTGGGCGCTATTTTGGTCCCTGTTGGCGGTCTTGACGTCTCGTGGCTCTTTGGGGGTGTTCATTTGAGCCTGTGTAGTGTCTGAGCTGTTTGTGGCTTTGGGTCTCAGGCTGGGAGGTCTCTGGGTCGTGTGGGGGTCTCTGTCTCAGGCACTGAGATCTCTGATAAGTTCTCAGGTCTGTGTGCAGAGTGTGAGGTCTCGGGGCTCTTTGCGGGTTTGTGTCCCACGCTAGGAGATCCCTGCGCTACTTGGGAGTCGGAGTTTCGGGGCTGTGCGATCCGCGACGTTTCCGCGTGCGCTGGCACAGCGTGAGGTGTCTGGGCTGTTTGGGGACTGTGCCTGAGGCTGTGAGGTCTCAGGGCTGTTTGGGAGTCCCTGTCTGAGCCTGTGAGGTCTGTGGGCTGTTTCGAAGGATCGCCTCAGGCTTCGAAATGTCGGGGCATTTATCTGTCGGTGTGTACGAGGCCGTGAGGACAGTGGACTGTTGGCGGGTGTGTGTCGTAGGCTGTGAGGTCTGCGGACTGCTGCGGTGTGTGTCTCAGGCTGTGAGGTCTCTTAAGTTGTGGGTGGGTTGCAGTGTCAGGCTGTGGGGCCTCTAGGCTGTTTGTGGGTTTCTGTCTCAGGGTGCGAGGGTTCTGTCTCTAGGCCACGAGGGGAGCCGAGTCTCGGGCTGTGAAATCTCTGGGCTGTTTGGGGGTCTGCGTCTGAGGCTCGAAGGACTCTGGGATGCGTACGTGTTAGTGTGCAGAACGCGAGGTGCCTGGGCTCTTCGATGGTCGGCGAAATCTCTGGAGTCCCTGCGGGCCTCCGTTTCAGTGTCTGAGGCCTCTTAGCTATGTGGGGTCGGCATCTCTGACGTGTCTGGGCTGTGTGGGACTGTGTGTCAGCCTGTGAAGTCTCTGAGATCTTTGGGGATCTGTATCTCAGGCTGTGAGGTCTCTGGGCTGTATGAGGGTCTGTGTCCCGGGCCGTGAGGTCTCTGGGCCTGATGGGGGGGGGGGGTCTCTGGGGTAGTGTGTTTTAGGCTGTGCGTTCTCTGCGCTGTTTGGAGGTCTCAGTGCAACGTGTTAGGTCTCTGGGCCGTTTGGGGCTCTGTGCTTTAGGCTACTGAGGTCTCTGCACTGTTGGGAAATCTCTTTCACAGGCTCTTTAATCTCTGGGCCAGGTGCAGTCTGCGAGTCAGGCTGTGAAATCGCTGGGCTGTTTTGGGGGTTTGTGTCTCGGGCTTGGAGGACTGCGACGTGTTCCTCTCTCTGTGTAGAACGTGAGGTGTCGGGGCCGTATGGTCGCTGTGTGAGGCTGTGAAATCTCTGGACTCCTTCGGGGTCTAGCTTTGAGGCTCTGGGTCTCTTAGCGGCTAGGGGTCTCCATCTGTGACGTTTCTGGGCTGTCTGGGGCCTGCGTGTCAGGCTGAGAGGTCTGTGAGGTCTTTTGGGATCTGTGTCTCAGGCTGCGACGTCCCTGGCCTACGTGAGGGTCTGTGTCCCAGGCTTTGAATCCTCTGAGCTGCGTGAGGGTCTGTGTCTCAGGCTGTGTCTCAGCTGGGTGGGGGTCTGTGTCGCCGGCTGGCAATTCTCTGCGTCGTCTGGGGCAATGCGTTTCAGGCTTGAGGCCTGCGGGAAGTTTTCGGGTCTGTGTGCAGGGTGCGAGGTGTCTGGGCTGTCTGGGGATCTCTGGAGAACTCTGGGAGGTCTCTGGGTTGTTTGGGGATCGGCTCTCAGGCTCTGAGGTCTCTAGGTGGACGGGTAGTCTGTGTCCCGGGCTATGAGGTCTGTCGGCTGCCAGGGGGAGTGTGTTTGAGGCTGTGTGTTCTCTGAGCTGCTCGGGGGTCTCTGTGCAACGCTTTCGGTCTCTGGGCTGTGTGGGGGTCTGTGTCCTGAGGCATGAGTTCTGTGGGCTGTCTGGGGGCCTGTGTGCAAAGGGTAAGGTCTCTGGGGTGACTGCAGCTCTGCGGATCAGGCTGTAAGGTCTGCAAGCTGTGTGGAGGTCCGTGACTGACCACGTGAGGTGTCTGAGCTGACACGGGCTCTGGGTGTCAGGATCTGGGTCTTCTGGGCGGTCTGGGGGTCTGTGACTGAGGCTGTGAAATCTCTGGGCGGTTTCGGGGTGTTTGTCGCAGGCTCTGATGTCTGTCGGCTGCGTGGGGTATCGGGATTTAGGCTGTGTGTTCTCTGCGCCGTGTGGAGGTCTCTGTGCGACGTTTTAGGTCTCTGGGCTGTCAGGGGGTCTGTGTCTCAGGCTGTGAGCTCTCTGGGTTGTCTGGAGGTCTCTATCTCAGGCGTTGAGATCTCTGGTCAGGTTTGAGGGGTGTGTGCAGAGTGGGACGTGTCCGGGCTGTTTGGTGGTCGGTGTGTGAGGGTGCCGAGTCTCTCGGCTGTACCGAGGCTCGGACTGGAGCCCGCGGAGTATCCGGACTGTTGGTGGGTTCTGTGTCTCTGGCCGTGAGGTCTGTGGCCCACGGAGGGCTTGTGTTTCAGGCCTGAGGTCTCTGGGACGTTTGGGGGTCTGTGGCAGAATGTGACATCTCTGGGCGCTATTTTGGTCCCTGTTGGCGGTCGTGACGTCTCGTGGCTCTTTGGGGGTGTTCATTTGAGCCTGTGTAGTGTCTGAGCTGTTTGTGGCTTTGGGTCTCAGGCTGGGAGGTCTCTGGGTCGTGTGGGGGTCTCTGTCTCAGGCACTGAGATCTCTGATAAGTTCTCAGGTCTGTGTGCAGAGTGTGAGGTCTCGGGGCTCTTTGCGGGTTTGTGTCCCACGCTAGGAGATCCCTGCGCTACTTGGGAGTCGGAGTTTCGGGGCTGTGCGATCCGCGACGTTTCCGCGTGCGCTGGCACAGCGTGAGGTGTCTGGGCTGTTTGGGGACTGTGCCTGAGGCTGTGAGGTCTCAGGGCTGTTTGGGAGTCCCTGTCTGAGCCTGTGAGGTCTGTGGGCTGTTTTGAAGGATCGCCTCAGGCTTCGAAATGTCGGGGCATTTATCTGTCGGTGTGTACGAGGCCGTGAGGACAGTGGACTGTTGGCGGGTGTGTGTCGTACGCTGTGAGGTCTGCGGACTGCTGCGGTGTGTGTCTCAGGCTGTGAGGTCTCTTAAGTTGTGGGTGGGTTGCAGTGTCAGGCTGTGGGGCCTCTAGGCTGTTTGTGGGTTTCTGTCTCAGGGTGCGAGGGTTCTGTCTCTAGGCCACGAGGGGAGCCGAGTCTCAGGCTGTGAAATCTCTGGGCTGTTTGGGGGTCTGCGTCTGAGGCTCGAGGGACTCTGGGATGCGTACGGGTTAGTGTGCAGAACGCGAGGTGCCTGGGCTCTTCGATGGTCGGCGAAATCTCTGGAGTCCCTGCGGGCCTCCGTTTCAGTGTCTGAGGCCTCTTAGCTATGTGGGGTCTGCATCTCTGACGTGTCTGGGCTGTGTGGGACTGTGTGTCAGCCTGTGAAGTCTCTGAGATCTTTGGGGATCTGTATCTCAGGCTGTGAGGTCTCTGGGCTGTATGAGGGTCTGTGTCCCGGGCCGTGAGGTCTCTGGGCCTGATGGGGGGGGGGGAGGTCTCTGGGGTAGTGTGTTTTAGGCTGTGCGTTCTCTGCGCTGGTTGGAGGTCTCAGTGCAACGTGTTAGGTCTCTGGGCCGTTTGGGGCTCTGTGGTTTAGGCTACTGAGGTCTCTGCACTGTTGGGAAATCTCTTTCACAGGCTCTTTAATCTCTGGGCCAGGTGCAGTCTGCGAGTCAGGCTGTGAAATCGCTGGGCTGTTTTGGGGGTTTGTGTCTCGGGCTTGGAGGACTGCGACGTGTTCCTCTCTCTGTGTAGAACGTGAGGTGTCGGGGCCGTATGGTCGCTGTGTGAGGCTGTGAAATCTCTGGACTCCTTCGGGGTCTAGCTTTGAGGCTCTGGGTCTCTTAGCGGCTAGGGGTCTCCATCTGTGACGTTTCTGGGCTGTCTGGGGCCTGCGTGTCAGGCTGAGAGGTCTGTGAGGTCTTTTGGGATCTGTGTCTCAGGCTGCGACGTCCCTGGCCTACGTGAGGGTCTGTGTCCCAGGCTTTGAATCCTCTGAGCTGCGTGAGGGTCTGTGTCTCAGGCTGTGTCTCAGCTGGGTGGGGGTCTGTGTCGCCGGCTGGCAATTCTCTGCGTCGTCTGGGGCAATGCGTTTCAGGCTTGAGGCCTGCGGGAAGTTTTCGGGTCTGTGTGCAGGGTGCGAGGTGTCTGGGCTGTCTGGGGATCTCTGGAGAACTCTGGGAGGTCTCTGGGTTGTTTGGGGATCGGCTCTCAGGCTCTGAGGTCTCTAGGTGGACGGGTAGTCTGTGTCCCGGGCTATGAGGTCTGTCGGCTGCCAGGGGGAGTGTGTTTGAGGCTGTGTGTTCTCTGAGCTGCTCGGGGGTCTCTGTGCAACGCTTTCGGTCTCTGGGCTGTGTGGGGGTCTGTGTCCTGAGGCATGAGTTCTGTGGGCTGTCTGGGGGCCTGTGTGCAAAGGGTAAGGTCTCTGGGGTGACTGCAGCTCTGCGGATCAGGCTGTAAGGTCTGCAAGCTGTGTGGAGGTCCGTGACTGACCACGTGAGGTGTCTGAGCTGACACGGGCTCTGGGTGTCAGGATCTGGGTCTTCTGGGCGGTCTGGGGGTCTGTGACTGAGGCTGTGAAATCTCTGGGCGGTTTCGGGGTGTTTGTCGCAGGCTCTGATGTCTGTCGGCTGCGTGGGGTATCGGGATTTAGGCTGTGTGTTCTCTGCGCCGTGTGGAGGTCTCTGTGCGACGTTTTAGGTCTCTGGGCTGTCAGGGGGTCTGTGTCTCAGGCTGTGAGCTCTCTGGGTTGTCTGGAGGTCTCTATCTCAGGCGTTGAGATCTCTGGTCAGGTTTGAGGGGTGTGTGCAGAGTGGGACGTGTCCGGGCTGTTTGGTGGTCGGTGTGTGAGGGTGCCGAGTCTCTCGGCTGTACCGAGGCTCGGACTGGAGCCCGCGGAGTATCCGGACTGTTGGTGGGTTCTGTGTCTCTGGCCCACGGAGGGCTTGTGTTTCAGGCCTGAGGTCTCTGGGACGTTTGGGGGTCTGTGGCAGAATGTGACGTCTCTGGGCGCTATTTTGGTCCCTGTTGGCGGTCTTGACGTCTCGTGGCTCTTTGGGGGTGTTCATTTGAGCCTGTGTAGTGTCTGAGCTGTTTGTGGCTTTGGGTCTCAGGCTGGGAGGTCTCTGGGTCGTGTGGGGGTCTCTGTCTCAGGCACTGAGATCTCTGATAAGTTCTCAGGTCTGTGTGCAGAGTGTGAGGTCTCGGGGCTCTTTGCGGGTTTGTGTCCCACGCTAGGAGATCCCTGCGCTACTTGGGAGTCGGAGTTTCGGGGCTGTGCGATCCGCGACGTTTCCGCGTGCGCTGGCACAGCATGAGGTGTCTGGGCTGTTTGGGGACTGTGCCTGAGGCTGTGAGGTCTCAGGGCTGTTTGGGAGTCCCTGTCTGAGCCTGTGAGGTCTGTGGGCTGTTTCGAAGGATCGCCTCAGGCTTCGAAATGTCGGGGCATTTATCTGTCGGTGTGTACGAGGCCGTGAGGACAGTGGACTGTTGGCGGGTGTGTGTCGTACGCTGTGAGGTCTGCGGACTGCTGCGGTGTGTGTCTCAGGCTGTGAGGTCTCTTAAGTTGTGGGTGGGTTGCAGTCTCAGGCTGTGGGGCCTCTAGGCTGTTTGTGGGTTTCTGTCTCAGGGTGCGAGGGTTCTGTCTCTAGGCCACGAGGGGAGCCGAGTCTCGGGCTGTGAAATCTCTGGGCTGTTTGGGGGTCTGCGTCTGAGGCTCGAAGGACTCTGGGATGCGTACGTGTTAGTGTGCAGAACGCGAGGTGCCTGGGCTCTTCGATGGTCGGCGAAATCTCTGGAGTCCCTGCGGGCCTCCGTTTCAGTGTCTGAGGCCTCTTAGCTATGTGGGGTCTGCATCTCTGACGTGTCTGGGCTGTGTGGGACTGTGTGTCAGCCTGTGAAGTCTCTGAGATCTTTGGGGATCTGTATCTCAGGCTGTGAGGTCTCTGGGCTGTATGAGGGTCTGTGTCCCGGGCCGTGAGGTCTCTGGGCCTGATGGGGGGGGGGGTCTCTGGGGTAGTGTGTTTTAGGCTGTGCGTTCTCTACGCTGTTTGGAGGTCTCAGTGCAACGTGTTAGGTCTCTGGGCCGTTTGGGGCTCTGTGCTTTAGGCTACTGAGGTCTCTGCACTGTTGGGAAATCTCTTTCACAGGCTCTTTAATCTCTGGGCCAGGTGCTGTCTGCGAGTCAGGCTGTGAAATCGCTGGGCTGTTTTGGGGGTTTGTGTCTCGGGCTTGGAGGACTGCGACGTGTTCCTCTCTCTGTGTAGAACGTGAGGTGTCGGGGCCGTATGGTCGCTGTGTGAGGCTGTGAAATCTCTGGACTCCTTCGGGGTCTAGCTTTGAGGCTCTGGGTCTCTTATCGGCTAGGGGTCTCCATCTGTGACGTTTCTGGGCTGTCTGGGGCCTGCGTGTCAGGCTGAGAGGTCTGTGAGGTCTTTTGGGATCTGTGTCTCAGGCTGCGACGTCCCTGGCCTACGTGAGGGTCTGTGTCCCAGGCTTTGAATCCTCTGAGCTGCGTGAGGGTCTGTGTCTCAGGCTGTGTCTCAGCTGGGTGGGGGTCTGTGTCGCCGGCTGGCAATTCTCTGCGTCGTCTGGGGCAATGCGTTTCAGGCTTGAGGCCTGCGGGAAGTTTTCGGGTCTGTGTGCAGGGTGCGAGGTGTCTGGGCTGTCTGGGGATCTCTGGAGAACTCTGGGAGGTCTCTGGGTTGTTTGGGGATCGGCTCTCAGGCTCTGAGGTCTCTAGGTGGACGGGTAGTCTGTGTCCCGGGCTATGAGGTCTGTCGGCTGCCAGGGGGAGTGTGTTTGAGGCTGTGTGTTCTCTGAGCTGCTCGGGGGTCTCTGTGCAACGCTTTCGGTCTCTGGGCTGTGTGGGGGTCTGTGTCCTGAGGCATGAGTTCTGTGGGCTGTCTGGGGGCCTGTGTGCAAAGGGTAAGGTCTCTGGGGTGACTGCAGCTCTGCGGATCAGGCTGTAAGGTCTGCAAGCTGTGTGGAGGTCCGTGACTGACCACGTGAGGTGTCTGAGCTGACACGGGCTCTGGGTGTCAGGATCTGGGTCTTCTGGGCGGTCTGGGGGTCTGTGACTGAGGCTGTGAAATCTCTGGGCGGTTTCGGGGTGTTTGTCGCAGGCTCTGATGTCTGTCGGCTGCGTGGGGTATCGGGATTTAGGCTGTGTGTTCTCTGCGCCGTGTGGAGGTCTCTGTGCGACGTTTTAGGTCTCTGGGCTGTCAGGGGGTCTGTGTCTCAGGCTGTGAGCTCTCTGGGTTGTCTGGAGGTCTCTATCTCAGGCGTTGAGATCTCTGGTCAGGTTTGAGGGGTGTGTGCAGAGTGGGACGTGTCCGGGCTGTTTGGTGGTCGGTGTGTGAGGGTGCCGAGTCTCTTGGCTGTACCGAGGCTCGGACTGGAGCCCGCGGAGTATCCGGACTGTTGGTGGGTTCTGTGTCTCTGGCCGTGAGGTCTGTGGCCCACGGAGGGCTTGTGTTTCAGGCCTGAGGTCTCTGGGACGTTTGGGGGTCTGTGGCAGAATGTGACGTCTCTGGGCGCTATTTTGGTCCCTGTTGGCGGTCTTGACGTCTCGTGGCTCTTTGGGGGTGTTCATTTGAGCCTGTGTAGTGTCTGAGCTGTTTGTGGCTTTGGGTCTCAGGCTGGGAGGTCTCTGGGTCGTGTGGGGGTCTCTGTCTCAGGCACTGAGATCTCTGATAAGTTCTCAGGTCTGTGTGCAGAGTGTGAGGTCTCGGGGCTCTTTGCGGGTTTGTGTCCCACGCTAGGAGATCCCTGCGCTACTTGGGAGTCGGAGTTTCGGGGCTGTGCGATCCGCGACGTTTCCCCGTGCGCTGGCACAGCGTGAGGTGTCTGGGCTGTTTGGGGACTGTGCCTGAGGCTGTGAGGTCTCAGGGCTGTTTGGGAGTCCCTGTCTGAGCCTGTGAGGTCTGTGGGCTGTTTCGAAGGATCGCCTCAGGCTTCGAAATGTCGGGGCATTTATCTGTCGGTGTGTACGAGGCCGTGAGGACAGTGGACTGTTGGCGGGTGTGTGTCGTAGGCTGTGAGGTCTACGGACTGCTGCGGTGTGTGTCTCAGGCTGTGAGGTCTCTTAAGTTGTGGGTGGGTTGCAGTGTCAGGCTGTGGGGCCTCTAGGCTGTTTGTGGGTTTCTGTCTCAGGGTGCGAGGGTTCTGTCTCTAGGCCACGAGGGGAGCCGAGTCTCGGGCTGTGAAATCTCTGGGCTGTTTGGGGGTCTGCGTCTGAGGCTCGAAGGACTCTGGGATGCGTACGTGTTAGTGTGCAGAACGCGAGGTGCCTGGGCTCTTCGATGGTCGGCGAAATCTCTGGAGTCCCTGCGGGCCTCCGTTTCAGTGTCTGAGGCCTCTTAGCTATGTGGGGTCTGCATCTCTGACGTGTCTGGGCTGTGTGGGACTGTGTGTCAGCCTGTGAAGTCTCTGAGATCTTTGGGGATCTGTATCTCAGGCTGTGAGGTCTCTGGGCTGTATGAGGGTCTGTGTCCCGGGCCGTGAGGTCTCTGGGCCTGATGGGGGGGGGGGGGTCTCTGGGGTAGTGTGTTTTAGGCTGTGCGTTCTCTGCGCTGTTTGGAGGTCTCAGTGCAACGTGTTAGGTCTCTGGGCCGTTTGGGGCTCTGTGGTTTAGGCTACTGAGGTCTCTGCACTGTTGGGAAATCTCTTTCACAGGCTCTTTAATCTCTGGGCCAGGTGCAGTCTGCGAGTCAGGCTGTGAAATCGCTGGGCTGTTTTGGGGGGTTTGTGTCTCGGGCTTGGAGGACTGCGACGTGTTCCTCTCTCTGTGTAGAACGTGAGGTGTCGGGGCCGTATGGTCGCTGTGTGAGGCTGTGAAATCTCTGGACTCCTTCGGGGTCTAGCTTTGAGGCTCTGGGTCTCTTAGCGGCTAGGGGTCTCCATCTGTGACGTTTCTGGGCTGTCTGGGGCCTGCGTGTCAGGCTGAGAGGTCTGTGAGGTCTTTTGGGATCTGTGTCTCAGGCTGCGACGTCCCTGGCCTACGTGAGGGTCTGTGTCCCAGGCTTTGAATCCTCTGAGCTGCGTGAGGGTCTGTGTCTCAGGCTGTGTCTCAGCTGGGTGGGGGTCTGTGTCGCCGGCTGGCAATTCTCTGCGTCGTCTGGGGCAATGCGTTTCAGGCTTGAGGCCTGCGGGAAGTTTTCGGGTCTGTGTGCAGGGTGCGAGGTGTCTGGGCTGTCTGGGGATCTCTGGAGAACTCTGGGAGGTCTCTGGGTTGTTTGGGGATCGGCTCTCAGGCTCTGAGGTCTCTAGGTGGACGGGTAGTCTGTGTCCCGGGCTATGAGGTCTGTCGGCTGCCAGGGGGAGTGTGTTTGAGGCTGTGTGTTCTCTGAGCTGCTCGGGGGTCTCTGTGCAACGCTTTCGGTCTCTGGGCTGTGTGGGGGTCTGTGTCCTGAGGCATGAGTTCTGTGGGCTGTCTGGGGGCCTGTGTGCAAAGGGTAAGGTCTCTGGGGTGACTGCAGCTCTGCGGATCAGGCTGTAAGGTCTGCAAGCTGTGTGGAGGTCCGTGACTGACCACGTGAGGTGTCTGAGCTGACACGGGCTCTGGGTGTCAGGATCTGGGTCTTCTGGGCGGTCTGGGGGTCTGTGACTGAGGCTGTGAAATCTCTGGGCGGTTTCGGGGTGTTTGTCGCAGGCTCTGATGTCTGTCGGCTGCGTGGGGTATCGGGATTTAGGCTGTGTGTTCTCTGCGCCGTGTGGAGGTCTCTGTGCGACGTTTTAGGTCTCTGGGCTGTCAGGGGGTCTGTGTCTCAGGCTGTGAGCTCTCTGGGTTGTCTGGAGGTCTCTATCTCAGGCGTTGAGATCTCTGGTCAGGTTTGAGGGGTGTGTGCAGAGTGGGACGTGTCCGGGCTGTTTGGTGGTCGGTGTGTGAGGGTGCCGAGTCTCTCGGCTGTACCGAGGCTCGGACTGGAGCCCGCGGAGTATCCGGACTGTTGGTGGGTTCTGTGTCTCTGGCCCACGGAGGGCTTGTGTTTCAGGCCTGAGGTCTCTGGGACGTTTGGGGGTCTGTGGCAGAATGTGACGTCTCTGGGCGCTATTTTGGTCCCTGTTGGCGGTCTTGACGTCTCGTGGCTCTTTGGGGGTGTTCATTTGAGCCTGTGTAGTGTCTGAGCTGTTTGTGGCTTTGGGTCTCAGGCTGGGAGGTCTCTGGGTCGTGTGGGGGTCTCTGTCTCAGGCACTGAGATCTCTGATAAGTTCTCAGGTCTGTGTGCAGAGTGTGAGGTCTCGGGGCTCTTTGCGGGTTTGTGTCCCACGCTAGGAGATCCCTGCGCTACTTGGGAGTCGGAGTTTCGGGGCTGTGCGATCCGCGACGTTTCCGCGTGCGCTGGCACAGCGTGAGGTGTCTGGGCTGTTTGGGGACTGTGCCTGAGGCTGTGAGGTCTCAGGGCTGTTTGGGAGTCCCTGTCTGAGCCTGTGAGGTCTGTGGGCTGTTTCGAAGGATCGCCTCAGGCTTCGAAATGTCGGGGCATTTATCTGTCGGTGTGTACGAGGCCGTGAGGACAGTCGACTGTTGGCGGGTGTGTGTCGTACGCTGTGAGGTCTGCGGACTGCTGCGGTGTGTGTCTCAGGCTGTGAGGTCTCTTAAGTTGTGGGTGGGTTGCAGTCTCAGGCTGTGGGGCCTCTAGGCTGTTTGTGGGTTTCTGTCTCAGGGTGCGAGGGTTCTGTCTCTAGGCCACGAGGGGAGCCGAGTCTCGGGCTGTGAAATCTCTGGGCTGTTTGGGGGTCTGCGTCTGAGGCTCGAAGGACTCTGGGATGCGTACGTGTTAGTGTGCAGAACGCGAGGTGCCTGGGCTCTTCGATGGTCGGCGAAATCTCTGGAGTCCCTGCGGGCCTCCGTTTCAGTGTCTGAGGCCTCTTAGCTATGTGGGGTCTGCATCTCTGACGTGTCTGGGCTGTGTGGGACTGTGTGTCAGCCTGTGAAGTCTCTGAGATCTTTGGGGATCTGTATCTCAGGCTGTGAGGTCTCTGGGCTGTATGAGGGTCTGTGTCCCGGGCCGTGAGGTCTCTGGGCCTGATGGGGGGGGGGGTCTCTGGGGTAGTGTGTTTTAGGCTGTGCGTTCTCTACGCTGTTTGGAGGTCTCAGTGCAACGTGTTAGGTCTCTGGGCCGTTTGGGGCTCTGTGCTTTAGGCTACTGAGGTCTCTGCACTGTTGGGAAATCTCTTTCACAGGCTCTTTAATCTCTGGGCCAGGTGCTGTCTGCGAGTCAGGCTGTGAAATCGCTGGCTGTTTTGGGGGTTTGTGTCTCGGGCTTGGAGGACTGCGACGTGTTCCTCTCTCTGTGTAGAACGTGAGGTGTCGGGGCCGTATGGTCGCTGTGTGAGGCTGTGAAATCTCTGGACTCCTTCGGGGTCTAGCTTTGAGGCTCTGGGTCTCTTATCGGCTAGGGGTCTCCATCTGTGACGTTTCTGGGCTGTCTGGGGCCTGCGTGTCAGGCTGAGAGGTCTGTGAGGTCTTTTGGGATCTGTGTCTCAGGCTGCGACGTCCCTGGCCTACGTGAGGGTCTGTGTCCCAGGCTTTGAATCCTCTGAGCTGCGTGAGGGTCTGTGTCTCAGGCTGTGTCTCAGCTGGGTGGGGGTCTGTGTCGCCGGCTGGCAATTCTCTGCGTCGTCTGGGGCAATGCGTTTCAGGCTTGAGGCCTGCGGGAAGTTTTCGGGTCTGTGTGCAGGGTGCGAGGTGTCTGGGCTGTCTGGGGATCTCTGGAGAACTCTGGAGGTCTCTGGGTTGTTTGGGGATCGGCTCTCAGGCTCTGAGGTCTCTAGGTGGACGGGTAGTCTGTGTCCCGGGCTATGAGGTCTGTCGGCTGCCAGGGGGAGTGTGTTTGAGGCTGTGTGTTCTCTGAGCTGCTCGGGGGTCTCTGTGCAACGCTTTCGGTCTCTGGGCTGTGTGGGGGTCTGTGTCCTGAGGCATGAGTTCTGTGGGCTGTCTGGGGGCCTGTGTGCAAAGGGTAAGGTCTCTGGGGTGACTGCAGCTCTGCGGATCAGGCTGTAAGGTCTGCAAGCTGTGTGGAGGTCCGTGACTGACCACGTGAGGTGTCTGAGCTGACACGGGCTCTGGGTGTCAGGATCTGGGTCTTCTGGGCGGTCTGGGGGTCTGTGACTGAGGCTGTGAAATCTCTGGGCGGTTTCGGGGTGTTTGTCGCAGGCTCTGATGTCTGTCGGCTGCGTGGGGTATCGGGATTTAGGCTGTGTGTTCTCTGCGCCGTGTGGAGGTCTCTGTGCGACGTTTTAGGTCTCTGGGCTGTCAGGGGGTCTGTGTCTCAGGCTGTGAGCTCTCTGGGTTGTCTGGAGGTCTCTATCTCAGGCGTTGAGATCTCTGGTCAGGTTTGAGGGTGTGTGCAGAGTGGGACGTGTCCGGGCTGTTTGGTGGTCGGTGTGTGAGGGTGCCGAGTCTCTCGGCTGTACCGAGGCTCGGACTGGAGCCCGCGGAGTATCCGGACTGTTGGTGGGTCTCTGGCCGTGAGGTCTGTGGCCCACGGAGGGCTTGTGTTTCAGGCCTGAGGTCTCTGGGACGTTTGGGGGTCTGTGGCAGAATGTGACGTCTCTGGGCGCTATTTTGGTCCCTGTTGGCGGTCTTGACGTCTCGTGGCTCTTTGGGGGTGTTCATTTGAGCCTGTGTAGTGTCTGAGCTGTTTGTGGCTTTGGGTCTCAGGCTGGGAGGTCTCTGGGTCGTGTGGGGGTCTCTGTCTCAGGCACTGAGATCTCTGATAAGTTCTCAGGTCTGTGTGCAGAGTGTGAGGTCTCGGGGCTCTTTGCGGGTTTGTGTCCCACGCTAGGAGATCCCTGCGCTACTTGGGAGTCGGAGTTTCGGGGCTGTGCGATCCGCGACGTTTCCCGTGCGCTGGCACAGCGTGAGGTGTCTGGGCTGTTTGGGGACTGTGCCTGAGGCTGTGAGGTCTCAGGGCTGTTTGGGAGTCCCTGTCTGAGCCTGTGAGGTCTGTGGGCTGTTTCGAAGGATCGCCTCAGGCTTCGAAATGTCGGGGCATTTATCTGTCGGTGTGTACGAGGCCGTGAGGACAGTGGACTGTTGGCGGGTGTGTGTCGTAGGCTGTGAGGTCTACGGACTGCTGCGGTGTGTGTCTCAGGCTGTGAGGTCTCTTAAGTTGTGGGTGGGTTGCAGTGTCAGGCTGTGGGGCCTCTAGGCTGTTTGTGGGTTTCTGTCTCAGGGTGCGAGGGTTCTGTCTCTAGGCCACGAGGGGAGCCGAGTCTCGGGCTGTGAAATCTCTGGGCTGTTTGGGGGTCTGCGTCTGAGGCTCGAAGGACTCTGGGATGCGTACGTGTTAGTGTGCAGAACGCGAGGTGCCTGGGCTCTTCGATGGTCGGCGAAATCTCTGGAGTCCCTGCGGGCCTCCGTTTCAGTGTCTGAGGCCTCTTAGCTATGTGGGGTCTGCATCTCTGACGTGTCTGGGCTGTGTGGGACTGTGTGTCAGCCTGTGAAGTCTCTGAGATCTTTGGGGATCTGTATCTCAGGCTGTGAGGTCTCTGGGCTGTATGAGGGTCTGTGTCCCGGGCCGTGAGGTCTCTGGGCCTGATGGGGGGGGGGGGGGTCTCTGGGGTAGTGTGTTTTAGGCTGTGCGTTCTCTGCGCTGTTTGGAGGTCTCAGTGCAACGTGTTAGGTCTCTGGGCCGTTTGGGGCTCTGTGGTTTAGGCTACTGAGGTCTCTGCACTGTTGGGAAATCTCTTTCACAGGCTCTTTAATCTCTGGGCCAGGTGCAGTCTGCGAGTCAGGCTGTGAAATCGCTGGGCTGTTTTGGGGGTTTGTGTCTCGGGCTTGGAGGACTGCGACGTGTTCCTCTCTCTGTGTAGAACGTGAGGTGTCGGGGCCGTATGGTCGCTGTGTGAGGCTGTGAAATCTCTGGACTCCTTCGGGGTCTAGCTTTGAGGCTCTGGGTCTCTTAGCGGCTAGGGGTCTCCATCTGTGACGTTTCTGGGCTGTCTGGGGCCTGCGTGTCAGGCTGAGAGGTCTGTGAGGTCTTTTGGGATCTGTGTCTCAGGCTGCGACGTCCCTGGCCTACGTGAGGGTCTGTGTCCCAGGCTTTGAATCCTCTGAGCTGCGTGAGGGTCTGTGTCTCAGGCTGTGTCTCAGCTGGGTGGGGGTCTGTGTCGCCGGCTGGCAATTCTCTGCGTCGTCTGGGGCAATGCGTTTCAGGCTTGAGGCCTGCGGGAAGTTTTCGGGTCTGTGTGCAGGGTGCGAGGTGTCTGGGCTGTCTGGGGATCTCTGGAGAACTCTGGGAGGTCTCTGGGTTGTTTGGGATCGGCTCTCAGGCTCTGAGGTCTCTAGGTGGACGGGTAGTCTGTGTCCCGGGCTATTGAGGTCTGTCGGCTGCCAGGGGGAGTGTGTTTGAGGCTGTGTGTTCTCTGAGCTGCTCGGGGGTCTCTGTGCAACGCTTTCGGTCTCTGGGCTGTGTGGGGGTCTGTGTCCTGAGGCATGAGTTCTGTGGGCTGTCTGGGGGCCTGTGTGCAAAGGGTAAGGTCTCTGGGGTGACTGCAGCTCTGCGGATCAGGCTGTAAGGTCTGCAAGCTGTGTGGAGGTCCGTGACTGACCACGTGAGGTGTCTGAGCTGACACGGGCTCTGGGTGTCAGGATCTGGGTCTTCTGGGCGGTCTGGGGGTCTGTGACTGAGGCTGTGAAATCTCTGGGCGGTTTCGGGGTGTTTGTCGCAGGCTCTGATGTCTGTCGGCTGCGTGGGGTATCGGGATTTAGGCTGTGTGTTCTCTGCGCCGTGTGGAGGTCTCTGTGCGACGTTTTAGGTCTCTGGGCTGTCAGGGGGTCTGTGTCTCAGGCTGTGAGCTCTCTGGGTTGTCTGGAGGTCTCTATCTCAGGCGTTGAGATCTCTGGTCAGGTTTGAGGGGTGTGTGCAGAGTGGGACGTGTCCGGGCTGTTTGGTGGTCGGGTGTGAGGGTGCCGAGTCTCTCGGCTGTACCGAGGCTCGGACTGGAGCCCGCGGAGTATCCGGACTGTTGGTGGGTTCTGTGTCTCTGGCCCACGGAGGGCTTGTGTTTCAGGCCTGAGGTCTCTGGGACGTTTGGGGGTCTGTGGCAGAATGTGACGTCTCTGGGCGCTATTTTGGTCCCTGTTGGCGGTCTTGACGTCTCGTGGCTCTTTGGGGGTGTTCATTTGAGCCTGTGTAGTGTCTGAGCTGTTTGTGGCTTTGGGTCTCAGGCTGGGAGGTCTCTGGGTCGTGTGGGGGTCTCTGTCTCAGGCACTGAGATCTCTGATAAGTTCTCAGGTCTGTGTGCAGAGTGTGAGGTCTCGGGGCTCTTTGCGGGTTTGTGTCCCACGCTAGGAGATCCCTGCGCTACTTGGGAGTCGGAGTTTCGGGGCTGTGCGATCCGCGACGTTTCCGCGTGCGCTGGCACAGCGTGAGGTGTCTGGGCTGTTTGGGGACTGTGCCTGAGGCTGTGAGGTCTCAGGGCTGTTTGGGAGTCCCTGTCTGAGCCTGTGAGGTCTGTGGGCTGTTTCGAAGGATCGCCTCAGGCTTCGAAATGTCGGGGCATTTATCTGTCGGTGTGTACGAGGCCGTGAGGACAGTGGACTGTTGGCGGGTGTGTGTCGTAGGCTGTGAGGTCTACGGACTGCTGCGGTGTGTGTCTCAGGCTGTGAGGTCTCTTAAGTTGTGGGTGGGTTGCAGTGTCAGGCTGTGGGGCCTCTAGGCTGTTTGTGGGTTTCTGTCTCAGGTGCGAGGGTTCTGTCTCTAGGCCACGAGGGGAGCCGAGTCTCGGGCTGTGAAATCTCTGGGCTGTTTGGGGGTCTGCGTCTGAGGCTCGAAGGACTCTGGGATGCGTACGTGTTAGTGTGCAGAACGCGAGGTGCCTGGGCTCTTCGATGGTCGGCGAAATCTCTGGAGTCCCTGCGGGCCTCCGTTTCAGTGTCTGAGGCCTCTTAGCTATGTGGGGTCTGCATCTCTGACGTGTCTGGGCTGTGTGGGACTGTGTGTCAGCCTGTGAAGTCTCTGAGATCTTTGGGGATCTGTATCTCAGGCTGTGAGGTCTCTGGGCTGTATGAGGGTCTGTGTCCCGGGCCGTGAGGTCTCTGGGCCTGATGGGGGGGGGGGGGTCTCTGGGGTAGTGTGTTTTAGGCTGTGCGTTCTCTGCGCTGTTTGGAGGTCTCAGTGCAACGTGTTAGGTCTCTGGGCCGTTTGGGGCTCTGTGCTTTAGGCTACTGAGGTCTCTGCACTGTTGGGAAATCTCTTTCACAGGCTCTTTAATCTCTGGGCCAGGTGCAGTCTGCGAGTCAGGCTGTGAAATCGCTGGGCTGTTTTGGGGGTTTGTGTCTCGGGCTTGGAGGACTGCGACGTGTTCCTCTCTCTGTGTAGAACGTGAGGTGTCGGGGCCGTATGGTCGCTGTGTGAGGCTGTGAAATCTCTGGACTCCTTCGGGGT
The DNA here is from genome assembly GCF_027409185.1 of Cynocephalus volans. Taxonomy (NCBI): domain Eukaryota; kingdom Metazoa; phylum Chordata; class Mammalia; order Dermoptera; family Cynocephalidae; genus Cynocephalus; species Cynocephalus volans. The sequence goes on from NC_084478.1 coordinate 71,965,368, forward strand.
CTAGCTTTGAGGCTCTGGGTCTCTTAGCGGCTAGGGGTCTCCATCTGTGACGTTTCTGGGCTGTCTGGGGCCTGCGTGTCAGGCTGAGAGGTCTGTGAGGTCTTTTGGGATCTGT